>NC_048597.1:48121623-48479972 GCF_003668045.3 Cricetulus griseus
TTATTTTTTTGTTTCTCTTTTTTAATTTAATTTAGAAGCAAACTTCTTTTACACATCAATCTCAGTACCTTCTCCCTCCCCTCCTCCCCTGCCCCCCACTGATCCTCTCTATCCCAACCCCTTTCTGCTCTTCAGGGAGGGTGAGGCCTTCCATGGGGGAATCTTCAAAGTCTGTCATATCATTTGGAGCAGAGCCTAGACCCTTCCCAGTGTGTCTAGGCTGAGAGAGTATCCCTCTACGTGGAGACAGCTCCCAAAGTTCATTTGTGTACTAGGGGTAAATACTGATCTACTACCAGTGGCCCCATAGATTGCCCAGACCTCCAAACTGACTTCCTCCTTCAGGGGGTCTGGAACATTTCTCTATGCTGGTTTACCATCTATCAGTCTGGGGTCCATGAGCAACCCCTTGCTCAGGGCAGCTATTTCTGTGGGTTTCTCCAGCCTGGTCTTGACCCCTTTGCTCATCACTCTTCCCTTTCTGCAACTGGATTCCAGAGTTCACCTCATTGTTTAGCTGTGGGTGTCTGCTTCTGCTTCCATCAGCTACTGGATGAAGGCTCTAGGATGGCATATAAGGTAGGCATCAATCTCATTATCGAAGAAGGGCATTTAAGGTAGCCTCTCGACTGTTGCTTAGATTGATAGTTGGGGTCAACCTTGTAGATCTCTGGACATTTCCCTAGTGTCCGAATTTTCTTTAAACCTATAATGGCTCCCTCTATTTTGGTATATCTTTACTTGCTTGCCTCTGTTCTTGCCCTGACTAGATGTTCCTGCTCTCTCAAGTCCTCCTCTCCCCTCCTCTTCTCCCCTTCTGTTTCTTCTAATTCCCTCTCCCCTCCCCACCATGCTCCCAATTATCTTAGTAGATCTTGTCCCTTTCTCCCTCTTTGGGGGACCATGTATGTCTCTCTTAAGGTCCTCCTTGTTTCCTGGCTTCTCTAGTGATGTGGATTGTAGGCTTCTACTTCTTTGCTCTAGATCTAAAATCCATATATGTGTGAGTACATCTCTGTCTCTCTCTCTCTTAAGGTGTAAAAAAAGCTAATCCTTGAGCTGAAGTACTCAAACCTGCACTGAAATCTTGGCTTCACCATGTTTTAGTTGTGCGATCATGATCATTGCTTCTAAATTCTTTAAGTGACATTCTCCTAAGCTACCAGAGGAAGATTACTGTGCCCATTTCAATAGGCTGTTACAAGAACCAAATTTAGCATAAGAAGCTTTTGGTTAATTTTGGTATGTGGTATTTTTTATTGATTTGCAAGCTTTTTATAACTAAGTTTATAAGATTTTTTTAAAAAAAACTCTTATGTTGCTGCTCAGATTTCTGGATAGTGAAACAAATGAGACTTCTTAATTTGTATAAGTAAAATAAAACAGGAGTTTGTTTTTCACAAATAAGCTTATTCATGTGTTGGGGTTCCTTTCTCCTCCTGTCTAATCATATAGAAATTCAGAGGAGAATATGGTATCCCCAAAGGGTTACTTCTGTAGATGTTTCTATTTTTCTCTGTGACCACGCTGGTGAGCCACCCTGCTTTGTTGTCCCATTTCTTCATGGGTCCACAGCACCCATTCCTGGGGTCTCAAGTAACACAGTTCTCCATTTCCTGTTGTTTAATGACATCCCCCACAGAGGTGTGTGGAATATATGTGTCACGCCTTTTAACCAGCCTTCCTTCCCTTTCTAAGCCCAATTCATTCCTCAAAGCCACGCCCTCTTCTTCTCTGGTAGTTCATTTCTGTGTCTCTTGGGTTCTTGAAGCACGGTAGTTGCTAGATTCAGTATGTGACAGGGTTGAACAGAGTGAAAAGCAGTCATCTCAGAGGGCTGTGCAAAAGGCACAGTGGCACAGCACCCTGGCAGCAGCTAGGGGGCCATTTCTTCCATTTAAGGGTAGCGACAGTCCTCCTGCTCCCACCCATGACCACTCTTGAGGAGCAGTATCTGAAGACATCCTGCCTCCTCAGGGTAAGTGTGGACATCCACACCGAAATTCCCTTGAAAACATCCTGTTATCAGAGGTAAAATCCTGCCCCAAAGCAGCCGAATAATTCTAACCCTTTAAAATAAAAAAAAAATAAAAAATAAATAAATAAGAGCCATCTGTTCCTCTAGAGAGAGAATCAGGCCTCTTTGCACGGAAAACGCACATGTGTAGTCTTGCAACGTAAAGCCAAGGAAAGCAGATGTAGTTAATTTCTTGACTAACATTACCTCATCTTATTAATGTTGATTATCACTATTTTATTACTCATCTTGTAAAAGCAGTGCACACCTGGCTCATAGCGGTTAATAAATGCTTGCTATGACTCCATCATCATTGTGTTCATCCTCTCCATCCTATTTTAGAATATATTAGAGGGATCTGAATCCCTGTAGGGCTCCATCCGCCTCAGGTGTGCTTGCCCGGGGTGTGGTGTTGTGATGTGTGTGTGTGTGTGTGTGTGTGTGTGTGTGTGTGTGTGTGTGTGTGTGTGTGTGTGTGTGTGTGTGTGTGTGTGTTCAACCACAGACAATCCTCAGGTTGACAGTGGCTTTACTGCCACCTGCTGCTGAGTTGAGCTACTACGGTTTGCAGGGAACAACCCACAGGGGAAGAATGTTAATCAACCCTTCCTCAACGACATGCCTGTAAATCTGTGGGCTACTTCTAATCTCGTCTGTTACCCCAAAGGCCAAACATGGTACCCTTTAGATTTGCGGTGACCTGGATACAGAGATAACTGGTACAGCTACCCGGGAAGGGGACTGATGGGTTCATCACTGGCGGGAGGGACACGACCACCACGGGAGCTTCTGAGATGGGCTAGGGCAGGGAAGCAAAAAGGACCTCGCTAGGCTGTTCGGCTTCAAGGGTCTCCTCCAGTCACGCTTCTTGCTGTTCTGCTCAGAACAGCAGGACTCACTCCTTTGTTTCTGGAAAAGATCTATCTGTATTAGCCCGAGGTAGACGTCATCCCTCCCGCATTCACCAGGGATCATCTGCTTCTTCGCCGCGCCCATCCGTGGACGTCTAGGATGCAGGCTGAATCCTTAGGCGGCTGTCAGCTGTTGAGATGGGTGACGCCTTCCAAGTGAGCAGCTGTGGGCGCCCGCCCTTCAAGCACTTCCTGCAGTGCTGGACCACAGTGCGGGCCCGCTGGAGCGCACCTCTGCCCTCTCGTGGCAGGTGGAAGCATCGCTGCTTTGCAAACACCACCGCCCACCTGCACCCAGGGCGGAGAGACTTCGCTGTTTTTCAAAGGGATTTATTTATTTATTTTTTCATTTATTTTTGTCTCCACTTATTCCTGGGATCAGAAAATGGGTTCCCAGGTTCACTCAGTACTTCCTAATGAAGGAGGTGAGGGGGTTAGAGAAAGAAGATGAGAGGGACGGTAAAAACATGTTGTTTGCGGTGACAGAATAATGGTGAGGAAAGAAAGGAAGAGGAAAAAGGAAAGATGTTTAAAAGGGAGAGAGGCAAGGTGACAGTGATGAGAGACTGGAGTGACAGCAGAGGATGTGGGAAGAATACGGAGACGCAACAGTTTGATAGGGAAGGGAGGCGGCTTCTGTACAAGAGAGGGGAGGGTGTGCCATCTAGTTGAGGAGCAGTCTCCTTTTGGTGACGTGAACCCTGCAAACATTTCCATATACCTCTCTCCTAGTGTACTACCCATTTTTCTTGGCAGCTGCTGAAAATGAATTTCCATCGTTCTGCCTTGCTTTAATATTCTCTTGTATCCCACATCACTGAGATCATTAGAGGCAGAAACAATTACGCCATCCATTCCCTGTGCCCGACAGAACCCTCTGTGCACGCTGGCTTATTAACTCCAGCCTTGCCTAGCCGCCAGCAGCCGCATCTGCTTTTTTGTTGTTGTTGTTTTTATTCAGGTTTCATGCACACGAACTCTCTCCCCTCTCGGCTAACCTCTAAGGACTCACTGGTCCCTAGGGAAATAGAACCGTAGCACCACAGAATCCAATTGCATGAGACAAAAACTTTTCTAAGGCTTCTGCTGCCTATTTGTCAACAGGCAAGTTAAAGCTAAGCTGTAAAAGCCACCGGGAACCACAAAAATGGCGTCTTCTGGGTCACATCCCTAACTCCTAACTCATCTATTTTGTCGTCTCCAAAACAACAAAAGGAGAGTGATTTTTGCTGGGTCTGTGTTGGCCTGATCTCCATGCAAGCTGTAGAAAGGTTGAAAGGCATTTTCTAGACACCAGCCTTAGTTCCTACTATTTTGCCAACACTACTGAATTCGATTCCAGAATTGGAGAGGAAGGTCACATTTCAAAAGCCTGGACAGGATGATAAAAACTGTTTTGGCAGGAGATTAATCATTGCAGATGGGTGTGGGCCGTGATGCCCAAACTCATTTACCAGAACAAATGGTTTCATGAAAATGTTTTGGTCAATACAGCTTATTTTACCTCATTGAGGGCTGGTTTGCAGGGGTGGGATGGGCATCTCCTGAGTCAGCATTATCTAGATTCATTCAGGGGCAATGTTCAGAAAGTGGGCCTCCTTCTGGAACATGCCAATGGTACTTGAAGGTAAAATTTCAGCTTGGAGACAAGCCAATTTTCTTTGTTGCCAGTGAGTTGTGATGCAGAAAAGCACCAGGAATGAAAAAACAAACAAACAAACAAACAAACAAAACTTTGTTAATCTCAAAAAGAAATTGTGGAGGCTGAAAGTAGTCAAGGTGGTGTTTATAGTCTCAGTTTCTCTGGAGGTCTCGGGCCTTGGCTGTCTGGTGGCCACTTTCATGTTGTGTTGTCTGCTCCTGAACTTTCTCTTGTATGGGGAAATTCTTTATGTCTCTTTGTCTCTTCCTCTTGTTTAAGGAGTCAGTGCAGTCAGTTTGGGTCAGAGCCTATGTTTTTCCTTCCTTCCTTCCTTCCTTCCTTCCTTTCTTCCTTCTTTCCTTCCTTCCTCCCTCCCCTTCCTCTCTCTCTCTCTCTCTCTCTCTCTCTCTCTCTCTCTCTCTCTCTTTCTTTTTCCCCTGGGATTAGAACTACAGATAGTTGAGAGCTGCCACTCTGTTGGTGTGCTAGGAATCAAAGCTGTATCCTCTGAAAAGAGCAGCTAGTGCTCTTAACCATTATCTCTGGAGCCTCAGAGCCCATGCATATATCGTCCCCCTCAGTTCCTTTTTTAGAGGATTACGTCTTGCCTCCAGATGTAGTTACATGCATTCAAAGGTACACACATTTAGATGTATTTTGACATATAAATCATAGGGGGCATACCCTAGTTCATATCATTCTCCAAGCATGTGCACACAAGTTACTGAGCATTCTCTTTCCGGATCCCATAAGGACAGAGAAGTCTGCAGTGGAAGAAAACTCATGTTAGACCCAGAAGGCCCAGCAGGTCTGTGGTTCCTCTAGGCAGCTGGCCGGGTGTCCTTAGGTAACTTATTTCTGAGACTTGGTTCCTTAGTTGAGAAACCAGACTGTTACTGCCCCACCATGAATTGTCAGTGAATATATTTGTGCCTGGAAGCCTAAGATAATTAATTAAAGTCATTGTGTAAGCCACTTGTGCTGCTTCACTGTGTGGTAGTTTCACACTTAATCTTCCAAGTGGTAGTTTTTCTTTGTGCTAGAGTCAGTGTACAGTGTATGTGAGCAAGGTGTGGAGGTTGATAGATGGACATTCAGGCTCCATTCTATTTATTTTTTGCTATTAAAACAGAATAGCACAGACTAATGGACTATGAATAGAAAGTTTTGACTCCCTTTTCTGGAGGATGAGAGTCAAAGATAGAGTAGGTGCTGGTATCTGACATTAAACTATTGACTCCATCCTTAACATACAAATCATTGCAGTCTAGGGCCTATTTTATATGTTATTTGGGAGTTAAGTTTCCAAACCATGTGTTAAGGGCAACACATTCAAATCATTGTGGGGAGTGGATAGATTCCTGAGTGAATGTGCATTGTTGACATGGGCACAGCCATGTCATGGATCTCAATAATAAAACCTTTTCCAAGTGAGGCTTAAAATAGCAAAGCCTTCCAAGTATGAGTGTTTATGATTGGTTCATGTGTGCCAAACGTTACAGCTGCAGATTCCCCTCCTTACAGCCTGAGAATGTTCCTCCGCAGAGACATCCCAGTGAGACAAACCAAGCCCTTCTCCCTGTGCTGTCATTTGTAAGTGTGTCTGGTTTTCAGGCTGTGAAGTAGATGTCCACAAGCAGAGAGAGCCTGGCCCACCGTATCCCAGCTTCCCTGTCTTTGGTGTCTGTCATTTCTTCATTCCCACCTCCCACAAGTCAGTTCCCAAATAGTGCAGGATGCTGCAAATCATAGCATTTCCTTTGGTTCACAGAACTCAGGAAACTAATACATACAATGTGCAAAGGGCTTCCAGTAGAAGACCACATATCCTAGAGTGTCCACTGACATCATTTGGACTTAATGGGTTTAACAAAAAACAAACAAAACAACAAAAGGACACAAAGTTTGGTAAGTAAGGAAGGGAGAATTTAATCTCAGAGAAACTGGTGGAGGTGAATATCTTCAAAACACATTGTATAAAATTTTCAATCAAACTGAAAAAACAGGTCATGATTATTCTCAAGACTTTAAATTCATTTCTCTAAATGTATTCCTAGCCTCTTTCTATGTACCTTAACTTCCAAATAGAGTTCAACCTTGCTCCTGAATAGCCTTTGTGGTAATTCTTTTTTGGTGTTATTACCAACAACTTGTTCATGGGTGTATGATGCACATGTATCTATGTGCACACTCCCATGTGCACTTTTGTGTGTGAGAGCCAGAAGACCGCTTCCAATGCTCTTCCTTTGAGAATTTCATCCACCTCTTTTATGACATTGTCTTCCACTGGCCTGGGCCTCTTCAGGTTGGCTCTAGTGGCCTCTCAGGAAGCTCCGGGAATCCATCTGTCACTGTCTCCCTGTTCTGGGCTCAGAACCCTATACCATCACACCCAATATTGTTATGCAGGATTTGGTGTTCAAACTCAATTCCTCTTGCTTTCAAGGCAAGTGCTTTCCTAATGGAGCCATTCCCACAGACCAAGAGTTTATTTAAACCAGCTCTCAATGGTTGTAGAACTCTGCATCTCTGGGAGGCTGAAATAAGCATGACAGGTTTAGACTTTCTTTGCTTGACAGTTTTCTCATCTCCTCCCCATTAGATCCACTCACACACAGGAGTCGTGGCTATTTCTTTCAATGGAAAGTGTTAACTGGTCACCTTGATTTCATCTTACTTTTGCTTTTTAAACATCCTTTACTTTTCTTTTTTTTACTTTCTTTTTTATTTAAATTAGAAACAAGCTTCTTTTACATGCCAGTCTCAGTTCCCTCTCCCTCCCCTGCCCTCACCAATCCCCTGTCCCAACCCCTTTCTTCTCCCCAGGGAGGGTGAGGCCTTCCTTGGGGGATCTTCAAAGTCTGTCATGTCATTTGGAGCAGGGCCTAGACCCTCCCCCATGTGTCTAGGCTGAGAGAATATCCCTCCATGTGGAGAGGGCTCCCAAAGTTCATTTGGGTAAATACGGATCCACTACCAGTAGCCCCATAGATTGTCTAGACCTCCAAACTGACCTCATTCAGGGGGTCTGGAACAGTTCTCTATGCTGGTTTCCCAGCTATCAGTCTGGGGTCCATGAGCAATCCCTTGTTCAGGGCAGCTGTTTCTGTGGGTTTCTCCAGTCTGGTCTTGACCCCTTTGCTCATCACTCCTCCCTCTCTGCAACTGGATTCCAGAATTCAGCTCAGTTTAAACATCCTTTTCAACTTGAAGTTGGAGGGAGCTACTGGAGAAGGTGGTAAAATCAGTACTCATCCTCACTCACTTGAGTATCCCAGCACCCAAGAAAGACTTGGAAAATTATAAGGACCAGAAAAATGTGAGTAGTGAATGACTGAATGGACAGTGTCTTAACAGGATGTTAGCCATTGCTCTAAACCCACTGTTCCATGACAGGAAATAGGACAATGTGGATCTAAAAGGTATAAACAAACAAACAAACAAACAAACACAAAGACCCCACTAATACTGAGGTAGGGGTGTGTGTGTGTGTGTGTGTGTGTGTGTGTGTGTGTGTGTGTGTGTGAAGAGAGTGAAGAGCAGAAAGTAGAACTCAGAGTGGAATGATTTAAAGAAAAAGGAAAGGAAAAAGGAAGTGGTAAAGGATTTAGAAACGCTTATCTGCTTAAAGAGGAGTTATCATGCCTTAGTAGCCCCAATCCCTCTTCCCCTCAGCTCTTGACAGGCCAGGTAGCAGGTTTGTAGAAAGGTTGTGAAAATATTGGCATAAATTGATATCAAATGCCTCCCTTGGGAGAAAAAAGGTTTGTGAGACAGAAGCTTTCTGGAGAAAGCAAGTGGATTCACATGTTGCCTGGGCCCAGGTATCTCTCATCTGGAGATTTGAAGATGAATGAGCTAATGGTTGGACAGAACAGTGTATCTCTTCAAGACTTTTCCCCCCAAGTACCATTGAAGGACCCTCTCCCTGGGTCATCTTTTCAAGCAGAGTCTTCCCCAAGCTACAGTGTTTCTATCCCATTGTCTACTTGTCAATGGAGGGCTATGCTGTTCCCATCTCTGTACCCACTTGCCTGTCTGGGTTTGGTGGCATGGTTACTCATGTGGTAACATTTTAGGGTGCTTCTTTTTCCAAAATGGATGATGCATTTAGCAAATGTTATAGATACAGGAGGTTTTAAGTGGGACTAAATGCAGCAATTAATGCTAATGTGTCTGCTGTTAGCGTGTAATATTCTTGCTATTATAAAATCACGCACCACTGAACGTGGAACCTCAGTTTGTTCAACAGATGCCGATCTTAATGGCCACATTCTTTTTCCCATGGATAAGTTAGCTTTAGTTAAATGTACCATTAAAAATAACCATTTAAAATGTTGATGGAAACTGTGACTGTAACCACTAGGAATTTTTATTTTAACCTCTGCTTCATTATTCCATAGTTTCAAAAGGTCTTTGAGAAGGTGAGGAGTGTGTTTTCCATGTAGTGCTTCAAGAAGATGCTATGTCTTCACAGCACACAGGCCTGTGCTATTAGCATTAACCCAGTTTGGATGCTTGTTTTCCTTTGTTCTCATCTCTTGTGTATCAGGGTGTGAGGCAGAATTGGTTAATTGGGATTCTTGGTTGTTCAGCTACTCAATAGCACCATTATTCTGTCATCCATTGTGACTAAGGGAGGAAAATACTAAAATGTTGTTACATAGAACAAGAACTTTTCATCTGCTAGAATAAGAGGCCTGGCTTAGGTATGAGTTGTCTCTGGATAATGGAATTTGTAAAACAGGATTGATGTATAACAAGACCTCAGTGGCTTTCTGTGTTGTATCAGTCATTACAGTCAGGACACAATCTGAAAGCTATAGAATGCAGCTGCAGGGTGAGAGTAATGAAAGTCTTCAGAACTCACCTGGCTTGATTGAGAGTCTCCAGAAGGCTGGAGAGATGGCTCAGAGGTTAAGAGCACTGATTGCTCTTTCAGAGGACCCTGGTTCAATTCCCAGCACCCACATTGCAGTTCACAGCTGTCGGTAACTGTAACCCCAGTTCCAGGGGATCCAACACCCTCACACAAACATACATGCAGGCAAAACACCAATGTACATTAAAAATAAAAAGGAATCAGAAAGAGAGAGAGAGAGAGAGAGAGAGAGAGAGAGAGAGAGAGAGAGAGAGAGAGAGAGAGAGAGACTCTCCAGGCACCACTGTAGCTGGCTGGGTCTAAGCTACTGTGAAGTGGTGAAAGTTGTGAGAGGTTGAATAGATCCAGAATGTATGTTTATGTAAGAGGTAGTCTTTCTTCCTCCCTCCCTCCCTCCTTTCTTTTCTTTTTGAGTTGTGGTATTGTTTAACCTAGGCTGGCCTCAAACTCACTCTACACCAAACTCCTTGTTTTCCTGCCTCCACTTCCCAAGGGCTAGAATTATAGGTCTGTACTGACAAAGTCAGCTTATAAGGAGCCTTGTTAAGCACATGACCCAACTATTTTGCATAGAGGCCATGTCCCCATTTAGAAGGAATACTTAGTCTTCTTGATTATGAGGTTTTGATTTTTGTTGGTTTCCTATCATTTAAGAATTTGCTTAAGCTGGGCATTGGTGGCTCACACCTTTAATCCCAGCACTCAGGAGGAAGAGGCTGGAGAATCTCTGTGAGTTTGCAGCCAGCCTGGTCTACAGAGCCAGTGCCAGGACAGGTTCCAAGGCAATGCAGAGAAACCCTGTCTTGGAAGAAAACAAAAGAATTTGCTTAAAGTCCCTACAATCTCCTGATGTACTCTAGAACCTAAGGGTGCTTTTTTTTATTATTATTAAGAATTAAAAATAATGCTCCATAGTGTGGGTAGTCCTAATTGTCTAAAAGCTGAAAGATAACAAGAATGGAGAGGCATGTTCGTAGTCCAGGGATCTAGAGACTAACTTGCTACTGCCAGGGTCTCTGTGAAGAATCCATGTTGTAGTGGCTGAGACTCTACTGTATATGCCTGATAGCGGCACATGCCTCACACAGGAGCTGCCCCTGGCTGGAATCTCAGTTTCTCTTCATCTAACATTTTCTTCATTACTGGATTTCTAGTCAGGTTTACACCTGGTGTCTGTGTGTCCTTGTAGAATTGTCTTCTTTGGGTAGACAGAAACTTGGAAGTTGTTTATTTGTTTATGTTTTTGTTTTGAGAAATAGAAGCTTTTTATCAATGGTCAGTGAATCTCTTACTTATTTGGACATGGGAGACAGGCAAGGGTAAGGAGAGAAGACCCAGAATAATGCAAAATAAAGAGAAAATAGCTAAGTTTTCCTCTGTCTTTAGAGGAAAAATAAATAAATGTCATGATTTTGAAAACCCAAGAACTAGTCAGCAGTATCTTAGGGAGAAAGGGTGGGTCTGTGACAAGTGGCCAGGTGAGGTACCTTCTCCCAGTGTGTGTCCCAGGACACAATTCCTGGTTCTGAGACCTTTATCAATTTGTTATCCTTTGACCAGGTAAAAGCTTTGACTAGCTAAAGGGCAAAGGAAAAGAATTTAAGAATCAAAGTGGAGAGAAGCCTTTGAGCTACTCATGTTGACCCGTGATTGGCTTACCATGTTTTCCATGTCTTCTGTATGTGAGGGAAGGACCTACCATCTGCTTCATAGACTTGCATTCAGAAATCTCCTCAAGTGAGAATGTGACAGTGGGTGACAGAAACAAATTCCATAGCTACCAACCTTGTTGGAGGAATAGAATGACATTTAGTCCTATTTTGACAATTGTTTGCTAAGCCCAAACTATGGGTTTGACACCATGCTATGTGTAAGAGGATCACAAATGTGAGGAAGACCATGCCTTCCTTAGATCAGAGTCACAGACTAACTCCCAGCTCCACATAGACTGTTAAATATGCTTTTACAACACGTGCATGCAAAGAGAGCAGAAAGGGGTAAATCACAGAATTTCTTCTGAGCTCATAGTGATCACAAAGACTCAAGAAGTTGTTAGCTTTCAAACCCCGAGGCTTCTGTGGATTGATGGGAAAAAATCTCAGGGCATCTGAAAAAGACTCCAAATGATTTTTATAAAAGTGAGTAATACAAAGTAAAAATGAATGGATGGATTCTGTCCCCAGATTCTGGATTCCTTAGGATCTCCCAAAGGGACAGTCATTCTTTTCTTTGTTTCTCATAGTGGCCCCTTTGGAACACAACTGATGGTAGTTCCTCTGAAGGATGGCCATGTTAGAAAGCTCAGCTTAGCTCTGTGGTATTTAGGCTGGTAATGTTTTATATCAGCCTGACCTCTGGACATAGAAAGGAGTCAGAGGCTGCATTCTAGTATGTGTGCAATGAGCAATCCACCATACCTATGTAATGAACTCTCAGAGGAACAGCAACAATAAATGCATTTTGGACACTTAAACTGAGTTGACCTTCTCTGGTTAAAAATAGGTCTATGTGCTAAGAGACACATAATGCCTCTCACTGTATGAGCATAGTCAATGAACCTTCGTACTCAGAACTCCACCCCTGGACCTTCCCTTTGACTGCTTCTCTGTGTACGCTTTTGCAATAATGAAACCCCAAGTCAGTGCTTTCCTGAGTCCTTCAAGTCATTCTTGCATACCACTGAGCCTGGAGATGCTGCCAGAACCACCACTCATCTCCATTGTGTTGCCAGAGGATCACAAGGAGAAGCTAACACACTGTCACAATCTCATGGCTGGTACATGAATTTGAGAAATATATGGAAGAAGGGCATTTCTGATATTTGTTTGTTTTTGAGACAGGGTTTCACATTGTAGACCAGGCTAGCCTGGAACTCAGAGATCCATCTACCTCTGCTTGGAGTATTGGTATTAAAAGTAAACATTACCACCACTTGGCTCTGATTTTTTATAAAAGTGAAATTCAAATATGTAGAGACAGGGTCTCTCTGCTGTCTCCTTGAACCACAGGACAGAAGAGAATACATTTCTTTTTCCTTTCCATTTTATGGGAGCTAAGCACAAGGGCTCACTTCTTCACTCTGCCTGTGAAGGAGCCAAGTTAGGACCCATTCTCTGGTTCTCTTGAAGGTGTTTCAGACCTGATTGGACTATTAGGATTAAATTCTGGAGCCTCTTGGCCACTTTTGAGAGACTATTAGTTAGCCACTTCAATTTCTTCTATTGTGAGCTGCTTGATTCTTCTTTTTCTCTTTCTAATCGCTGTCTGTCCTAAGCAATGATGTAAGGATTCTGCGAAGATTTTGGGACTGCTTTGTGAAGCTAACTTTCAGCAAGAGTGGAGAGCATACTGTATTTTCATAGGTAGAAATAACAGACAGCTTTGGGAGATAACTTAGGGTCTCATTCAAATTAACCCTTAGAGATGACTCCAGGGTTAACGAAAGGACATAATGTCCTCTTGGTGTCATATCCCAAAGATCATTCAAGTTCTCACTCAGGAGCTATTCAGCGCCTTCCTCCTCTGTAGCTCACATTTGCTGCATATTTTTCTTATTAGCTCTAAAGGAAGACAGAGAAAAACAAAGTATCAGGGACTCTCTTGGTTTTTTTCTTAGGGAAAGACAATTATGGTAAATAGCACATTCATGTCTTCAGAGGAAACACTGACAGAAAGCCTTGCAGCCATTTTCCAGTGTTTTGTCTACCTCTCCCTCTCTTGATGTTTGCTATCATTGGCTTCATTTCCTGAGCTCGTCACTAAAACCTCTGAGGAAAAGCATAGCCAACCACAAGATCACTTGGACTCACGTCAACCAAGACACATCTCCTTTTCACATTTATTTCATTTTGTTTTAAGATCACAGAAGAGCAGAGCATTCATACGTGTAAAGTAACAGAAGAAAGAACCAGAATTTAAATACATTTAAAAAGAAAAAAAGGCTTTTTTTAATTTTAATTTTTTTACACACATTGCGCTTTTATAACTTTCCTTCACAGAGCTAGTATTTAGGGAAAAATATTCACCCAATAAAACAAAATAAAATAACTTGAGCAATAAAACAACCGAACCAAAAAAAATGGCCATGTGTTTGTATCATCAAGGGAAGATCAGTTCATGTCTACAGGGCTGGAAAAAGGAATATATTTTATATATATATTTATATGTATATAACACTGTTAATGAGGAGACTTCTAACCAAGGACTGTATTTATACAACCTTCAGGAGAGCAATGGAAAGGGAGGGGTGAAGCAGGACTGGGGAGAAGGTGGAGGTCTGTGACCCTCTCCTTGTTATTTCCTCCCTTTAGCCTCCCCCCTCCCAGCAAATATTTAGGGAGCAGAACTTGGCCAAAGTTCACCAGGATGAGTTCATTCGCTGGGGAGAGCAAAGACTTAGCTAAGTGGGTTCAAAGAGGCTCCTGACGGATGTCGAGGGCAGCTGTGGCAGGCCAGGAAGCTAGCTCTGTGGGTTTTCTTCGTTTGCAAGAAGCAGATTTTTACTGTGCCTAGATTTACACAGGAAGGGTTTGTATCGAGAAGAGTGTAGCTGCAGGGTGGACTCACGAGCACCATCCAAAAAGCTGTGCCTTGGAAACAGGGATGGAACTGGGGAGGTGTTCAGTGGGTGGGTCTCTTTCCCACTTACAGAGTGTCCTGAGTACAGTAAGCCTGTTGAGCCTCCTCATCTAAAGTGACACTAATGCTGGAAGTGATGAATAAACTCTGCTCTTCAGTGTCCAGGAGACCCCTACTTCTTGTGCTCTTTGGGGAGATTCATGAAAAGGTGACTGGACAGGTGCTAGGCTGAATGTTGAAAACAAGAGTGGGATGGACAAGTGGACCTGCTCTGAGCCTGCCCAGTACATGACCCAACAACCCCTTGTTTACCGTTCCAAGCTACCATTCTTGCCTGACCTCCCTTTCTGGAAACTTAACTTTCACATTTGGATTGAGCTTTTACAACTCTCACTTCCTTCAACCGTGCCTCCTAATAGGCTTTAGTGAGCTATTTCCCTCAGATCTTCTGTAAATGGTACCAATTCAAACTATAAAAAAAAAAAAAAAAAAAGAGGCCTCTCTGTCCACTTGCTTGATTTCACAGCCTATTAGTCAAATTTCAGGAAGCCTCTGTAAGAAACCCCTTCCCTTGCCTGTTTCTCAAAAAAGCCTTCGGAACTTGCTTGGGACCATCAGAGAAATTCCAATGACACATTTACCGTGATGAAGCACTTGGCCCAGGATGAGAGAAAGCTGATGTTTCTTCTCAGATGCGCAGTTTCCTCATTTGTTACGTACATAGTGCCCAAGCTGGTCATTTTCCTTCCTATGAAACGTTATTAGGCTACAGTTCAACAGTCACGTTTCCCAAAATCATGAAGCCACCTCAGACATGAAAATGTCTTTCCTCTCCATCTCTAAGAAATTTTGCTCAGAAGAGAAATGATGGAATCAGCCTAGAGACTGTGTTCTAGAAGATGCTATGTGTGGAGTATGGTTTTGAGAGAAAAGCTGAGACCAGCAAATGGCTTTGCTAGGGTCCTTACGTGGGTGGCAGAACGTAATGAATTTTCAATTCATACACAGAATCAGAGAATTTAGAGGTGGGAAAGGTTATGAAATGTCATTTCAATTCTCTACCTTTGGAATGAGAAAATTAAAAACTCAGGAATGTGAGATAACTTGCCAACGTCAACATCACATGTTTTTTTGGTGTGGAAAGAGCCAAAACAACAACTCAATTTTCCTGACTTCAATCCTGAAACACCTTTCACTTTACAGAGGCCTTTTACTTAGGTGGACAAAGGTAAGCCTGTCCTCACTGTGACCCACATTTCTTTCTAGAATAGTCTTGTCTGACATTCCTATAATCTCTTTGATGACTCTCTGAGTTCTGATTAGAGGAATGGCGTACAGGACACTGTCCTAAAATCAGCAGGCACTTCAGAAAGTCTGAGAGGTAAAACCTGTGAGTTACACTCCCTACACTCCCTATTCTAATGACCCTGTGCCTTGTTTATAACCCCTAAGTATGTAGATATACAGGGCTACCAGAGAACAACAACAATAATAATAATAAGTAGGGCGCTTAGGCAAGATATTTCTCAAGGATATAATGTATTTCTTACATCACATAATTTATTCAAATTAAGATGACAAAGATGTTTTGAGTGTGGTTAAGTGTAAAGCACACCAAAAAATTAAAAATAAAAAAAGAAAGAAAGAAAAAAAGGAGGGGGAGTGTGTGATAATTTGTTCATGTAATTATTGGTGAATCTGGCAGAGCTATTTAACTAAAGATACAATAAAATATATATCAGCTGACAAGAAACCAATAACCTGGAGCACAGGAGCCCTTCACACCCTATTCCTCTTTCTTTCAATGATTTGCATGGGGTGGTTGGGTCAGGTAAAGGAATGTTCAATGAGGCAGAAGGAACTAAGGAGAACCATTTGTATGTACTTGTCTAGAACTGCCACTAAGTCTTCTGGTTGTCTGCTTCCTTTGGCTAAGGAAACCATGTTTGGGACTTCAGTTTTTCTTCTTGACATTTGACCTGTAAAAAGCTTTGGTTTTTCTTCTTATTTGACTTCTTTTTCTTTAAAATTTATAGGTTTAGCTGAACTTGGGCTCTGCATGAAAAAATGAAGTTTACATAGTTTATATTATGTATATAAACTAGTGATTTACATTGATTTACACATGATTGGTGCCTAATTTATTAATCAGCACAGTATGCAAATGTGCTGATGAGAAATCAGGATTTTAAAAAAAGTTTTCCATGATATCCATAAACATTTTGCTGGCGTGAATGCTAAACCTAAACCTAATATTAACACTGGCAGCCTTGCCAAGAGGAAAGTGATATACATTGCCGGCAAAACCAAATTCTTTCTTGAGGTTCAGTTGGTGACATTTGAACAGCATAGCTAAATGCAAACGAGAATGGTTTACTTTTCTTCCCACTGGTAGGCACGTAAATGTGAACTTCATTTTGCTGTCTAGTGAGATGTTTACAGACATGATGTCAACCATAATGGGGAATTTACATCACTTGGGCAGACGGAATCTCTGGGGGAGAGACATTATAAATACTTAAGTGAGAAAGAGACTTCCTGAAGTAGGTTTGTGTTTCTTAACTTTGGGTCTATCTCACAATTTGTTTATCGTTTGTTTATTTGTCTTCAGAATTTTAATAGCTTTTTAGGTCTGATATAATATTACACTTATATTGTTATAAAAACTGGCAGTTTGCAGGGGAACCAGGAATAAATGTAAGCTGAGAATTTGTGAAGATTGAAGAAAAACATGCCATAGTTAATCCTATAGCATGTGGTCTTTTAGGTAAATTTCTCTTAAACAAATAATAACAAAGTGGGTGAAAGGGGACCTGTGTCTTTCCAAATGAATCATAGCTCTTTTTTTAAAAAATAAACCAAATTCAATACCTCTCTTCCCTTTAAGTTTAGACCATTGTTCTAAATTTTTCTTATAATACATACATTACTGTAAATATATCATTTGTAAAGATAAATTTAAAGCAATACATACACATATATATTATTATTTTGCACAAAAATCCAAAGCCTATAAAGAACAAAATGAAAAATTTAGGGAGACTAGCCAACAGAAGCTGTCACATTGTAATCAGCTCAAGGATGGCCCTGTGACTGTGGGCTGAGAAGTAAGAACACAAAGCAAAGAAGTTTCATGCTGAGGAGTTTAGTTTCTGTAGGCAGAGGAGGTAAAGTCCATCTTTGGAGGCGAAACACACTTTTGTTTCTGCCCTCCAAGAACCTGAAAATCACGAGTATTTTTGCAAGGTCTCTTTGAATAGCCCCAGTTGTCTATGAAGTTAAAGAAAAAAATGTCCATGATGATAAGGGGACAAAATGTCTGTCTGACTTGAAAGAGGAGGCAAGAGCCAAGGAGAAAGTCCTTCTGAACAGAAAACACATTTACTTTCCCATAAGCTGTCATCCTTTTTGGACAAGGTGACTATCGAGAACAACATTCCTCCCACTAGGCAAAGTCTTTTTGATCAACAACTTCACAGAGAATAAACAATTTTGCAGTTGTTGAATTCAGGATTGTTCTCCTTTGAGGCCTGCCCTGGGTCAAGGTCATTTCTACTTTTTTAGACTGAAATCTGAGGCTAAAGATTTTGCTTTGTAAATGGCGTGAGTTCACTTTTTATGCAAAGCATATGAAATATATGAGTGGTTCCAATTAATGGATGCATTCCACTCCTTGCTACCTACTATTTCCAATTACTTGTTTGTCTTCAGTAATTTGATTACCAACAAATGAGATCTCTGGAGGGATTTATAACAATGTGATGAATGTTTCTGTTGAATGTACGGCATTCTGGTGTAGGTCCTTAGGCCTTACTGTGATTCTAATCTTGCTTTAGAGAACATTGTCCTGGATCTCCATATGACTTAGCATTTCTCAAACCTATGTGGTATATGAGGCCCAGGGTTTTTCCACAGGAAAGAGAAAGTTTTTAAAAATCTCAGTTCCTGCAGGAGATATGGGCAAACAACACATTTAAAGGTGTCTTTAGCTGTTTACTTTAAAATAAAACCAAAATAACAAATAAGAAATGATCAGGAATTCTTCCCAAAGAAGAGACCAAGAGTTTGTCTTTATAATGGGATGGGGACACTGAAGACCAGGTGTGTGGTTAAAGCCTGTGATATGTCACAGGTATCTATTTCTGAAACTAATCCTATACAATGCTGAGTTAACTCCTTTCTCTTTTCTATCTAGACTAGCATGCACACTTCTAAGGTTTTACTTAAGGCTGTGGATGCCTCTTTAACATGGGAAACAGTTAAAGGTTCTTGTACAAAGAGGACAAGACTGCTAGAGAAATCCTTGATTGCCTTTATATCATATTGGGATATGGCACATCTTCCCTGTGGTGTAATAGCGCTGTTCTTGGATAAGAATTAATATCCTATCTCTTGATATTCCATAAATTCCATTACCCATCCTAAGCTCTGTCTGCTCTCTGTTTCATGTCACAACTGCAAAACCATGAAGAAAGGATGTGACAGGTTTATAAACTAAATGATATAATTCCATTAAAGAAATATTAAAGACTGCTCAAATTTCTCTTGCTCTTCTTACATTCCTCCCTCCTTTTCTTCCTTTCTCCTTTCCTTTCTTTCCTTCCTTCTTTCCCTTCATTTTGTGTCATGTGACAGCCATTTCAAAGGTTAGAAAACTTGATGATCTACTACATTTGGCTCTGTGAGATGACATCACCTTATGGCCTCAGCAATAATCATCCATCCTTTCCTAAGGTGAATTGCTTTGGATGCCTCTCTTAGACTTAAGAGAAAGCTGTGGATGGTTTCCTCCCAAAGATACCCACATGCAGAGAGGCACCCTTCCCTGGAAGACCTCCCCTAGGAAAACACAGCTGGTGATGGAATGATGCTGAGTGTTAGGATGCTCACACAACTTCTCCTGAATTCCTCACAAG
This sequence comes from Cricetulus griseus, assembly GCF_003668045.3. Taxonomy (NCBI): domain Eukaryota; kingdom Metazoa; phylum Chordata; class Mammalia; order Rodentia; family Cricetidae; genus Cricetulus; species Cricetulus griseus. Next base: position 48,140,570 of record NC_048597.1, read on the forward strand.
CTGCTCAGATCTTACGGTTAAGCTCAGGTTTCATTGTTAGTGTCAAGGTGACTCTCACAAATATAAGTCTAAATAGAGTAGAGAAAGTGAACACAGTCTGCACATTAGTGGCTGGGCTTTCGGATGCTGAATAACCTCCATGGACAGTGGTGCCACACACACCATCAGTGGAGCAGGAACCTAACAAAGCAGTAGTCTGGAACTCAAGGATGATAATCCCCGAAGGAGAACAAAGCCGGGAATTCCTATTTTGTGATGGTCTGTACCTCGCATTAGAAGTTTGGCAAACCTCTACAGAAGGGACTTGGGCATCTATCTACTTTTCATGTCTCGCTCACAATCTTTCATCTAAGAGGCAACAATCCCCACTTAGGGGAATTATGGGGCAAATGCAGCGGTGTCTGACGATTAGTGAGGGGACAGAGCAGGCCTGCTTTCCCTCAGGAGTTACCACTCAGAGACCTTCTTGTTTCTGGAGACCTGCTCGATAAATGTCGCTCACTTCTGCAGTGGGGCTCAACCTATATAAAGCTAGGAAATGTATGAATCCCCCAGGCTTGTAAAGTAAGAGTGAAATCAGCAACTGTTTTCTTCTCCTAGGTCACATCATCCCGGCCATGGATTTGTTCCCCGTTTGCTCACCCCATTGATAGTAGGCACTTTCATTTACAGTGATATTCTGAGTGACTCTGGACTGGGTTTTGAAAATGGGACTAGGAGGAGTATGGGGTCCTGCCCACAGAAGGAGCACAGCTTGGTTTGAATGCGCACTGATGTTATGTGACCGCCATGAATGGGGGAGGGATTCTGCTCCTTGCCTCCCACCCAGCCATCTCCCCCAGCAACTTGTTACAGCCGCACCTCACAATTACAATGCAGGACAGTATCTACAGCACAATGAGTCTATGTACACATGGACCATTCCCTTGGCATGCTTTAGAGAGAGACACATACACGCTCACACACATGTACACCTACGTGAGAGCGAGAGACTTGAGCACACACGCGCACAGTGAGGAAAATGAAAATGGCACTTCCTAGCATTTGCGGCGTGACTAGTGTTCTGGGTTGCTGGGGCCAAGAGAGATGGGGGGGGGGCGGTTAGAGAAAAAGGGAATATTTGGAATGAATGTGGTGGGAAAGGGGATGTTCTCAAAAGTTAGTGAGATGGTGGAAGCAGGGGAGCCTGACAAAGGCTCTACATAGGTCTCCTCTGATAGTCCAAAATGGCTACACATCAGCTCAAATGAAAAACAGAATAAAAAGATTATGGAAATATAAACACCAAAGGCAAGACCCTCTTTTTTTTCCCCACAGATGAAAATGGATGAAGGAAGGATAAAATGTGTGGGGGGGAGTTAACATCCATCTGGTACTTCTCATTTGTAGTCTCAAATGGTAGTCTCATTTGTACAACATCAGACGTCTTTAGCATTACGGAGTCTTGACACAGCAGTCATTTGCTTAGAAGATAGAACACATATTCTGGTAGAGGTTTCCCCACCCTAAATTATACTCAAATTTTTATTGATGGATCTTAAAATTGTTTTCAGTGTTGTATTTTCTTCGTTTGTATATTCCCCCTTCATTTATAAACACACAAACTTGTGAAATAATAGTCTCCCCCCATTTTGCACTCTCTCTCTCTGTATCTGTGTGACGCATTTTTGTGTGTTTTGTGATTATTTTTAAATTTTTATTCTATTAACATTTGCTGAGAAGGCAGAGCAGGGATGCTGCCAGCAGCCACAGTGGTACGGCCAGACTGATAGATCCATTGATTCCTCTCACCGACCCGGGTCCTAAGGAACAAAAGAGAGAGAGAGAGAGAGACAGGATAAGCACCTTCTGTCAGGTCCACTTGACAGCTGAATAAAGCTGGCATCAGAGGCTAGGCATGGCCAGGTACTGATGTCCAGCTGCCCATACTCGTAATGGCTCTGTCTTCTAAGTCCCATCCTCTCTGAGGTACAAGTATATAAAGGTGTCTAGTGCATTTTGAATATGAAACAGCTCCTGCTTGAGAAGCTGCTAAGGTGGCTGTCATGACTCGGTTGAGCCACCTTCCTCCCCCATGCTCTCTGCATGATTACTGTGAAGCCAATACTGATTAACATTCTAAGCATGGGTGTGGATCTTCCAGGAGCCCAATACAAGCTCTCCCTGCAGACCCATGGCATCAATCTCAGATGGATCAGGCGTCTTCTTTTTCATAGGGAAGAGGCAGGATTGTTTTTTTTTTTTCTTCTTTAACTCTGAGGCAACTATTACAAAGTAGTGTTTATGGATGAATGGTACCTTAGCAAGATAAAACAAACAAACAAACAAAACATGCCCTAAATCTTTACAAAGAAACAGAGTTCATCCATCCCAAAATGAAAGCAAAGACAAGAAAACCAACCAAACTGGTGAGGCTTGGCTTCAAACCTGGGGTGACTGAGAAAGATCTGACATGGAACCAATCCTGAAATGACATTCTGGGTCACTCTCATGGCCAGTGGGAACAGAAGGTGGGAAATATGGGTTTGGGTCTGAGGGGATAGTGGGGTGAGAGGAGAAGGATGAAGGTCTGTGTGGGGATGGTATGAGTAGGCAGAAGTTGTAGGTCTGGTTAGAGCTCATCACACACACTTGTAGTTACATTTCCTCCTGTGTAGCTGTGACCATATTTCATTGAGAGACAAAATAAAAAAAGAATTTTTTTCTCACTGAAGAGACTTTGGTTTTAAGGCTATATACCTAGATGATGTTCAAAACAGAAACTGATATGACTAAAATTATGGGTCACTTTGAAAATTTATGGGCATATATACAGGGTCTGTGTGAATAAATGTGCATGTGTGTTTGAAACTGATGGTATGCTTCTTCAAGGGAAGCATCTTCTGGTAGGTGATTTTTCACCAAACTGCTGAAAATATATCAGATATCAGGGTATAGAACACGGGAACATGCTGAATTCAAGAATGGATTCCCTAGCTATGCTCTATATAACAACAAAAACAATAATAAAAATAAAACAAAACCAACAAAGAGCTATTCAAGACCACAATGTATTGTGATGTATGTTTTGTAAATAAAACTATAAATATAGGTGCACAACTCTATGCTTAATATAACCCCCCCAAACCCAAACAAAACAAACAAACAAAAAAAACAAACAAACCCTGCTTTCCAGTGAAATATCTAAGGAATAGAGAAATTACTTCCACAGTACACATTTCCATGGCTCATCAGGAGGGAGGGCTGCACATTTAACCTTGGTGTCTAACTCTAGAGTCTTTGTCACCACCACATGGTGAATTTCAACAGTGAAAAACAGCAGTGAGTGTCTTGGTCAAATGCTTGCTTGGTGAGTGAAACTCATACTGGTTAAAATAATGGTTAGTCTACACACACACACACACACACACACACACACACACACACACACACCATGAAGATGCAAACAGCATCAGAGAGAGAGAGAGAGAGAGAGAGAGAGAGAGAGAGAGAGAGAGAGAGAGAGAGCACAAGCTAGCCTGATAAGATATTTTGGCTACAGCACCACAGAATATCACGTAATATGACAATAGGGGCATATGCAAACTTGAAACCTTTCGATTATGAAGAATGAGCTTTGTCTGGTTAAAGCTATGGAAACAGAATAAAAAAGTTAAATATCCACCAACTCTAGTTAAACAACTCATTCTGTGATTTCCTGAGTGTCTATGGTGTCATATTAATAAGAGGCGTTCTGACCACCTCCAGGTTCAGCCTCATGAGGGTTGAGGTTCGAAGCACCTGTAGTGATTGTTTACCAGCCTCTGGTGTCTAGGCATCCTGAGACTTCATGCACTGTCTGCTCTGACCTCCTCCTGTCCTCCACCAGGATTTCTGGGTGTTTGGAACTATCAGCCTCCCAGGCTCCTTCCCTGGTAGTAAGCTTTCTTCTCCTCTCTTGTTAGTGTCTCCATGTTAGGCATATGCACTTCCTGGCACATTTGTCTGTATTCCTGTACCAGCAAGTCTTTCAGAATAAAGAAAAGCTATACAAAAATGGAGGTCTTATATGCCAAAATGATTTCTGTTTTGCTCTAGGGATAATGTGAAATGGATCCTCAAAAACAAAAAGCACAATTTTCCTTTTTCTCTAGTCTCATTTTTAGTGCCAGGACAGGCTATATTGTCTTTCTGACATCTTAGAAATGAGTAGTGTCTATTGACAGCTAAGAAAACTGGTCTTATCTTTTTATCAAATGGTGGGAAATATTTAAGACAGCAAGTGTTCTATTATAGAGAAGCATAATATATACTCTGAGTAAGCTAGACAAACATGTTAAAGTCAACTTTCTTGTTAATGCATTTGCATGCCTAGCTACGTGTTATCTAAATCTATCCATACATACACACACACACACACACACACACACACACACACACACACACACACAGGGAAGTTTACATGCTGTATAGATACTTATGCATACATGTATGATATATGCATATATTACTGGTCCTTTGAAATGCATACTTTCACATGCTGTTCTATGTTGTAATAGGAATCTGCACTATGAATGTCAATACTTTTTCCACTGTACTCCTGGTAGTCTTATTACACAACTGAAATGCATTGCATACATCTGGTTAAGATGCCTTTGCCTCTATCAATTATTATTTATTAAGTTCTCTCATGAAGCTATTTAATGGGCTTATGTGGCTTACTCTTGTCATAATTGATTTTTGAGAGTAAATAAACAGAATTGAGGGAGACTGTAAATGGGTAACAGTTGGGGAATTATCACAAGTTAGGTATGCAATTATAGATGCATATGACTACATAGGAGACTACTCCAGGTAATGTCTAGTTCAGGGAAGAATAATCCATAAAATCATTAATTATGTTTTAGTTCATGGTTATGAAATTCTGCTTATTTGTTGATATGCAAATGACAATTTTCAGTTCCAGCACCAGATGGCCATACTCAATAAGTGCTTTCATATACCGACAGATATAATGAAAGCACAAGTTTGAAAACATAGCTTAGCCATACGAATAGATAGGCAACTTGGAATTCAAAGGCTTTTTTGCATGGTTTTCATACCATAGGCAACAATCACACCATGATTTTTAACCATTTTTCTATATGGTATTTGTGTCACTTGGTAAATATTCAGTATAGTATTCACAAGGCAGAAATTTTGCTTTGAAAAATAAATGTATTACCAGTCCAAATCAAAGATATTTATGAATTGGCTTAGACTTAAAGAAAAACAAACATATATATCTATTATCTATCTATCTATCTATCTATCTATCTATCTATCTATCATTGTGTGTGTGTGTATGTGTCTCTGTGTGTGTATGCCTAGTTGCATGCCATGGCAGCCAATTCTCCCTTTGGCCCATGTGGCTCCCAGGGACCATAAACAGGTCCTTGAGCAGTAAGTGACTTTACCTACCAAGCCACTGAGCCTGTACTGACTAGGGGCTTTTAAGGTTTACTAGTAAAAGGCAAAATTCAGTTGCAGCAAAATAATAAATCACAAGTCACCATTCTCAAGGTTGTCACTCAGGTGAACTTGAGACTGTATCAAGGTAAATACCACAGTGCACCTTGTCGTGACCATGTTTATAAAAGGACAGAACCTGTAATTAACTGCAAAGTTTATTAGATATCCTGAAATTGAAGAAAATTTTGGCAAGTTTCTATCTGTTGTAGGAGCCTGAGCTCATCATTTTTCCTTTTAGTAAATCTCATGGAGCAGGCAAAGTATTTTCTTCAAACACCTATTTTGGAGATGCCTTTTAATTCACAGGGCAGTGGTTTTCTTTTGTTTTTCCATTGTGACTGAATTTATTCAAAGTCATCTTTAACCACATCAGCAGCTATCCCTGGATGTCAATTTCAGGCAGTAGGATTGGAGTCAGTCTTAGTTTGTGTTTGAATTATAAAAAAAGAGAAAATTACTTTTGGAATTGTTGAAGGCTGGTAGAATGACTAAAGTAAAGCAAAAATCTAAACAATTTATGAAAAAATGCTGAAAAAATGGAGGTCAATAATCTGTAGAATCTCCAAAACAGAAGTTCTGTGTGATCTTCAAGGGCTGGACAAAGCACTGGTGGCCTGGGAAGCCATGGCAAAGGCAAGTGCAATAACATTGTCTCTGGTGCCACCTGCTGTCCATCTGCTGCTACTACAGATTCCTCAGCATTGTTTGAATTGGGGATTGAAGCCTATAATCCACAGCAATGGAGGGGATGAGAAGAGAGATAGGTTTGGTTTTGAATACCATACCTTACATGCAGGCTCTTCCTGCATTTACTCTCTGTCTTTACCCCTTAGGAAGTGAGATTTTGGTCAGCTGAAGGTGTCTTTCTCCTCAAAGCAGGTGTGAAGACACACAACTGTAGCCCAGTACTTGGGAAGAGGAGGCAAAAGGGCAAGGAGTTTATGACCAGCTTGGTTCACACCAGTTTAAGGCCAGCCTGGAATACGAGACCCTGACTCAAAAAATCTTTTTAAAAAAACAAACAAAAGAAAAGCCAAAGTAAAACAAATCCAAACCAGAAAACAGTATCAGGTACTTTCACAAACCATTTATGAAAAACTTAGTTACCACTTAAGGTTACACTGATACTTTATCATGATGACATTTAAAGAAGAAAAAACTATACCTTATTCATCACCCACATCAAAGTACTGAATTTTCATTTGTGCCACTGGGCAAATTATTGGATAATTTGTAATCATATTGGGAAGAGCAAAAGGGCTAAAGAAGCTATTAATATTTTATGCTTTATTGCTTCAAAGAGTCCTGTCTTAGGAGTATGTTCTTGGCTACCTCTTATCTGCTAGATGGTGATGACCTGCAAGGACAGGCCACCAGCAGGGCATGGATCTAAGCAACCATAAAACCTCTCTGGCTTTTGGGTGCTGGAAGACATAAGTCCCCAAAGAGTATGTTACTATTGGTGATGATCATGGTTGCTCATTCCTTTTGTGACTTAGAAAGAAAGCTATTTTCATAATCCACAACCAACAGTCAAGTTGATTACCACCAGGACCTGAAAGAAGGTGACATCTGGCCCCACCACTTTATGGTTCGTCTGGGGATGCAAAATGTGAGGTTGCCTTTTGTATATAGAAGGTAGACAAGTCAGAAGTAGTTGCTTGCATTTTTTAGGGTCCATTTGATGAAGCTTTGACAGGCTTGCCCTGTCCTTGTAAAGACAAGTACGTAGACTGTGTGTCATGTGGCTGATGGGAGTACATGGAAACCAAGAAATAGCAATTTTTTAGGGAGTTGGAAGCCCAGGTAAGCTGCAGCTAGTGAGGCTTCAAAGAGTGAAGAGAATTGAGGCAGCGTGGAAATGTTAACTTCATCCACACTTCATCTCACCAGTTGCTGCTTAGCTGTTCTGTCTGAAGTATGTGTCAGAGCCCAGCAATGTATTTGCTTGAATAGTCAACAAGCAATTGTAAAATTCTGAGAGCTCTGTCACAGGCTAATGATCATTCTACAAAATGAGTTCTGTGGGATTAACCATGGACACTTAAGACAAAGCACATAAGGGATGGGAGAGGGGACAGGAGAGAGCAGGGTAACTTGCTTCATCTCAGACATTTAAAGTAAGTGACTACCATAAGCACTACAGAAGCCATGGGTCAGATGGATGGTTCTTTGTTAATAAGACAGTTCACAATCTGTTGCCAACTGTGTTATTGAAATTTCTTATTACAAATCATGACACTAAATCAAACTCAAGTGCATAAGAATACAATGTATTGCTGTGGACTAATGTCTAGAAAGTATTTATAAACAGAAGCCATACCTTTTTGCTTGATGTGCACGGTGGTGCCAATTTCTAAAAAAGAAACATTTAGCAAAACAAAACAAATAAAAACCTTTGTCAGCTGAGAACAAGCATGAGGGTAGTTTGTCATTCTCCACTAAAGGAGAGTGAGAGAAAGGGGGCAGGCAATAGGAGGAATGGCTGATAGAGACTGAGTGATAGGCAAGTGGAAAGAAACCTTTCTTAGACTAAATGAGCAATTAGTAGTCACAAAAAGTGATGCTACATGCTGTGCGTATAGACAAGTACAAGGACTCCAGCATGGAGTGTAAATTTCGTCTTGACTGCACCTTATGCAACCATAGAATGTGTCTGATCCCCAGCCCTTCCCTGCCATTTTGGCCTCATTCACATTAATTGAACCTTATCTAAATCACTCCTTATCTAACAGGCAAGTCCACTCCAAACTCAAGCTTCACAGGTTGCTGTGTCATCTACTACAACTGTTCTCTTAGATGTCTCCACTGTTGGCTTAGTAGCTCCAGTCACATTGCTGTTGAAAACTCACCAACACAAGTGATGCTGTCCCATAACTTTCCCAAAACCAGTGCTCATTCCTTTACTGGGCATCAGTATAAGCAGCACTTAGTCCCTCCTGGCATGGTGTGATGTAACACATTTACTCACTGGCTTACAGTTTGCCTCCTCACTAAAATGCACCCCCCCACCACTGCCAGGGCATCCATAGTGCAAGACTCACTGAACATTGAGTCTAGCATTAGAGATGTGGAAAGTTTCAGCAGACCCCTGTTGCATGTATCAATAAATGCCAATGTTGAACGACATTGGGTTTGTTAAATATCTGAATTTCTTTTTAAGTGTCTTTACCAAATAACTCAAATGACTCTTCTTTGGAGTAAGCAAGTATAATTTCTATTGGGTACCATTTTCTATTTCAGGACCAACTAAATGATTGATTAGCTAGGGAAGCCCACACTGGCTATGAGGTTCAGACATTTTTTTTTTCCCTCTGTGACCATCAGGACCTAGACCTGCATCCCTGAGTAACACAAGCTAGCAGAGAATGTAAAAATGTCTGATGCCTTAAGCCACACAGAGCTTTCTGCACAGAACATCTGTCATCTTATAGCCCTGCTTCCAATTTATTCTCAGGTTTCGTGGCCTCTACGTAAAGACTCAGTTCATAGCTTGATGTCTGTGGCTCTCCTTGCCACCCCTGCCTGTCTAATCTCATAAACATCCATCACATCACAGGCTTTTCTTTATGCTCCCTGGACCACACTTCCTCCCCCAGGGTACTATGGTATCTGTAGTAGAGTCTCCATTACCTTTCTAAAAGAGATTGTCACTTCCAGAGAGGAGCCATTCTTGGTCTCTTGGAGGGCATCCATCTTGTTATTTCCTACCACACTAGTCTCTGTCTTAATTTCCAAAGTGTCTGTCTAATGCTTTGATTAATGTCTACCATCCTCCCTGGACTCCGAGTTCATGAAGTCTAGGGCTGTGTCTCTTACTACTTGATACTGTAGACAGGCACATAGCAATCACTCACAATGTACAATATTCCAAAGAAGAAGATCTAGAATCATTGAAACATGAGACAAACAAATGTGTGTCCAAAATGTTTCTGACCCAGAAAAACAGGGAATCCAATTTAGTACACAAGGCTCAGCTCTTTAAAACCAGCCCTGCAAAATCGCCAAGGTTCAGGACAACCTACTAATCTCCTTCCATGCATGTGGTGATACATTGTTTATGATCTGATAAAACTTGACAAAAGATCAGAATGGAAAACTAGCCACAGCCATAGAAGCTCGGCAGTGGTAGCACACACCTTTAATGCCAGGACTCAGGAGACAGAGGCAAACGGATCTCTGTGAGTTCAAGGTCATCCTGGGGTATATGAGAGTGAATCAGTCTAAAAGAGACACAGAACTCATGCCTTTCATCCCAGAACTAGAGAGAATAAGGAACTCAGTGCAGTATCAGAGAGAAGTCTGAGATTTGGTGAGGAACAGTGCAGTCTGGAGATGCAATCTGAGGTTCGTTGGATCATCCCTGCAATCTGAGCTTTGGTACAGGTGAGAGCTCTCTGGTGGCTTGGCTGCTTTGCTTTTCTTTTCTTCAGCTTCGACTCCAATGTCTGTCTCTGGGTTTATATTATTTGTACTACACTTGCAAATTTTTCATCTGTCTACCCAAAGTATTCACAAGGAGAAGCTTTCAAACACTATAACATTTTCTGGCATCATTATGACAGTTACAAAGAAGAGCTTGATTATCCCAGTGCCTGAAGGTTATAAATGATTGACCATGGCTCATCTCAAGCCAAGCTAATGGCAATCATCATGTCCCTAAGTTTGTAGGTAAGATGGTTTCCCTGAACTGGTAAGTTCCAGAGGGAAAGGCTTGGAATGTTTTCTTGTGATGGCTGGTGCTGTTCACAGTGTACTTCTGAGGATTCCCAGAGACACCAGTGCCTCTCTGACCCTTTTAGATGTGAAGAACACTACCTGTAGACAGTCCAGTTGACAAATGCATCATACTGTAAGTTTGTATAGAAACATGGAGTAGATTTCTTCCTAGGACCCAGCTGCTGATGCCAATCAGCCAGTAGGTCCCTTGAGGGGACCATCTTCAAGGGAAGACTTGTGGGCTTCCCTTTTCTTTTTCCTTTTAAATCTGTTCCACAGGCTTTGAGGGAAGAAGTCTAATCAGATGTTCAGGGAAGGCAGGAGGGACAGTGACTCTCCTTAAGCTTGGAAATGTATTTTAACCTTTCAATGCCCCAGTTGTACCTTTTGTACAGGAGTTCAATGAACCTGGCATGCACCAATTTGTTCCCTGGATTAGATCATTGCTTATTGTGCTTTCCTTGCACCCAGCACACAATTGAATAACAGTGGTTGTTACCATTTTATTGTGAAATCCTTCTCAGGAGGATTATCGATGCCAATTTTGTAGTGAAAGATACCCTGATAAAAAAGTCATGAAAGTGTTTGTGTTAACAGTATGATGGGCCAAACTTTAGGGAATCCCAGCACATGCAAAACAAATAGGCAGGGGATAATTAGGCAACATATTCTTTAGGATGCAATTGGCTATATGCTCACAGGAACCAGCCACTGAGACAGGCCTGGGTGAGAAGCTATGTGTTCTGAATGAGTGTGCTAGGAGAATAATGCCCCCCTTCTTCAATGAGAGTTTCAAGAACTATATAGAAACACTATCAAAAACGTTATTAAGCAACTACGCAAAAACACTTGAATGCGTAAACAGTAGTGCTTGAAGTGCTTTTAAAAGACAAACTAAATGTCCAGTTATATTTTAGACAAGCCTTCCTGTTCAGTTAATAAGTTGATTTCTTTGTGAAATAGTAAAGATCTATAAACTAACTTCTAACTTTCTCTGTGAAAATGGGTTACACTCATGATTTTTGTCAACTATTTCCTACTCATCCTCTTCGGAAACAGATCAGTCTCTTTCTGAGGAAGAGAATTGGATGGTTTTGAGCTTATTTGAAAACTTGGTTATGTGCTGCCATCTTGTGGTCCCAGCAGGACATGTTCCTTGGTGCGGTCGGAAGGCATCATTTCTGTCCACCGGGTGGCAGCAGTGAGAGAAATTCCCTACTGTTGGCGCTCCTGTGAAAAGTACTCTTTAAAAGAGGCGTCCCTCTTTTAAATTATTACAGATACATTTTTAATCTGCTCCACAATGCCTGGAAATCATCCTTGTCACTTGTGAAATGTGCTCTTATGTCTTGACCAAAGCTGCGTTACCAGGGACACAGTACCTGGAAGGATTCCCTGAACACACACTCACGAGAATATAAGCACAGCCTCTGACTTTTATGTCTTTCGTGAAAATTTCTCCCTACAGATTGATCTTGCTTCAGAAAATATGCTAAACAAGCGATCATGAAGGTGCAAATTAGAAGTATGAGCGTCTACATACATCTGCAGTAAGGCAACGGACAAAACTTGAGGGGATTCTAGTACAGAGTGTTCTAGACATTCTCAGTGTTGTCAAATGTTGACTTTTTAACCCCTGAGGAGGTGGCAGAAGGAAAAGAATTTAACACTAAGAAAGGCGAGTGCTTGGAAAATTTTGTTTCTGCTTATTAGGCTCATCTGTGTTTTGACTTTCTGATTCTTTTTAAGTAGCTACCTTAGAAAAACTTTGCACCATCCAAAACACCAAAGAGCCTCTCTCTCGGCATGGACAAAAGTCCTCTTATTTACCATGTCTTCAAGGGACTATTTCTCAAGCACCAAGTTAAATATGCGGACATGTTTGCCAAACATCTCCCACCCCCTCCCACATCAGGGCACGAATGAGTTAGTGAATGACTTGCTTAAGACTGCAGGGACCAGCTCAGCTAAAGATCTAGCAAGGAGAGAAATAGTGTCAGAACCACAGTGCCTCAAACCCTAAGCAAGGGCATCACTGGAGTTCAGAGTTCAGTCATTTCTAGAGCCGCATCAAGAGGTCTGCTCATTTACTCTCATACCCTGCACTGTAGAAAACGTTCTACACCAAGCTTTAGCTTTAAAAAACAAAAAACCAAACCAAAACAAAACAAAAAAACCCTCATGTTTCATGAGCTGACGCCCATCAAAATAGAAAACGTATGTCAGAGGTCCGAAAATTTATTCTTAATTCTATCTCTGGGATTTCACTTCTCTTCCTCTGAATTCTTTCTTCTCCTCTGTCCTTTCTCCATCCCCTCATGTCTTCTCCTAAAGTGAGAACTTTAAAATATTTCTCTAACTTGTGGTAGTTAGAGAACTTTCTTGTCATCTTAGGGAACTTTTGTACTTTATCAAATATAGAAAATATTGTCATTTGTGCTTCTTTTGAGTTCCATGGTGGGGCTGGGGGTGCCGTGCAGCGGCGATACCGCAAAACCTTAAGGATCAGAAGCAGCTTTGTGTAGTTTGGCTCTTGACCACAGCCTCTGCCCTACAGGTCACCAGCATCTATTCACCCCCAATTACATGGAGAGGTCCTGGGGCAGTATCGGTTGACACTGTTTGTACAGTTGTTGCAATTCCAGGGCATTTATTTGAACATAAGTATCTCATTTATTACCCGATGCAGGCATATTTGGATAAGAGCATAATCAGTCCTTATCTATGACATAACACCATCTGTGAGGCTATTGTTCTGCCGTGTTTGCTAAAGGTTTGAAAGTAACACATTGGTAGCTGACTTCATATACTTAGTGACATATCTTTTTTTCTGGGTGAGAGTTAATAATTTTCTGGGTAGAGTGCCCACGATGGATAGGAAGTTTGTGTTTCAGTTACTTGAAAATTATAGGTAAGAGATGGGGTTTAAATCACTAAGATGGTCAACGAAAACAGAAGAGGCAGGGGTGGTCAGAGAGTGGAGGGCATGGAGGTTGGGTTGGGGAGTGGGGGCAGGGGGTTGGGAGGGTGACTCCAACCATTACTCTCCTTCCCTTGCTGACACTGAGGTCTCAGAGCATAACATTTGCAAGGTTCCTCTGTAGAAACTGGTGGGGTTTTGTTCTCTGACATTTTCTGTGTGCTGAGGTTTTGAAAAATAAAACCTTTATTATTATAGTGGCTTAAAAGAGGGACATTTTTATTAATTCAGTTTTGAAAGCCACACTTTGGAAGTTATTAGTTTCTTCCTCATGGGCTTCTCCGCTCTACTCAGAGGCTTTAGGGATTAGCAGCTCCTACCTCCAAGTATGATTATTTCTCCTTTTGTCAAAGAAAAAGATAGGCCCTGTGATTCCTGTTTGTATTGCCAGAGCTTTTGATTTCTTCCATATATGATATTCAATTTGTATAAATCTTAGTGCCTAATATTTCTAGAATATTGGTTTTCAGGAATCATTCCAGGTCTAGGCAAGACAGAAAAAGGCAAATCATAAAATGACTTGAACCTCAACCTCGAAGTTCTTCCATCACTATTGTTGTTCATTTACGTTATTGCAGAGCTGGGATCCACCCCAGGGTCTCACACAGATCAGACAAGTGCCAACTACTGAGCTCCATTCTCAGTCTGAGGTTGTGTAGGGTCCAGGTTACAAGAGAACTGCTGTTTCTGTGACCAAGAACCAATATTGAAACAGCTGAGAAGTCCTACCATGTCATCAACATTGAGAAAGGGAGTCAGCATCACTTAGCTAGACTCTGGTTAAAATGGAATCCCCAACCTCCTTTTGACTACCTCACAGGGCTTGCTCTGTATCATTGAAGGTCCGCAGAAAAGGACTGCACAGGGCTAGAGACAGGGATAATGATGCAAGCTTACAAAAATATTGAAATCTTAGACATAATGAATGAATGAATAAATGTGGACTAAAAATAATATTGACAAAATTTGTTATATAATTACATGGACAAGTGCCTTCAAGCCCTGTTTCATCGCCTCAGTTGGCTCATCAAGCCTCCACAAACCAAAGGTTCTATGATGAAGAGAATGCAAGAAGACATTTAAAAAATGGGATGATATTATGAATTTATTTTCCTTTTTAAAATATAGAAGAAATCAGTCTTCAGAAGGGAAAATACCAATACTTCAGGATATAGGGAGAAAGCAGGTGTTCTTTAACTTGAATGAGATCCCCTGAGAGTCCTGGAGATAACACAGGGGTTGGTAAAGAAAACTTTCTTTTTAGATTGAGGGATTATGATAAATAATAATCTCAAGTACTTGGGGTGCTTTGGTGATTGTATATGTATATCTATGTAACCATCACCTAAAACAACATATGGAGTGTATTCTTTTTCCCATAAAGTTACCCCTTTGGTGTGAATTTGAGAGGAGCAAGTTTTAATTTCTACTATTTGAAGTGTTCTTGGACTTCATATCATTATAAACATGCTAAATGTTAAAAATTAAATCTAGGAAAAATTTAGAAAGCATTTGTTTTCTGATTCCTTGACTTCTGGTTGGCAATATTCTAAGGTGACTGCACCCCTTCCCTAAACAAGTTTAGTTGGTGGGTATTGTACAATGAGGCAAAAGAGAAGCCAGCTTGGCTGATGTCTAATTTTTCTAAGGACGGTGGCTTCCCACTGTGAAGTGGGAGAGCAATAGAAGAGGCTTATATAGAACTAGGGACACTTCAGACCATAAGCATGATATACTGATGACTCTTCCCATGAAGGATCTGACTGCTACAGGCTCTGCCCTGTGCATTGTCACTTAAGCACTCAGTATGAACCGAGGGCTTCATTAAGTCTCTTACATCAAGGTTGCTGTTTTTTAAATCCTAAGGGTTCTTTATTCACCCTGCTAGGTTTAATTTTTAATAATCAATGATCCAAAGTGTTCCAGAATGCCCACAGGCTTAAGTTTAATAAAGGGTTCTCCAAGGTCTGTAATGTAGAAATGTACGTCTAAGACCAGATACTCAAAAAGCAAGCATACTTGACACAGTGAGAGGCTCTTGGCCAGGCAGGTAGTTCTGGCTTTAAAGAGGCAACAAGTGATTCTTTCCTTGTCCCTAGAATGTTCCAAATTGCACCTGTGGGTACCACCTTGGTCCTTAGCCTCCTGCTGTAAGAGAGGTCAGTTAATTGCTCTATAACCACCCAGCCCAAAGCCACTTTAATTCTGATTCTATTTAGTTGTTAAAGCAGAAAATAGATTCTAACATCTTTGTTTAAAGTACACATATTCTGTATATTTTAATGATTTTTGCCCTTCATCTATTTGAATTGCTAAAGACAGGATTAAATGTAAAGGTTTGGATATATCTCTAGAGGTTTTTTCTTTTTCTTTTTTTCCTAACCTCTTTCTGGTCTTACTCCCTGCTTTCTATTACCAAGGTCTAACTTGTGAATTCCATAATCATTTAAACATACATTTTAGATTCAAAATCCTGAGGGATTCAAGGCAAGCTTTAATCCATGTAATGTGAGTTTTTATTTTGTATGTTTAAAAATCAAAAACATTCGAATGCCATGAAACGAATAAATAACTGGCCTGGGGAATTTGAATGCAGAGAGAGTAAGTGAATCTGTGAGATTTCCTAGGGTTTAAAAGCACCTGAAAATAAGAAGATAAGGGATTTTAAAATGTTGGTGTGCTCTGAGTTCCCCCTGTGTCTGCCTCTATGCAGTTAAACGTCACAGTATAAGCCTTGGTAACGAAGATACGCCTTTGGCTCTTCTTGGTGACTTTCTTCCTTGATCTCCAGGAAACCTTAGTCACAAGGTTTCTGTGTCTACAACCCCTTCTGCATACATTTCTACAACTGACCCCAAGTATAGTATCCATCCAAGCTGTTCCTAAACTTCCTAAAGTCAGGGCTGTTTCCTTGCAAACTGACCAGATGCAACTAAAACCAGAACCTACCACAAGCTCTATTAGAAGGCTATAACTTTCCTCTGGAAGTTCACCTGGCAAACAGACTCAGTATACCCCAGACAATCAATGTTGGACAGTGCTGCCCCCATAGAGCACACCACTTCCACGCTTGCCTGGACATTCAGTCCAAAGTGATGTGTCTTATAATGAAGAACACATGTGTACTGTTTCTTTTGTAGTGCCTCCCTTCCTCCTTCCTCCTTCCTTCCTTTCCTCCATCTTTCCCTCTTTTCCTCCCTCTCTTTCTCCTTCCCTCCTCTTGTCTTCTCTGTTTGCCAAATACAAAAGAATACTTAGGGGAAATGCCCTGATTTTCTAGATGCTAGGAATCAAATGGGCTTTATATTGAATACCTGTCAGTGAGCCTCTTTATGGATCCAAGACTTTTGTGTGTGCTGGGTTACTGTGCTCCTCAAATGCCTCTCCCCCTTTCTGCCATCCAGCATCCCTTTCCCCAGGAAAGCATCTTTGACCTTTTGACCTGAAGTACCCTGTTCTGTTTTTCTCAGCACCTTGCAGGTACTCGAACATGGCATTTAACATAGCTGACATGGTTGCTTCGTCACCTACACCACAGACTTTTCTATGCAGTCTGCAAAACCAGTCTTGCTCTACACACTGACCCCCAAAGGCCCAGCTCAGAACACATTCTAGGATAACATTTCTTTGAGTTAATCAATGATGTTTTCATAATAATGTTCATGGCCAAATTAAGTTAGTTTGAGCCAAAAATGAGTTTTGATTGACAGTTATCAAGGAATGCTTTTTCTTGTTTTTGTAGTGAGTAGGTAGCTTAAGGAAGAGAAAACACGAACTCTAAAAGAAACACTACAAAGCAAAAGCCAGAGCAAGTGGGGAGCAATGAGAAGTCCACAACTGGGGAGTCAGAATGGGAGCTTTGAGCCTCCAGGGAATCATTATCTCTTTTCCAGATGCTCCTGGAAGCATCCAGTGGCAAACTTACCTGTGTTCTGGAACTCTGGGGGAGATAATTTGAAAGTTCCCCAAGTTACAGGAGCTTGTGAATCAACAACAAAGTGCAAGTTATTGCTTAGTGTCTGCTTTCCAAACATTCCCTGCTTCTGAGTAATGAGAAAGCAAACCACACATGTAATTTAAAAAAAAATCATTGTCCAGTGGTCAAACAAGTTTCAACATAGAACGTGGCTGGGAACAATTGGGGTGGTGTGAGCTAGAACTTATGGGACAGCTAGAATGAACAGTCTAGGTACTGCTCTCTTCAGCTCCCTTTAGTAGCCCTGCTTCCCTGCTCCACGCAACTGAGAGGATGCTGTGCCTGAAGCAGTGTTCTCTTGGGCAGTGGCAGAAGTCATGCTGGAAATGCAAGGTCTCTAAGGTGGGCAGATAAGAAAGATACTTTCCTATGAATTGTGTAAAGATGTATCGATGGTGCCGTGAAGGTGTCAAGTGTACATACATGTCACAGACATGTGGGGTGTGTTTTCTTCTAGTGTTAGCGAAAAGCAGAGCAGTGTAGCACACTATGGCAGGCTTGCCTCCCCAGTGTCCAATTAGAAAACATGATAAATGCTTGCAAAGTCTCTCCTCCCCCTGATTCGTGGTAGATATAAGCTGACAATTCTCGGCGGAGTCCCAGTGAGGAGTGGGCAGACTTCCCTCATACATCTGGCACATAGGAACACCTTAAATTGGAATTCCATTCTCATTATTTCATGCTGTGTTCTGACTTGGCATGTGTGTTTCCTCACAGCAGTGTGCAAGGGGAGAAGTAAGGTGCGTGCTGTACCTTTCCTTTCCCCCATCAAAGTGCTCGTTTAATTTAATACCTGCAAATAATTTAGGATGATGAAAGAGCGTCATGAGGACAGAGGGACTGTGTAAGGAAGTTGTTACTAAGGTTAATTTGTATCCTGCCTCTTTGGAAATTGCTGTTTCCTTCAGATAGATTCTACAGGGTTTCTCTGGTGCCTGCATGACAGTGACCAGTGTCTAGAAGTGATTGCTATTACTCTCAAAACTTCTATTTTTGTTTTGTTTGAAGGGAGTCCAGGAGAATATGTGTATGTGAATATAAGATGAACCCGAACAAAATGTAGAGAAAAAGAAAATTGAGAAATACATATACGAGAATAAGAATAGCAGGTGATAGAGGAAGAGGGAACCAAGAAACAGATGGAAAATAAGGTTTATATTCAGGAGGAGACTATGGTATGGCATTTTACAAGGTCTGGGAACATACTGATGCCTTGGTATTTGGAGGAATATGTAATATATCCTGTAGAGGGCTGCCGAAGATTAAACCAAAGCCCCATCACATGCTAGGCAAGTGCTCTATCAGGGAGCCACTTGCTCATTCCCCCGCCTCACCTCTTAGTCCTTTCTTTAAGGACTCCAACTCCTTACTGTGCAATGCCTCTCACAGAACTTTCATCTTGAATAGCATGTAGGGAACACTAAGGCAAGCCCTGCTGGGGTACAACCTGAAGACCAGAGGAGCCCATGTCTGCCTTTTCTGTCCATGCAGGACCCCAGTTTTCCTACCCTGTGTATGCCAACATTCTCCACTGCAAATCTCATTGAGCTCTTCGTAGGCAGCTTTGTTCCTTTTAATTAAAAAGACGAGACTGCCAATTACTTAAACTTAATCCCCAAATGTAATTGTTACTTTGAAAGATTCTTTTTCCATAAAGCTCATACAAGAGTAATATTTCTATCAAATTAAAATTTAGAGGAAGCTTGGAGTTTCAAAAAAAATATTCGTTTTCAAATCCCAGCTGGCTCTGGAAATCAAAATAGCACAGCAAGGCATAAGCAAAGAGGGGAGACCAGGGAAGACTGACAGGAGTCTGCAGATCTAGACTAAAGGAATAAGGAAAGATGAGAGAGAAAGTCCTAGTACCTAGAATTTCCCTGCCTGGAAATTCATGCTATAGGGCTTTTAGCCGCTTAGCTTGAAGCTCAGTGTAAACTCAGATGGGAATAACACTACAAAGTTGCTGTTGGACATTTCAGTAATATGGTGGCTAAATTTAAAATTGATTCCTGTTCACAGATTTGAACAAGAAGAATGGTTTGGGAAAGAAATCAAGCGAAGAGTAGAAAGGTGGGGAGAGGTAAGGCATGGACAGGGAGTAAGACCTCACCTGTTAGAGTCGGGTCTCAATCATTCCGTGTCATTCAGTGACTAACTGACAGCACATGAATTAATGGTATGGCTGCAATAGTCACTCACAAGAGAGGAAGATCAATGGGAAGACTGTTGCTTCCTATCTGGAGGAGCCAGAGAGGAACATGTACAGATTCATTGTTTCCTTGTGTGTTAAAAACAGTATTCAGTGGTAGTTCTGTGAGTTTGTTAGGTCATGGCTACATACATCTTCTCAGAAGAAATAAGACCCTTATTTCAGTCAGCCAATAGGAAGAAAGAGGTGTGTTTCAAAACTTAAAACTCCCCAGACATGATGCATATCTTTGACTGGGACAAATGGTAGATTATTGGCTACCATTTGGCTTATTGACTTTGGAATACCATGATATTGTAGTATGCGTGATGGCTATCATTGAGAAGTGAGTGTGCCACACAACAGAGAAGGGTGGTATTTTGAGGCTCCTCTTCAAGATGTTTATTCTGGTATGAGTAAAAAATAATAAGACAAAATCTTTTTCTTTTTCACTTGGCCTTGAGATAGTTTTATTTTTAAACTTCTTAGCAGGGTGGGCATGTAAAACATGCTTAGGAGTCAAAACAACTATAAGGAAACCACACACAAGTCACATCTATCTAATTCTCCTGTCCACATGACATGAACATACCTCTCAGGACAGTGCTTTTGAAAAACCACAGGAAGAGTGTGCAACTGAATATGATTATTTGAAATGCAATATGCTTTTTTTCTAGTGTTCTTCTTCATATAGTATTTAAAATATCACTTTGAGCTTGTAGGCATGAAAAATACAATTTCTTTCCCATTTCACAGTTGGAAAAACTGAATTACAGAGAACAATGCTAGTAATTACCCATAATTAATAGAGGTGTGTATGCAAATCAGTCTGAATAAGTGTGTGAAATTAGATGTAGTGATGCCAGACATTCCTGTTTCTGTGTTGTTAAATACTTTCATGTAAATCTCTGTGTTAGTCAGGCATACAAATATGACTTTCCAAAAATGTATGGATAATAAAGTGACTATTATGTATGTATGTGTTATAGTATGAATAACAAATTAGATGAATCATTGCAACTTGTTAGATAGGTGCATATCTAATGAGCATTATGGATGCATACATTATGTTGGTTAGTAATGAGTTATATAGATTTGTGCAGGGCCTAGGTTTAGCATGAGGCAAATTGAATTTGGGAATACTTTGGTCATTAAAATGTGTGGGAAGAAATAAGTATTAATTTCTTTTGATTCTGGGGATTGATTAAGATAGTGCATATAAAAGACCTTAGAATGAATTGGTAAATGAGAAACACACTAAGTATGTTGAGTATTATTCTTCTTCTTCATATTAACAGTGTTGTAACAGATGAACCTGTTAGATTTAGGAGTGGACAGGGGCATCTTCTCCTTGATTTCCAGCATGATATATTCAGAAAATAATTGAAAATATGAGGGGTATCCAGCCATCTCTGCAGCACTGGATAGATTCAGGGATTTTTCCTTCCATTTTCCCTTCTATTCTCTTGGAGTCTGATTTAAAAAATTCATTCCTTGAAAAGTCAGGTAGGGTCAAGGGTATCTCTTTCTATACTTTAGGTAGGGTCTGGCTATTTGGATGCCAAATTTGCCCATAAGGACACCAGTCTCCTTTGAGAAAAAGACAAAGCAGGGCGTCTTGAAATTTATGTAAACCTGGTTTGTTTGCAGGTTGGATTATACATTTTGTAAAAAACTTTAATTTGGGGGAGTTTGTTTTGTTTTCAGAGTGCGGTTTGAGATAGCTGTATTAATCATGCAAACCCAGCCATGTGCAATATGTTTTTATCAATGGAAAAACAGGGACTGAATGGTAAGCAGCTGTGAGCAAGCCCAGTGCAAGGCCTGAACCAGAAAGATAATCTCAACATTTCCCAGATCTACTTGCCACACGGGGTTAGTGATTGGAAAGGCTGTTCACTTGGGGTACATAATCAGATGGGAGACAAACAAGTGAGACACATTCATTCGTTCCCGTCCTTTAAAAATTACAGTAATAATATAGGTGGCAATTGGAGAACGGCGGGCTGATAAAGCCCGGAGAGCCACATGCTCAAGGGGCATTTTCCTCAGAAACCACAAAGACAAAACAACGGTGGTTGTCCTTGTCCTCCCTTCTTCCATTTGATTGTAACTTTCTAATGCTGTGTTCCTTGCCTCAAACTGAACCCATCTTCCTTCTCAGTGTGAGGGCATCTTCCAATAAGAAGAAAGGTTACACACAAGTTGGCTGAAGGGAGACACCACCACTGCCCAGGTTCACAGAAACCACTGGAAATGGCTCTAGCCAAACAGAGTGAGAAAATTACCTCAGAAATTTAGAACTGGCACTTCAGTGGATTTTTTCTGCAGTGAATCTATGCTATTCAGGACTAATTTCAGAATGAATAAATCTCAATTAAAATTAATGGGAAAATCTAGCTATCAGAAACAAATCAAGGAAGGAACCACTTATTTTCCATATGTATTATTAATTAAGAATTAATATCCCAATTTATATATATATATATATATATATATATATATATATATATATATATATATGAATTAGGGAGCAGGGAAGCACCCTCCTTTCTTTTCTTTTTTTGGGTGGGGGGTTGAGACAGGGTTTCTTTGTAGCTTTGGAGGCTGTCCTGCAACTAGTTCTTGTAGACCAGGCTGGTCTTGAATTTACAGGGATCTGCCTGCCTCTGTGTCCCGAGTGCTGGGATTAAAGATGTGTGCCACCACCACCCAGTAAACCCAGCTTTTCTTATTTTGTTTCATGTTTGGCCTAGAGGTAAGGACACTGGAAAATCTCTAATTGGCCACAAGGAATATATATTACCCTTTGATGTCATCCCAGCATTGTGGTGTCACTGCAGACATGGCAGTGTGTTCCCACATGACCTGAGGGTCACTGGTATTTGGGGACAAGGGATGCTGACAGGGGTAACCCTCTAATGTGAGGCACTAAGGAAGATTCCATTGCTATGAGAAGTGTTTCTGCTGGGTTATGGTTAGGGGATGAAGTTTTCTTTTCTATTGAAGGAGGACAGACAGCAAGAGACCCTTGGGGTTTTCAAATCATCTTAAAGAAATCAATTGTTCTAACATCCTTCAGGTCATTTGCCTCAAACAACAAACACAAGACATAGTTAACATCTGGGGGTAGAAGTTAAATTTCCAAACAGATGGTGACCAATATAATAGTTAATTAAATAAGGAAGTCATACACAATAGTGGTGACCACAGTAAGGCATGCTTTTATAAGTATTTGAATATGGAATTGTCACTCTAAACGCTTAGACATTCTGTGGCTGTCTTCCATCCCCCTCCCCCAAGGCAAAGTGATTTCACATGGGAGGCCCTCTTAATTGGAAATAGAAGGAAAAAGTGATTGGGTCCCTAGGAAGTTAGTGTCCTTGGGAGGCATAGAGGACTTAAGAAAGATAACAGGAACTTCTCCAGTGACCTCTCACACCAACTAACCCACGACTCCATGAACAGCTTTTCAATCCCTGCTAGCAGAAGCTCAACATATTAGTAGAAGATGAACTATATCTTCTAAAAACTAAGAAATCTAACTACAGTCTACATACAACGCAAAATCAAATGAGGGTCATTCTCCAATCAACAATTCAGTGTGTGGGAAGCAATGTCCCACAAAATTCAACAAGGTCAGTCCCTGGGTGAGACTGCTCTTCAGCATTCGGCAGCTGTCCTTCATGAACAGTGCCTGGCATCACTTTATTCAGCCACAATGCATGATCAGATAAATATTTGAGTTTGTGGCTACACAGACACTCAGAGGCATTCTGATACTGTGTAAAGCTCATCTTGGACAGGGCATGACCTCTTTACAAATGTGATCCACGGGGGCAGATGTGTGTGTTTCCTTATCAAGATATGTTTGCAAGATGCCAACATGATAAAATGGTGTCAATCTCTGTGGCAACACTAGAAGCTAAATGTCTTAAAATAATTGTGGCATGTCAGGAATTCAAGATGGAATGTTTTCCACAAATGCTACACTTCATGTCAAGTCTGAAAACCAGGCACACTTTAACAGTTTTATTTTTAGTGGCCAGGGTAAGGAACAGATTTCATTAATACTTTAGGGAAGTTATTTTATTCAACAGAGTTCTAAGTTTTATACTAAAATGGTCTAGACTGCTCTTAAAATTTATTAAGCTGTCTTGTCAGCCCTAGAAACCTTTTACTACTCATTGCAAATACAATTAATGTAAGTTTGCATATATGTGAATGCATACATATGCAAAACATTGCATTATTGACACTCGGAAGATCTTCTGCTCTGAACTGCAGGTCAGACAAGTTAATGAAACATGATCCATTTTCAAATTTATGAAACAGCAGTTTTCTTCCTATAATTCTGAGCACATTTTCCTTATAGTGTGTGTGATAATCTTATTTAATTGGATTTATTTTTTTTCCACATTAGGCCCCTCATGGCCTAGTTTCCATTTTTTTTTCCTCAAGTCTTTGAGTGTTATTTGTGAATCACTTTTCTGGATTTAATTTCAATGGTAGGTTGGTTTCATTTCAATTTTTTTATTATTTTAATTTTATTTACCAATTTGCCTTTAAATACCTTAAGCTAGAAAGTTGTGCTTGTGACTTTCATCTAAATGTGATGTAGGAGCCAAAATTTAATTTGGACCCATAGAAATATAGAGTGACTGTTTTATAAATTGTTATTTGTGTTTTCTAAAGCATGTATGTTTAAAAGGTAAGATACACAAGTTGGCCAAGAGGTTAGGAAAAGCAGTGTTTATGTAATTGTTTAGTGTTTAATCTTTAGGAAAATACATTTCACAAGCAACACTATAGGTTCAGACCCTATAAACATTTGTGTTTGCAATGGCCAGGGAGATCATTAATAGGCAATTTTGTGGGAGAGAGGGCTACAGGACACAGGCAGCTGTGTTCCCAATATGGGAGCTCTTAGAGATCTATAATAAATATAGATTGATAATACATTATGCCCTGCCTATGTAACTGACAGACGTAAAGGTACTCTCAACAGATTGTCTTATTTTTTGGTGTTTATGAAAAAGTAACTTCTATTAAATGCGAATTTTGAGAATGTGGTTTCTGCTTTTGTGTGTTTTACAAATTATATGTTGGAGAATGACCCAGGAACAGAACTATGGTGACAAAAATCATACTGACCTTGAATGGGGTGGGGGACTGTGGGTAAGACACGCTCTAAAGGGGAAAAATGGTAAACATCATGGAGTGTTTAAATACACACATATTCTCAAGGTTAATTACTCAAACAATTGCAGAACAGGAATTTCCAAGCCAATAGAATCTTATCTCCCATGTAATGTTGATTTGTTCTTCCTGCTAAATATCAAAGACAAATATCAATGAAATTATAAATATAAAACCTGCTCTCTCTCTCTCTCTCTCTCTCTCTCTCTCTCTCTCTCTCTCTCTCTTGCAAGAGTAGAGAGCTAATATCAATGGTAACCTTCCATAGAGTCCTCTTCTCCAATAGAAAACTCAATACCGAGATGTTGAGATGTCGTCTTTTTTAGAGAGAGTGAGTAGAAGAGATTATAGAAATTATGAAATCTTTCTTAGTCCTGGTTCTTGCCTCTAGCTCATGATGGAAGGAACTATGGCAGCTATCACCCTTTTCCTCTCTCTTATCCTGTAGCCTTTATCAGCTTTATTCAAGCATCTGGAAAACTTATTTTGGGAAACACTAACTCACCTTTTCTCCCATGGGTTTAATTTACATAGTAGTGATGTCAGAGTAAGAAGGCTCCCTGGTAGTATGTTTCTTGGAATGATAAAGTTTTATCTTTAGTCCATCTCTTAACCCTATCCTTGCTATCTGAAATTTGATTAACTAGTCAGACTTTGATGATACATTCTGTTAAATAATAGCAAGTATTTTTGTTTGAACACTGGGCTCTAAAATATATGAATATCTATGGAAAAACAAAAAACCCAGTATAGCCAAAACAATCCTATACAAAGAGGAACCTCTGGAGGCATCACCACCCCTGACTTCAAGCTATACTATCTAGCTATAGTAATAAAAATATATGAGTCTCTCATTCTCATCGCCCCATACTTGACCTTCTTCCTGTGAATTAAATAAACTGATGGAGTTTAGGTTTTAGAGTATCTCTCACACTTCTCATTGATATTCTAGGTTTGACTCTAAATCCTTCCTGAGGCTCCTTCAGCAAGGTAGAATAATGTGGTAGAGACAGGGCTCACTACTTCACTACTTGTCAACTCCTAACGCTATAGTGTAACACAATTAGTTTATCTTTCCATATCATTATTTTATAGAAGGTCTTTTAAATAATGACCAATATCAAATGAAAATCAATCAAAACCAAGCCACAGAGAGAGAAACACATTCAAATTTGGTCTGCCTTCCATCTTATACTGTAAGGTCTATAAGGAAACAATCCTTTTTTTTTTTTTTTTTTTTTTTTTGGTTTTCGAGACAGGGTTTCTCTGTGGCTTTGGAGGCTGTCCTGGAACTAGCTCTTGTAGACCAGGCTGATCTCGAACTCACAGAGATCCACCTGCCTCTGCCTCCCAAGTGCTGGGATTACAGGCCACTGGCTAAGGAAATGATCTTTCGTGGTCTTCAGCTCCTCTATACATTTGGCCACTGGGAAAAGTTCCAGGCATTATGCAATGTACTCTCTAGCTTCCCTGAAAGTTTCAGGTTAAATATGAAAGCTTCCTAAGTGCATTAAGAAATAGCAGGTCAATAATAACTATCCAGAGAACAATTGCATCTTAGTTATATAAGTGCCAAGCAGAAAAAAATGATTTAAACCTTCAGTGCATATTTGCTAGTTAGTTCCTGGCTTTGAAAATGAGTACCTGAACTGCTCTCAGCATTTATGTAGCAGTTGGAGACCACTGTCCTGTACTACACTCTCTCTGCTGCATTTTATTTTATTATTACTATTATTATTCAGAATGTTTAAGTGACTTAGCTTCATATTTTCTCATCACACTGTTCACAGCTGGATCAATGCACTCTGCCCTGATTTTCACAAAGGGCATTTATATTGCTAAAGCCTGCTACCTACTCTCCATTGCCTTTAAGACTGCTTCCCAGCTGGTGATTACCATCTTAGCCCCGCCCTCTTCTCATCATTTTAGGCTTATCACACCTCATTAGTTTGTCTTGTTTCTTCCTTCTGTCCTTTTGGCTTATCTGCTCTTAGATGCTTTCTCATTCCTGATTTTTTATCTTCATTCTTCCCACTATCATCCCCTTATCATTTAAAGTTTACAGAAGGATTTATGGGCACCCTTAAGAGTAAAAGTGAGCTGAAAAATACAGTAGATACTAATAGAAACAAAACAAAACAACAACAACAATACAAAAAAATGAAAAAGAAAAAAAGAAGAAAATTTCAAACAATTTGTTTTCAAAAACAGAAAAGGGCATCTTGGACCTTTATGTTTCTACCTTGGATTTGGATGCTTGAGGTCAGAGCAGTTCAGTAGCTGAGCAGGAGCTCTTAGGCACAGACTATACTGTTAGCCCTAGAAAGACAAGCTGTGGCTTTTTGCATGGTCCTTAACTCTGGGTTTTCTCTGTTGGATATCACAAGAAAAAAAATGGGTACTGATGTTTCACAAGGAAGCTTTTTGAACTGACTGCACCAGAAATACAAAAACTGGAATGGAGTGCAAAGTGTTTATATCAAAATAATTTGCTAACTCAGATTTTATTTTAATATGAATATTACACAAGTCTTCCTGGAACTCTGCTCTTTTGATGCTCATTTTTTTTTGAAATAAAAAGTAATCCCCATGCCCGTTTGCTTCCTTTTGTCTGCACAGAGGGTCTTTGAAGGAGTTAGTGTCTATTCTTTTATACTGTGTGGGGTTAGAGCTCAATAATAGCCCATTTTATTATGAGGCATCTGTAAGAATCTGGCTAAGGAGTCTTCTAAGTATTAATTCAATGTTTCTTCACCTCCACATCACAAGTTGTAGCCCCTGAAATTTTACCTATATAAATAAATAATGTGTTAGTCTAGAATCTGCCTCTGGAAACATCAGGCTCAAATTGAAATCTCAAACTCAGCTTATGTATCACTTTGTTTCTCTATTTCCATAACCACTTTGCAGTAGGGAGGGAACAATGAGAACATAGTGAGGCTGTCCTGATGTTTAAATGAGAAGCAGGTGAAGCAAGAGCTTTACATAAGCCTCACTTGGGAAGAACTAACAACACTCAAACCATTGTCCCTGTTTTCCCTCCTTATCCATTCTGCTAATGGAAATTTAAGGGAAGCCCTGTGACAAGGTACAGCTATCATCTTGGGTGTAAATCTCAGTTACCAGCATAAAAACATTGAGATGGTTATGTAGACTATGAAACTTCTCATGGCATCAAAAGAAACCCAAATCTTCATTTATGGCATGAACACTGCTCTGTCTGAATGGGCTAAACATCTGAATCTCAGCCCATCAACACTGTGCCATTGTATTCACACATTTAGAAAAATGAGAAGCATACCCTATAGTTCAGGCATGAAAAAATATCCTAAAAGGTATTATTCAAATATATACATGAAAAGTAGTCTTTGGCAGAATACTAGAATGTGTGAAGAACAAGAACAAATGAAAGAGAACTGCTTTCCCTGGCTTAGGAAGAAAGCATTATAAATACAACATATTCTTGCACTGTCGTTCAGTTCTTTTGACCTCTCTGGAGAGGTGAATAGAGTGGAGAGTGGAGAAATGTTTATATCTATATATACACACACATATATATGTTGCTGAGGACAAGGGATGGCAAATTGACATTGCAGAAGTCAGCATGTCCCTGCGGTGGACTGGGCAGGAAATGTGCTGACCTACCATCATGGATGAATAATCATGAACTCAGGGACTCTGGCTCTAGGTCTCTACCTGCTGCTGCCTCTGGCTCGCAGCAGCTCACCAGCTGCTGTATCTGCTCTAGCCTAGCTTGGTCAGCAGAGCACCCCGCTGCCCTCACAGAGCTTCTGTTAGAGCCTCCTGACACTGGTGGGTGGGGGAGGAGCAGCCATCGCCTTTACAGGGACCCTTTCTTCCCTTCCCCTTTGATCTCATTGACTTTGAGATGAATGGGCAATCCCCTTACACATGCTCCTTCTTTCTTCTCTTTCTTTCCTCCTCCTCTTTTATCTGCCCACCCCATCCGTTCTTTGCCTTCTTTCTCCCTCCCCTTCTCTTTCTTCTTTTGCTTATTTTTTAGGCCTGAGCAAACAGTAAAGCACCATCTTCAAGGTTCTAGCTATGCAGATTGTAATGACATGCTTCCTGAACCTAACTAATGGAGTTGGGGTGGGCAGGAAGGTACATTGTTCTTATTGCAAAAGACATACAACTTTCCCCCTTGAAGCCCATAACTGGGCTTTAGGTCTAAGAAACAGAGTTCTTGGTTGCCTAATTTTCTACAATGTCAACTGCTCCTTTTCTTTCAAAACCTAATGACCTTTCCTTGGTCTTTAGTAAGTACACAACCTCTCAATTTCATCATGGAAGGAAATAATCCAAAACCAAGGTGAAAGCATATGCTGTGTATACATGTTGCTAAATGCAAAACTGGTACTTATGCATGTTGCTGTGTAGAAGGCAGTATGGGATCACTGGGAAGATGGCCACCACTGGCTATAGCACTGTGTACTTCACAATTGAGGATGACGTCCCCCAATCATGAAGGTCTTTATGATACGAAGTCTTTGACCAATTCCCCGGTTCTCAGTTTAAAAACTAAAATTCTCTAAGATTCTTGATAATTCTCCATTTTACCATGTTAAGTACTGTTGTGAATCATGGGATGTGGCATTTCCTTTGCTCTAGCCCTACGAGTGTCTCCACTGTCTATAGCTCAGTCCTTGCTCTGCCTTTCTGTTGTGAGTGTTCTCTCCTCAGCTTTTCCTTCCCCAGCCTTAAGGCAATGCTTTATTTGTTACTTGATCTTTGTGAGTAGCATGCTTTTCTTATTCTCTGTGGGATGAGAAGAAAATATATCTTTTATGTTTTGTTTTGTTTTTGAGACAGGGTTTCTCTATAGCTTTGGAGTTTTTCCTGGAACTTGCTCTGTAGATCAGGCTGGCCTCAAACTCACAGAGATCTGCCTGACTCTGCCTCCAGAGTGCTGGAATTAAAGGCATGCACCACCACCGCCAGGCAAGAAACTATATCTTAAGTGATGTATAATTGTTCATTTTTCTAAATAATCAGGTTGCCCCTGTTTCTATTTTTTATCCTCTTAAGAACTTTTTTGTTAAGTGTATGAGCAGGTTCCCTTAGGTTTGTCCGAATCTCAGATTTATCATTGCATCTGGGGTTTGCCTGTACTTTTGGATTTCCTTATATCAGGGAGGAACAGAGTAACTACATTTCTTAATTCATAGCTCCCTAAGTTTCTGGTGGGTATTGATGTCTCCAGTTGGTGCAGAGAATATTCACATTTAGTGTTTAGAGACAAGTAGACAGGATCCAAGTTCTCAGCTTTACACTGACGTAGTGTTTGATCTATATCTCAACATACTACCACAGAGTGAAGTCAGGGGGAGTCAGTTAAGGATGAGAAAGTCAGGACCATGGTTAGGGTAGATGTGGTTGTTGTTTTTCAAAAGCTGTGTGAGATCTTCAGCAGTTTTCAAAGAGCTTTAATACTGTCTTTCAAGAGTTCACTTAAATTGATTTTTCTTCCCAGAATCTTTTTTTTTCCCTTGAAGGTTCATCTAAATTAAATACAACAAGGTGAAGACATCTTTTTTAGCTATAGTATTTTTTTTTTACAGTTGAGCATATACAGAGGGGGTGAAAAGCTTTTAGTGGTTTGTTATTTTAAAGTAATAATAAAACTTTTAAAGTGTTTTCTATTTAATCTAAGTGAATTATGTGGTTCAGAAGGCTCTAACCATTTTGCCTTCATTATTCTGATAAATAAGAATTCCTGTTCCACACATTATCATCTTTCTATGATTCCATTCAGCAAACTGTCTCTCAGGGACATTTGAATCTGGAATTATAGCTACCTGGACGACAAGGCTGTGGAGTTAGAGATATCACCGAACATGCTGCCAGTGATCATGACATCAAGGTGGGGTCTCTTAACATTCACACCTCTCAAAACACAGCTTACTTCTCAACCATTTTTCAGTGTCTTCTCTGCTCTTCAGAATTGTCCCCTCTCCCACTATTCTACTTTGACTGCAAATGGTGTATCAGAAAGTAAAGTCCTTATTGTCATAGGGAAACCTTCCTGCAGCCTCTTCTTCTCCTTCGAGCTTTATATTGTGCTTTAATCATTCATTCTACCCTTCCTCTGTGTTAGGAAAAATCACTTTATTTTTCCAGCCTCTACTTTTCCTAGGACTTCATCCACTCTCACAGTTATTTCTTTTCCCAGGAACCCTCGTTGCTGGCATATTCTAACAACCATCCATTTCCTAGTCCTTAAGTTACCTCAGCTTCTTAAAGAGGCCATCACAAAAGAAATATATGTCCTTTGAATATTTTTGAAGAGTAACCAACCAGGAAATAAATGAAACTAAGGAACACAGATGAAACACTAGGCAGTTTTCCAAAGTAAGAAAGGTAGAGAAGAGTTCTTCTCCTTTATAAATCATGATGTTCACAGAGACCCAGAGCATCCATTCTGAATTTGGCGTGAATATTCTTAATTTTGTGTAGGTTTACTTTTAAGGAATGAGGGATGGTTTTCTAGTCAATGTGAGGGAACCCTGTAACTTACACCAAGTTAGGCTATTTTGGCATACTTACTGAAAAGGACTAGGCTGGCATTGGTGACACCCAGCTTGTTGGCAGCCACACAGGTATAGTTGCCATAGTGCTCCTCAGTGACATTGGTCACCGTCAGGGAGGACTGGCCTTCCGTGCTCTTAATCTCAAGGCCATTTGCACTGTTTATCCTAAGAGTAACAAACAGAAGAGTTAAAAGGGATGAAGGGAGTGGCTTAGTAGTTTCTTCATCTTTACACTGGAGTTTTTAAAAAAGAGGAGAGGCAATAGAGAGCTTGTCATATATCCTCACTTATTATAATCATGTAAATTCTATTATCAGAACTGATATCCATCCATAGAGAACACATACCAATGAATGAGTTCCATTAAAATTAAGTTTCTACTACATTCAAAAAAAGATATAAAGGTGGAAATTATCAACCATATTCCTCACTATTTAAATGTACCTGAGTGCTTTTGGGTTAAGCTTAAGGGCTACAATCCCCAAGCAATGCAATAAAGGAGATGTTGAAAAGGATAAAAACAATACAAAATTACAAATGACTGAGGTCTTGCCATTAGACTCTGGGAGACTTTTTGGAACTTGGGGCATAGAAGGTTGGTACATACCTGGTGTCATCCCGGTACCACTCAAAGTCAGGTGCAGGTACTGCGGAGGCCTCACATTTGAGGGAAGCTTGCCGTCCTGTGGTGGCTTCATTGCTCTTGGACTCCGTGATAGTGGGAGGATCTGTAGTAAGTGCAGATAGAAGGGTTTATTATCTGAGAGGCAAACAATGCTCCAAAGAAAGTGCTGCAGTGGGAGAATCTTTAGGAAGAATAGGGACACAGGTTTACATGGGAGCTGGAGGAGACTCTAGAATTGCTACCCTGGGTAGAGTTAGAAGAGGTATCTGATTGGAGAGAGACAGGAAAGTGATTGCATGAAAGCATCATTGACATGCCCCAAGATCAGTTAAATGGGACTGGTCATCAGCTAGCTAAAGTAAAGTGAAAAATGAGTTCATGCATATAATGAAACACTGGATATAATAGTACTTTATGCGAGTGAAACCCAACATTTCTTCACCCCTCCCCGTCAGTCATTCCAATTGCTATTTATATTATCTGTGATATTTTTCCAAAAAGTGGTGACACCAAAGGATATTTTTTAAAAAAATTATGTGTATATCTGCATATCTCTGTGTGGATATGTATATATGAGTTGAGTACTTGAACTGATAGAGTTTAAAGAGGGTACTGGATATTCTGAGATGGAGTTATAGGTAGCTGTGAGCCATCTAACACGGATGCTTAGAACCTTAACCCAGGGTCTCTCCCAGAGCAGTACTTAGTCACTGAGAAAATATACCATTTGGCCATTTTCTTTTTCTCATTGCTATTATTACTATAGGTAGAGATGGCTTTGAGGAATCGGATGAAAACATGAGGGCTAAACTGCTCCCAAGCCAAAACTTTGCCATGTTTTCAAAGGACTCCAGAAACTACAAAACAAGAAAACTACCATGGGTCATTGTTTTGATCTTTGCCCCTATGTGTTCTCTTCTGTTACTGCGTCTGACCCAAGCCAACTTGGCTTTTATGTATGAACTGCAATATGATGTGAGTCATCGTGCTCAGATGACCTGCTTGTCATCACTCTTTCATGCTCTCTGGCAGTTGAATAGTGATTTGTATTTTTTGTGCCTTTAACTGGTCCTAAGGAAACAATAATTGACTTGAGATGGAGTAAAAAAAAAAAAAAACTTATCTGATAGTTTAATTTCCATGGTTCTCTAAATAGTCCTACCAAAGAGAGGCAAGACAAGATGTGATCTCCTGGGCCCAGTGATGATTTTCTGCCTGTGTAAATTTTGAGAAGATTTTTTTCCAGGTCAGGGGAGCTTGGCACAGCCAGAAAATCTCTCACACTTTAAGCATGAGTACCTGAGTTTGATTCCAAATCCCTATGTAAAAATGCACACCATAGTATGGGCTTGTAATCTAGCCTCACTGATGAGTGCTGGACCAATTAAAGGAATCTGATGGCATTTCTTGAGATGACACTTGGAGTTGTCCTTACGCCCCATGTACATATGCACACACATATTTGCATGCACACGCACATACACATCCCACAGATCAAAGAGAGACAGAGAGACAGAGAGAGACATACAGAGATATACAAAAGAGAGCTCTTCAAGCCAAAGTTTATTCTCCAGGCAATGTAACTTAGCTGTGTGCTTGTAGAAAAAGA
The DNA here is from genome assembly GCF_003668045.3 of Cricetulus griseus. NCBI lineage: Eukaryota > Metazoa > Chordata > Mammalia > Rodentia > Cricetidae > Cricetulus > Cricetulus griseus. Next base: position 48,173,907 of record NC_048597.1, read on the forward strand.
AGCCCAATTACCAATCAATTTCCTCAACTTTGGTGAAGGGAAAAGCTAATTAATAAAATAAACTTTGTCCTACACAACTCATTTAAATACCTGGACTGAATCATATCTGCTTTTTCTTCTACAGTTTTTGGGACTCAATTTCAAAGTGCTCTGTCTACAGAAACTCTGAGCCTGAGTTAGAGTCATGTACAAAAACACCAAGCCAGCCTGTAGTTTCTTACCATCTCATTTTACCATCAGTATGGAATTTTTTCCCACTTTCAGAGAGAATAGAGTAAGATGTTTGGATAATGCTGACAAACCATATGCAAACAACAGGCCATGGTGTTGCTGTTGTTGGGATTGTTTAGATTTAGACTTAGCTACTTATTTTCCTACAAGTATAGTATGGGAAGATGAGATATTGAAAAGCTAACCAGAAGAACAGGAATGGCAAAGCCCTGAACTGAAAGTAGGGGTCCTGGAATATAGCTTTAGAGTGGTTGTTTGGAGCTCTCATTACACTATATCACCTGTGCCTTGACTTATCACTTATATATGAAGGGGACTGCATTTAACAGTACTTGGCAATTCTCCCAGTCCATTCTTCAAAACTGGATTGTCTTAGTGGTCAGGAATAGGATGTCTGAAGATTGAGTTTTGAGTTTAGTCTTAGCCTGTGCTTTGTAGAATCACCCACTTGAGTTCAAGTACTTTACTCCCTCCTTATCTTTTTGAAGAAGGAGACAGCTTAAAATGATCAGCAAGGTTCCATTAGAAAGTCTATGATTGACTACATACGTCATCAAAGCCCATCAGTTCAAACAATAACACATGAATTGAATGTATTTGTGTTGATGATAGATCTATTGTTAGAGGGATGGTTGTGGGTTATTTGTACACTGTGTGAAGGTGTATTGTTGTGATTGGTGTAATAAAAAGCTGAATGGCCAATAGGTAGGCAGGAGGAATAGGTGGGACTTTTGGGCAGAGAGAGGAGGTAGGAATCTAGGTGCTCAAGGAAGATACCAAAAGACAAGAAGAGGAAACAAGAGGTATAAGATGGATGAAAGGTAATGCCATGTGATAGAATGTAGGTTAATATAAATGGGTTATGGACAAGCCTAAGCTATATTGGTCAAGCTTTCATAATTAATAAGCGGTCTCTTTGTCATTATTTGGGAGCTGGGAGGCAGGAGACAGAAAGACTTGTTACAGGATAGATTATAAAATACAGGAGACTATAAACTTTGACTTAAATTTGATGCACTTGAGCTCAAATTAAGGCTTGGCCCCTCAGTGCTCTCCCTTATTAGAGAGTTTAGTACTTTGCCCAGAGTCACACTGCTTCAATTTCCTTTTCAATAACACACTGAAACTAGCAGCAGGGGAGGTCCATTTGGATGCTGATAACAGAATTTAGAAATATTCTGCACCAGGTTTATGACAAAACTTTGTGAAGGAGAATACACAGAACCCCAGAAATGAACACCTAGAAAAGGGTTAGATGTAAAGGAGAGGGGAAGAAAGAATAAAAGGGTAACACTCATGTTTTTGTTTGGGAATCAAGAGAAGTCATCCACCAAAATAAGGTACACAAAAAGTGGTAGACTATGGCTCAGTGAGTTGAGTTTGATGCAAACATATGAGGATCTGAGATCCCACTTATCTCCAGTACCCTTGTAAGAAATTGAGCATGTTGGCACAATCTGGAATGTCAGGATAGGGTTGGGCAGATAGATAGATCACTGGCCAGTCATCTCAGCCAATTGGTGGACTTCATGTTCAATGAGAAACCCTGTCTCAAAAAGAAAAAAAGACAGTAACAACAACAACAACAAAACAAACAAATAAGGTATAGAATGATAGAAGAAGACACCTGAAGTCTATGTCTGTTCCTCACACATATGCACACACAAGTACCTATATGCACACATATACACATGTGGATACTTGTACACACATGAGCACATCACTTACATGTATCACACACACACACACACACACACACACACACACACACACACACACACACACAGAGAGAGAGAGAGAGAGAGAGAGAGAGAGAGAGAGAGAGAGAGAGAGAGAGAGAATGAATAACTAAGGGAGAAATGACCAATAGTGAAATAACTCTGTGATGGAGGAAGTCCTTTTGTGTTTGTTTGTCTTATTGGTTGATAAATAAAGCACTGTTTGCCAATAGGAAAGCAAGATAGGTAAGGCTTGGAGTTGAGGAGGACTCTGGGAAATGCAGGAAATGGAAAGACACCACGTGATCACCAGGGAGAGAGGACGCATAAGGCTGGTGTCCTTGGTAAGATAAGTCATTATAAAATATATAGATTAGTAGTTATGGTTGATAATTGAGGCTGAGCTAGCATATAAGAAATCCTAGCCATTGGCCAGCAGCATTGTAAATAAGATAAGACTCTGTGTGTTATTTTGGGGCCCTAACATGGCAGCGGAACTCAGGTGGCTGGTGGAAAGAGTTATCATTACAAAATGGCTCCCACATGGCTTTACCAACTTCCACATAAAAACTTCACTAAACTTAAAAAATGATTTTAGAAACAAAAGAACAGAGGCAAGAATGACTTCTTTGTAGCAGCATTTTCTTGGTGGGCTTTGTTTTACTAGAGACAAGCAGAGACTTGAGCGGCTATCTTAAGGGAGGTTTCCTGACTCAGCATAAGTGGAAAAAAATGCAGGTCTCCTTAAGAGTTGAATGGTGTTATGAGCAGCTGGCAGTGGCAGTGACCATAGTAGCATAGACCAAGGCAGTAAGCACAGCTCTCAGTCCTGGTGGTTAACGTACCCCCGTCATATTGGAAAGACAACTTTAATTTTAGCAGTGTTGTTTAGCAGATAAAAGGCTGTGTGGCCAGAAAAAAAGGTAAAGATTTACAATAAAGACAGATTCAGATAAAGAAAAACCTCTAAAGGTTGACACTGTGTTTAAAAATATCCATAGGCTTGTGAGAGAAAAAGAAACAGGATAAAGTGTTTAAAAAGAAAAGAAGAAGAAGAAGAAGAAGAAGAAGAAGAAGAAGAAGAAGAAGAAGAAGAAGAAGAAGAAGAAGAAGAAATAGAGTAGCTGAGTGTGGTGGCACATGCCTTTAATCCCAGCACGCCAGAAGCAGAGGCAGGCAGATTTCCACAGAGAAACCCGATCTCAGGAAAAAAAAGGAAGTAAAATAAATAAAACAATAAAAAGCCAGGTAAAGATGGAAAATACTCACAGGGTCTGGATATTATATGTTATATTGTTTTCTTTAAATTGTTTGATTGCTGAAGAAAGAGCTACAGCTGCTGAAATACATTTGATTATAGGTGCTGCTGAATTAATCCAACTTATGCATTTTAAAAATGCTTTGACTTCTAAATTTAAATATAAGAACAGGTTACTTGGGAAAATAATTTTTGCTTGTGTTTCCACAGAAAATAGAAAGCTATGGATTCTTTCCAGACTAATATGATTTGATGAAGCAAGACCCCTGAAACAGTGTCCCAGACGATCCAACATCTAAAATAGCTGAGACAATGCAGCCTTGAAGAGTACAAAAACAAGGACCTGGCAAGGTTTCTGTGTTATATCATGATACCCATGGTATGGACATTTTCCCCAACCAGCAGGAAGCAATTTGTTTATAAATGTTTGTTTTCATTTAAATGGAGTTGGTTATAAATGGTAATGATCATGGTCAAAACTTATAATTAGGTTAATAAGGTTTTATAGATATACAAAGATGTATTTGAGATGGATAGATCTTCAAACCTTTCAAAGACCTACCGAATATATGAAATTTAAATGGTTTAGGGATTTTCATGACAGTGAGACACAACTGCTCCTGGCACACCAATTACCTCAAAAAGGAGGATAGGCATCGAAGAAACTTAATATGTAGTTTGCCTTCAACATGGCAAGATTAGCCATTTGGGCAAGAAACTGCTCTTGCCTGGACTGTTTGATAAACTGGATATGTAGGACCCACAAGAAAGTGACTGCTGAACTTGCAAAACAAGACAGTCCTGAAGGGTTCCTGCTTCATAGAAAAGTCTTCCAGACACACTGTGGCCTATAGGCTGAAGATGGATGCCCCAACATTACAGAGGAACTTTGGGTGACTGTCCAGGTAGCAAGATGTCTCTGTCAGATCTAGAGTTTATATATTATCTTTCTGTGGTCTTTGATGGAGTTGAAGACAGATAGTTATGATTATAGTTTTGTTTAGTTACTATAAAAGTTAAGTTACATATAAGACCTTAGACTCACAAAGATAGGATAGATGATAGAAAATTTTCTTTACAATTTTGCTAAATGTTAATGAACTAAATATTGTAACTATAGTTCTTAGTTGATAACTGTTTTGTTATATATTTTACTATGTTAATGTTAAAACCCTTCTTTTCATTTAGACAGAAGAGATGATGGGGGAAGTCCTTCTGTGTATATATTTGTTTTATTGGTTGATAAATAAAGCACTGTTTGCCAATAGGAAAGCAAGATAGGTGGGGCTAGGAGTTGAGGAGGATTCTGGGAAATGTAGTAAATGGAAAGACACCACATGATCACCGGTAAGAGAGGACACATAAGGCTGGTGTCCTTGGTAAGATAAGTCATTATAAAATATATAGATTAGTAGTTATGGTTGATAATTGAGACTGAGCTAGCATATAAGAAATCCTAGCCATTGGTCAGCAGCACTGTAAATAAGATAAGACTCTGTGTGTTATTTTGGGGCCCTAACATGGCAGCAGAACTCATGCAGCTGGCAGAAAGTGTTATCGCTACAACTCTGTACATTTAATTGTGCATCCTCACTTATTTTCACCATGTCTATGTTGTTCAGACACACATGGCTTCATAATTTGTAGCATAATGGTCCATGCATGTTGGTGGGAAAGACAATTCTGATTCTGATTCTACAGTTTATTTAATTATTCAATATTGGAAAATGAATCTTAAGATATGTTTGTTTCTGCAGCTACATGCACGTAATCGACAAATCCTTAGTGAAGACTGATGCTTTATTTCTCTGCCATTTACCCAGACAATAAACAAAAAAAAACAGACCCTAATATCCTACCACCAGCCACCAGCACCGGCACCAGAACTAGCACTACTAGTGCCAGTATCGACAGCATGACCAGTGGCACCAGCACATTATGCACACTCAGAGCCTAATGTCTTAGCATGATATTGCTGTGGTGCATTCCTTCAAATCCTTCTGCCATAGTACCAGGATCACAGGTTCCAGATGCAGAGTTTTTTGAGCACTCCTTCCTCTGATTGGTTAAGTCCATCCTAGTTATTTCATACACCTATTAATTGGTGCCTATTACTTGGGGGATAATCTTTTGTTTTTTTTTCTGACTAAAAACATTGGTAACACACTGGTCTTGTTTGACTCATCTTTTTTCTTTGTCCTGTTTGGGTTTTTGCCTCTCTTTGTTTTGTAGATAGAGTTTCACTGTGTTGTTCATACTGTCCTTGGACTTAGAACCCTTCTGATTGAAAAGAATAGCTGGAATCATAGGTGTGTGTGTCACCATAGCCAGCTAGTCCTCTTTGTCCTTTTGGAATTTAGCTTTTGACCAGGGGTCCTCTGTTTCTGAAAGCTGGATCTAGGCTCTCTTCTTCCTGTTCTCATAAATATAGACACCCCAGCCCAGGGCAACTGGTGTGTGTGTGTGTGTGTGTGTGTGTGTGTGTGTGTGTGTGTGTGTGTATGTGTGTGTGTGTGTCTAGTTGAATATGCTAAGATACTACTATTTTGGACCTCTAACATGGAAGCATTTGTGTTTTTCAGATTCATCCTTATCTCTGAATTTGTTTGGCACTCCAAGAGGTAAGCAACGAACTGTTCATTAACGCATTAGAGGCCTAAGCAAGGGGGAAGCTGTCTAGAAGCTAGGGTTAAGTGCATTATTCAGAAAAAAAGGTGACTCTGACTAGTCACCAGGTCCAAGTGTTTGCTTCCTTCTTTTAAAACCCAGCAAACTCCTCTTACCAAGGTCAATTCTTAGCTACTAATAAGGAGTACAAAAGCTTGTTCCCCCTATTATTTCTCAAATGACATCATCACCCAGGACCTTTTCCATGGCTTCTGAGAATGGACATTTTAAAGTTCATTTGGAATGAATTTTGTGTAGGTGAGGCTAAGCAAGATTATTATGAATTATATTGTAGCATGCCTAAGATAGTTAAAATAATAGGTGTCCTTGCTCAAAATATGGTTATAATAAAAGTGTGATTCCTACAAATGCTGCATGGGAAGATTCATTGTTACTCTTTCTGTGATGTTAGAGGAGCTTACAGTTGTCAAATGATCCCTCTGGTTTTTATTACCTCAAAATTCCGGGTCCCAAAAGCATTAATCAGGGCTTTCTTATTCTTACATCATGATGGTGATAAGGGTAACAGTGGCTTAGGCAAAAAACAAAACAAAACAAAAACCACTCATTCATTTAAGCTTCTTAATTTTTTTTGGGGGGATGCACAAAACCATAAAACTTGAATAAAGGATATAATTTACAAGCACTCTGTAAACATATGAGCATTGTTTTAGATGTTAGACACCCTTATTCATCCAAATGATAACCCTAAGAGTTAGGTGTTAGTAGTATTAGTGGGAAAACAAGATAAACAAATTTGTAGAGGGTTTGTAACTTGTTCAAATCCGTATGACCAGTATCTGCTGAAATACAAATTCAGATCCAGGTTAATCTTGTTCTGAATCTCTCTAATCTGCTTCATTTCCTTGAATAAGTTCTTTCATTTCATTTTTAGATTTATGTATTTTCTGTGTATGAACATCTTACTCACATGTATGTCTGTGCACTACTTGCATGCCTGGTGTCCTTGGAAGTCAGAAGAGAGCATTAGATCCACTGCAACTGGAGTTATGGAGGGTTGCAGGCTTTCATGGCTTTGTGAGTACTGGGAACCAAACCTGGTTCTCTATAAGAACCATAAGTGCTCTTAACCACTGAGCCATCTCTCCAGCCCCAGTAATACACCCTTACTTAAGAAAGAATATTATTTAAGTGAGATTAAAAAATGAATGTTGTAGCTTTCTATCTGCAATGTGATGAAAAAAATGGCAAACATATAGTGACATAGTTGGTTTGTTTCTACATTAGGAGTCAGAAGATGTAGACTTGATTTCCTCCTGTGCCTGCACTGTTACCATTGACACCTCTTTTCTTCGCCCATTGCTATGAATCCAGATAATGACATTTTCCTATCTTGTACACAGTTTTAAGGCAAATATCATATGAAAACATCTGTGAAGAACACTTCTAAACATCTAAAGTGGTTACATTACTTGCTTTTACCACTATTACTCTCATGTGTGTGGATAGAAAGTTACTGCATTAAACCTAGGAGTCTTTTTTTCTCTCCATTTTTTATTTAAATTAGAAACAAGATTATTTTACATGTTCCCATCCCATGCTCCCCAGGGAGGGTGAAGCCTTCCATAGGGGGTCATCAGAGTCTGTCATAACCTTTGGGATAGGGCCTAGGCCCACCCCCTTGTGTCTAGACTCAGGGAGTACCCCTCTATGTGGAGTGGGCTCCCAAAGTCTATTCCTATGCTAGGGATAAGTACTGATCTACTACAAAAGGCCCCATAGATTTCCAAGGTCTCCTCATTGACACCCATGTTCATGGGGTCTGGATCAGTTCCATTCTGTTTTCTCAGCTATCAGTCTGGGGAGCAAGAGTTCCCCCTTGTTCAGGTCAGCTGTTTCTGTGGGTTTCACCAGCCTGTAGACCTAGGAGTCTTAAGTCTTTGACTTTGTGTCAGAGAATGTTTATACTTCATGCCTGTGAGCGAGGCTGGGTGTAGAGAACATGAAACTGGAGAGTTGGGGGGTAGGGAGGTGATGTAGGGTCTGGAAAAGTAGAGTAACTATGACATTCTCGAAAAATAAGTAAAAATGTTATTTGGAAAAAGTAAGATCAGCACAGAGATTGGGTTGGCATTGCCACAAATACCTAGAGAAGATCTCACTCTACATTGAGATGTTATTTTCCTAAAATGTCCTCATCAGGTGACTTTTGAATCAAAGTACTCCATGGTCTGGCAGAAATACATGTTTAGGTGCTAGAGAGATTTCTCAGTGTTACATAATGCTTGTTGGTCTTCCAGAGACAACTCCGAGTTTGGCTTCAACTAGCCACCTGACTTCGTAGGTACCCATACATATGTGAATACTCAACAGGCAACTTCAATGCTGCTTGCCTATTGTTCAGTAACTTCCTTCTGCTTTCTCTAAATCAACACATATCACATGTAAGAGCTGTGGAAATATTCATGTCACATGTCCCCCACCATTTGTATTGGGTGAACCAGTTAGTTCTAGATGCAGAGTTGGGTGAAAGGGAGATGGAAAGGGAAAGGAAGTTGCAAAGGATGACAATGTGAGCCATCCAGAGAGAGCTATGGGTAGGCAGAAGGTGGCAGCATTTTTTTATGTCAATTAGGGAGGGGAAAGGAGATCTAGAAGCAGCCTCTAGAAATTTCTCCAGGACTAGTAAAGATGTCCACTCTAGGAAGAGTCTGACTAAAACCATAGCCTGAATTTACTGAACATTTACTATGTGTTAGATACTATCCTAGGGACTTATTTCAATGCATGATGGAAGCTGCAATTTTAAGTGTGTAGCTAGAGCCTATAAAGAAAAGACAGTGTATCTCTGTAGTTAATATCTGAAAGAAATCTGTGGCTACATAAGACACAGAAAATCAAAAGTCTTGTCCATTGCATAAATTCCACTAAGCTTATTTAATGGCAAAGATTTTGGGCTATGGTTTAACATTCTATGGGTGCCAAGACCTCCTACCACTTAGAAAATAGATTTTGCATGTAAACTGGCTATGTGCAATGATATAGACCCTCTACAGAGGCAGGTTATCTGAGAAAAATAAAAAGTAGAGGCTACACAATCTGCTGTGAGCTCAACAGGAGAAACTGTTATGTCTCCCTTCCTTACTGTGCCAGCCTTCATGTGTCCTGCAACAAACATCTGTTGGTAACTGAGTAAATGAATCAATGAGTGGCAATGGGAAAGCTATCAGTGCTAAGATTGCTTTTTTTAGTGGTATCCAGGGTATGTTCATTATGATAATTTCTCCCACCAGTAGTTTTCTTGGCCATCCTGCTTGCCTGACCTAATCCTGAAGCCTCTGGTTTGGAACAGAAGAGAACTTAGGTTAAACAAAAGAAGGAAGGTTCAGATGAGGTGACAAAAGGACTCCTGGATAATCTCTATCAGTGAGAAGGTATTTCTTTAACTCAATCTAGGATGAAATCTTGTCTATTTATACAATGTAGCTATGTTTGGGTACCATGACTTACTTCAACAGGATTTCTGGTGCGTGCCTGATTTCATATCCTATAAATGCACTTTATGAAGTTTGGTTGAAAAAGAGGGTTCCCGAGGAATTTGAAATTAGAGTTTTTTTCCCGATTTGTAGCCAGCATCATTTATTTCTAGAGTTTGGAAAAATATTAAGAGGGAGCTTTATTTTGAGTTTTCTATCTATACCTTCAGTTAACATTTGCTGAATAGTTTTACAGGGCCAGGAACATTCTTGTTCCTCTTGGTTACAGCATATTTGGGTGTTTAATTGAACTTAGTATGTCCATGTCATCTATTTATTCCAAGATACTTTTTGAGAATCTGTAGGCTCTGCCCATATTCTGTGATTCACTCATCACTGGCCAAAGCTCATATTTTCATTAAAGTTTTCCTGAAAATTATCATTTTTTTCCCTTTCAAAATTACACTTTGGGGACAGTGAAGTGGGAGCAATGTCAGACTAATTGCTTCAGTAATAACAGGACCCAGGCGGCTGCTTTGATCTTGGAAACCATCTACAATCCAGATCCCTTTGATGTTTCATACAATGGAAGCATAAATATTTTCTATTTACTACATGATTGGACTTTCAGAAACCTAATTAAGTTGAAGGTCAATTAAGAGAAAATGAAATCTTGACTCCAGAAGTCAGAGAAGAGGTGGCAGATGATAGCATGGCTATGTGTGCATAAAAGAAGTTACCTAACCTAATTATAAACTTATATAAACACCCAGAGAAATTGCCTTTCATGTGAAAAAAGGACCTAAAGCATTTTATAACATTGAGATCATTAATGCGTCTTTGAAACACACCCAGCACTGCAAAAGAATAGTAATACTGGCATTTCAAAACTCTATTACTAAAAAATTGGAGACAGCGAAGGGATAAAAGCACTTCACAGCTCATCAAATGCAGCCCCTTGCTCTTCAAAATGAGACCATAAATGTGTAGTTCAGTGCTGTGTCTATTGGTTTCCCCTAGGTACACTTCAAAATCTTCACTGCCCATTTCGGGAAGCTGAAAGGCTGGCTGGACTGGGCACTGGGGACCAGGGCATTCCAGCACAGGCTGAGCCACCTTAAGCCAGATTTCTGAACTCTCTAAAGCTCAGTTCCAAATGTCTACAGCAAGGCTAGAGATGCTTATCTCATTGGATTACCGTGAGATTAAATAACATGCTTAAATCCCTAATAGGAAGCTGTGTGGAGCATTACAGATAATTGAAATGCCTCCCCCTCCTCTCCTTCCTTGGGAAGTTGGGCTTTAGAATCAAATAGCCCTGAGGCTGAACCCCTTTTCTTCCATTTGCTTTTTGTGTTGCTTTGGGCAGGTGATTTCCTGAACTCAGGCTTCAGTTTCTTTCTTTTTTTCTTTCTTTCTTTCTTTCTTTCTTTCTTTTTTCTGAGATAGGGTTTCTCTGTATCCTTGGCTTTCCTGGAAAAGCCAACTTGATCAAACTGTAGACCAGACTGGTCTCAGACTCATAGAGATCCACCTGCCTCTGCCTCCTGAGTGCTGGGATTAAAGGCGTGTGCCACCACGGCTTGGTCTCAGGCTTTGGCTTCTTAAACTAAATTGAAGTTGATTATATTTACTTTGTCAGGGTTGTTTGAAGAATACAGAGCACTTGTACTGGCTCTGGCACATAGCTGACAGCATGAAAGACATAACACAAAAAATATAATTCATCATGACCTAAAATACACTTTCTGAAGGGGGATAAAGTATTTGTGCATGCATGTGTACATGAATGCATTGCATGCTTGTGTGTGTAGGGGGCTGTTTTGTGTGCATAGATGGATATATGTGTGTATAAAGGATATGAATTTGGTGATATACATACACAACTCACACACACACACAAAGAGAAATGATAGACACAAATACATAGATAGAAAGATAGAAAGAAAGAAAGAAAAACACACACACACACACACAGAGAGAGAGAGAGAGAGAGAGAGAGAGAGAGAGGAAGACATGTTAGGTCATCTCTCCGTCCTGTCATTAGCCATAATTATAGTCTGTAGAAACTTGAATTTGAATGCTATAGAAGGCCACTCCTAATTGAGTAAGATAAACAAATTTTCTATTCCTTTGCTGGGTGACACACATCTTATGGATCCCTTCTTACTCCCTGCTTCCACTTTGAACTACATCTAAGGAGCCTTTCATCTGACAAGTTCAAAGTATGCCACTTACCTATGCATCTTAGTGAAATCTTCATTTCTAATGCCCAGGCTTTAGGAGAAATAGATAGCCAAAATTAACTTATCAGGCATCCCTGTTAGCCATCAGGGACACACAGTATCTGACCAAATGAGCTTGAATTTGTTCCCAAGGCCAATTAGTTAAATAGCAGAGGATAAAATATAATCTTGGGGCTATTCTCTTCTGACAAACAATGCATTAAGATAAAAATTCCAGCTAAAGTAGATAGGGATTGTTGCTTTTCCCAAAGTAATATGACCTTGGTGTCCACAGACTCCACAACAGCAACTGCCAGAAATTCGAGTGGTGTCTGATCATGTTTCCTTAATTTCACAGTCTGAATAAAAGGCAGAGGCTATTATGTATCACCAGTTATATTTAGAATCAGAAGAGTTGATTTATCAAATCCAAAGGCCAAGTTTCGCCCTTGGAAGTGTCCAGTGTATAAATGTGCACCCCTGACCAGAAGAACACCTGATTGAAATGCTAGGAGCTATTGATAATGGAATCTGCAGAGCTCCCTGGAAGTAGATGTGTGCCCTGGCCCTGGAACACCTGCTGCTATTTGTACTCACAGTTCACAGTGACCTTGACTTGTTTGACATCCGCTGAGGAGACCTCATTGGCAGCCTTGCACTCGTATTTGCCTGACTGCTCCCTAGTGATGCCTAGGATCTCCAGATATTCTTCTTCTCCTTCAAATTCTCTTCCTGAAAAAAAAACAGACAATTGCATGATTTTTTTTATAAATCTAAAACATGCTGCAGATTACTTCTCTCCACCCCCCTTTACATACAAGCAATAAATCAGCACAGCTTTCCATTAATTTGACAACATGCTTTGTCTGAGGTCAAATTATACAGTCATAGACCCCAGATAAAGATTCTTCTGAGCATGATTAAGTAGGAAGTGTTCTAAGTAAAACAGGTAGAAGACCTGAGAAATGGGAACTGGAAGAGAATGAAGTCAAACAAGGTCATGGTGCCAGGTTACATTCCCAGAAACAATGCTGACTCTGTCCTTTGGGGACTCTGGGGACCACACAGGTCCCTTTTCAGTGTTGTCCTCATAAAAACAATAGTCCACAGTGCTCAAACCTTCATAACTGTTAGTCATTCATCAAATGTTTGCAACAGGGATGTTGGATGTTTTTGTTTTCATAAAGAATAATGAGATAGGAAGTCTTTTAAACTACCATATGGAACCTGAGTGAATGAACTTTTTTTTTCCTGAATAGACTGAAAGAAGAAAAAATAGAGGGAGGCATTAAAGGGGAAAGAGAATGTGGACGATGAGGGTGGGCAACTGAAAGAACTTAAGCTAGAGCTTAGACAGACTGGTCTGTGGACTTTAATTAAATTCTATGTCTCTCACATGCCCCAATTCACAACTCCATCACCCATTGGGTTAGCATAGAGCAGCTGGGAATGGTGTTAAAACAGGCCTTCCCCCATGATGCAATCTTTCTCCTCGTCATGTTACGATAAACGGTACCAATTAATGGCTCTGCTCAAATGCCACAAGCTGTTCCTTTCCTGAAAATCCCCTAATGGCCAAATCAACATAACATCCAGCCACCAAGGACATGAATTCATTGTTTCGATATGTCAGGAGCTTTAAGCCTGTTAACTAGACTCCCAGCAGAACACAGGACTTCTTTGGTAACATTGTATCACACAACTGTCTGGAATACTACAAGCTTCAAATCCCTGCCAACTGTCAAGCTTTGAGAAAACTAATCCTAACGGAATAGACAGTAGTAATATAAAATTATTTAGTCTGGACTTAGTGTATACTGGATAGTGCATGTTTATACTGAAAGTGTGTATCATTGCTTTAAGATATATCTTGGGATATTATTTCCAAATGGCTAATTTCCACCTATGTTTTCCCTTCCCCATCTTCAAGCATGTAGTCAGGCAGGAATTTATACTCCCGATGTAGATTGTAGAATAAGTAGAACGTGTGAGAGAGAGGTCACTTGATTGGGTCTAAAAGTAATGATAGAATATAACAAGAAGTGCTAAAGTGACTACAAGAGTTCTTAGATTTTTTCCTTCAGCCATCTTCCATATACTCACAGACCTTACTCTTAAGTGAGTATGGAATCTTCAGTAGGAGAATGAGCATTGGTACAGGCTTGAGAATAGCTGAAACACTGCATTCATTTCAATTCCCACAACATGTCAAGAAATAAGAGGAGAGTCCATGGATCTCCTCCTCATGTTTTATTTTCTTAAAGAAATAAGCCTGTTTGGGTCCCATTCACTCAGGCTTCACTAGTTTGACAATAGGGAACCTCTGAGGATAAATCTTCAAAGAATGAAAGAAAATAAAGCCATATTTACTGGATTTGGGGTTTGGGATTCTTATACACCAATGCACATGTTAATTAGTCTATTTTTCCTGAAAAGTAGTCACCAGATATACTTTCAGTCTCAAGTCTGCAGAAGAACTTCCCCAATATTATCTGAAAAGGAAGGGGGGATTTTCCTTCCATAATGATACATAGGAGAGGCAGATTTCCTTTACCCTGCCATGACAGTTTCCTCCACTCTAGCAGTACCTCTAGTTTCAGAACATAACACCAGGGTGAGAAGTTCTTGTAGGATAAAGTACATGAGTTTCCCTCATTCTACCAGTCTGATAATTGTCTGCAATATTAGATAAAACCTCTGTATGCACCTTGTCTTTTTCCCTCTGCTTCCTCCTGGAACCACTAGTTGAAACTCAGATGATTTGGGCATTTCTTGTTATTTTATTCTGCCTAAGCCCAAAAGAGGGTTACTTACCTGTAAGACACTATATCTATGACTTCACTTGAGAATTTCTCACTAGTTCAGAGTAATATGTCAAGAAGCACAGGTCTTCTGTTTCGAGAAATCCAAAGTTCTAGATTACAATCCTCCTAGGATGTCTCTTTCTTATAGTATCCCTGTGAACTTGCCTGAGGTTTGATATAGATTAGGAAGTCGGTAAATGTTTAGTGAGACAGCTTGACACAGGTTTAAAAGTTGGACCTTCCCCAGTTTGAATGTTGGAACTTAATCTACAGTGTGATGCAATTTGGAAGTACAGTCTTGGGAAGATGATAAGAGCATGAGAATGGGCCCCTCATAAGGATACAACAGCAAATGCCTGCCTATGAACAAGTAAATGAGCCCTCACCAGACAGTGTATATGCAGGCACTCTGACCTGAGACTCCCCAACCTCCACAACTGTGAGAAACAAGCTCCTGCTGTTTGTAAGCCACCTATAGTTTTTCATTATAGCTGTCCTGATGGGCTGGAGCCCAACTGAAGAGAATTAAGCAAGAGAAGCAGGTACTAGAGATACTTACAACACCTCATATAGCTTAAGAGAATGGAGCCAAGTGTGGAAGCCATCATAAAAATCCATTTATTTTTAATGATCTTAATAGAGTACCATTTTGCTAGTGTGCAGAGTAAAGGCTGCAGTTAAGGGCTGGACAGGAGCATCGGTTGTTATATCCTGAGGATGTAAATGCTATGGGGAGTCATTGCTTCAGCAACCAGCTGAAGCCCTGTAGACACAGTCCTGACAAGATGTTTTTCCTTTTGTCTCAGCAACTGCAATTCTTTGTTTTAAAACATGCAATAAACCACATGAATTGTGAAGCAAGAAATGCTACAGTACAACTCATAGTCTCCTGTGCCTTTCTTTTACTGGATATGAGTCTCCCCATGGAGGCGTGGGTTCTCTCAGTTGCACTGTCTAGCTGCTGCTGTCCACACAAGGGCTCCATCACCATTTCCCATCCTTTCAAAAATTTCTTGGGCAGAAAATGACCCATAACCTCCCATATAAGTTGTCTGGAGAACTTGCCCAATAACTACAATTTAGATCTTTCCCACATTCTAATCTGTTACTGTCTGCCATGTATAAACTTTGCTTTAAATGCCAATTTCAACATTTTTGTATTTTAAACATCTCAATCACTTTGCCCACTGTGATGGGTTATGTTATGTTTATTCTGGGGTCTGGTATTTGATTTAAATTACCCTTTGCTTAGTGTAATTTTGTGTCTTCTGGCTAGTAGTAATTCAGCTACAGGCTAGATGATTCCTTTTCTTCGGTGTCCCTACCTTTCGTGCTCTTGCACTCAATTATCACGCTCCCCTTTAGTCTCTGTTTATTCAAGCTTTGCATTATTAGTTACTTTAATATGTGATCATGAGTCAGAGAGGAGCTCAGAGCTAATGGCAAGTGGGAAGCATTCTCTTTGGTGTTCCCCAGTGTGGGGGCAAAGCAGCTAGAAATAACACCTATTAGAGTATACCAGGTGCTGTGCTGTGGACAATATCTGCTTTGGAGAAATTGAGTTTAAAAGGTCAACTAGTCCTTGTAAGGAAGCAGTCACTTGTAACTGGATACACTTGTGTGGAGTTACTCTTTCTTTTTCCGCTTTCTTCTCACTCTTCCTATTTTCTCACTGTTTATCTTCCCCACCCCCCACATAGAGAGAGAGAGAGAGAGAGAGAGAGAGAGAGACAGAGACAGAGAGACAGAGACAGAGAGATACAGGCATGAAGACACAGGAAGTAGGGAGAGTTATTGAATCGAATCCTCACACGAAAGTTCACTAGCCCTCTAATATTTACTCAGTAAACACAGTAAGCTATTTTTAATTTTTTTCCTAGGATGTGACAACTTTTCTTCCATTTGACATAAAACAGTACATTTTAAAGGTCTTCTATGTTATTACTCATTAAGAGATCAGTTATTCTTTTTGCTTTATTTGAGATTCAAGAAGTGCGTTTCATGAAAGTTGATAAATGGGAGTGTTTTGTGGGTTTAACAATGCAGAATTCAGATCCCTCTTGTCTGTTTAGAAATAGACAAACCATTTCTGTTTGTGCTCCAAGAAGAGTTTTAAAGTAACTCAGCAAATCAGTCTTCTCTTAAGGGGAAAATGTATTGGAAATGACATTCCCTTTAACCACCTAAATGTGAATACTTACCTATAAGTGGCTGTAAACACATTATCTATAAACACAAGCACACAGAGTTTAACAAAAGGCAAGGAATTAAAGCTTATCTTGCAGGGTGTGTATATATGTGTGTTTTATGAGTCTGTGTTTGGAGATGAGAGTAAAGACAACAGAGACCAGCTCTGAACTTATACACACAACACAAAAGCAAAAAATATCATAAATCAGTGATGCCATTTGAAGTTTCCTGGGTGAACTTCAAATACTGTAACAAGTATCTGGTCAAGTGTCTGTCCTTACAGTCCTTTTGATATATATATATATATATATATATATATATATATTATATATATGTATATATATATATGTGTGTGTGTGTGTGTGTGTGTATCTGATTACATGCTTATATATTCCTGTTTTTTTCTCTTTCTCTACATTTCTACACAAAAATGCTAAGAAAAGGAAATCAACAGGATGCCTACACTGGGGTTTTGCTTAGTCTCCAGTGTGTTTCTCTCTGGATCCTTTGAAGCTTTTGTTTCTCAGCTTCATATTCCATCTGAGAGACCCTTTGGTATTTGACAGTGTTGTTATCCTAAGGTAGAAACCACTTGTCATCCACACTTTTCAACTTGGAAAGGGAATGGTGAGTGATTGAAGGAAGCAGCAATCATAAACAAGCAAGGAACAGGGTAGTGCATTGAAGGAAATGAGGAAAAACCAGCAACCATGTGGAAGGGATACATTCAAGGTGATTCTGAGAAAGTGTTAGACAAACAGAGGAAAGAAGGACGAGGCTCTCTTGAGAGGGATTTGGCCATTAAGATGTTTGAATTTCTTGGACTAGAACTAATGTTTCTTATTTGAATAGCAGAACACAACGGTGAAATATGCAAACTTGCTTCATCTCCCTAGAGTGTAGTCAGAAACTAGTGACATGTATAAAGCCAGGAGACAGTCACAACTGGCTTTGCCTCAGTGAATGAACGTGGGCCAAATAAGAACATCCCAGATTTTTTTTCCCTCTAGCATCTGAAGAGATCAAATTCATTCCTATTTGAACTTTTGCTTCCACACACAATATCAGCTAGCTGACATTGTTTAAACTCAGCATCCCAGTTGAGGTCACTATCCACACATCCTTTCCAGTCCTGGGTCTTGAAATTCTTTACTGTATGTACACTAGAATACTAACATTGGTACTTTAGAATGAGATCAAGGTCATCTATATTTAGCTTTCTAGGGGATTTATGTTGAGAATTGCTGTGGTTATATCATGTACCCCACGTTGTGCATTATACTCTGTGGAAGTAGCTGATATTGCCTAATGTACCTGTCAGGGAGCAACAAAATGTTGGAACCTATTGAAGGTTCACAAAATAGTGCCAATTTGAGGGATTTGAGGCAGGAGTTTAAGCAAGTGAGGTTCAGAAGACCTTACACAAGGACTTCACAGTTAGTATATGAGAAGACACTGTCAGCAAAGAGGGAGCTAGAAAGCCCCAAGCTGAGGTTGAAACTGGCTGGAGCCACTGGCACAGTTACAGAGGCATTCTAGAGAGACTGAAGTGCAAACACAGTGAAATGTGTGCCTGTAGATGGAGCTCTAATATGCTGGTGAGTGCTGAGGATTTTGGGTGGTGGTAGAGCACTCGTCTGGCATGGTTAAGTCCTTGGATTCAATCTCCAGGACAGTCAAAAGGAAAAAAGAAATACTGCTATTCCGGGGCTGGAGAGATGTGTCAGTAGCTAAGAGCACTTACTGCTTTTGTAGAGGACCTGAGTTCAGTTACTAGCATGCACATTGGACAGGTCACAACCACCTGCGTCTCCAGCTTCAAGTAATCCAATACCCTTTACTGACCTTCATGGGCACCTGCATTCATGTATGAGTACAAGTGTGCATGCATGTGTGCAAGAACACACACATGCACACTCCAAACTAAATTAAATCTAAAATCAAAGACACTAATGAGACATAGGATGCATGAAACTGTATGTAGAACTACATCAAACATACAGAATATGCAAGAAGACACAGCTATGAAAATTACACCCCAAAGCACATGTGTATGATACAGAGCTCTGTTCTTGTGCAGTGGGCATACATCCCAAAGCCCATGTGTGTGACATAGAGCTCTGGCCTTGTGCAGTGGGCACTGTAGAACGGTCAATCCTTTCTTCTGCTCAGGTCTGGTTCCTCCTTTAGAAGTATATTTTCCCCTAATAAAGTGTCTCACTTTATCTGCTACTCTCCGTTTTTCTCTGTCCAATTCTTTATTTTGGAAGTTCGCCCAAAGGTGCTCATTGGACCCAGACATCGGAACAGTTGTTGAATGAGATACCACTTAATATTTGCTTGTGAATGAGCTGCTAACACACTGAGCAGTAACATTCATGTTATATTATGTCAAGTCATGGTATCCTTAACATCACTTTCAGGGGTAGAATATGGATTTAGAGTGGTATAGGAACTTGCACAAATTTTTAATGTAAGAAAGAGCTGATGCTTAAGCCAGATTTGTGGGGTTCTAAGACTCATGATCACAACATTCTTTTATCATTTTACATTGCTAAAGGAAGCAAGAGTTTGCTTAGTTCATAGTTTCCTGAAATCTTGTGAATTTCTTCCTTTGGTGTATAAAATAGGAGGGGTGAGTTCAGGGGACTTGGGAGATAGCAAAGCAATGGGATTCTGCTACAGACACACAGGGAAACACACAGCCCTCATCTGTACACTTCACTTAACCTCTTTACTGAGAGAACCAAACAAAGTAATAAGTGTGAAAAATGGCATTTGGAAATTTGGCCTTGCTATTTTTAGAAGTTCCCCCATTAGTATTAGAAACCACTGACACATGAAAATGACAGCACTAAGCAAAGGAACCCCGAGAGCCTCAAGCAATGGATTTACCACTGGCAAGGAGTTTCCAGGGCAAATGAGCTTTCTGGAAGTCAACATAAGAGTCAGCTGGGAAACCACAAAGGAAGTGGTCTAAAGTGGAGATCCCTGCTTTAGAGAAAGGAGGACCTAGATTAGCCAACATTCACAGACTGGAGGGTCAGCATGAATTCTGATTCACTCACTGGAGCATCCACCTGGTAATTTAATCCTTCCACACCCTCCCCTCTCCTGTCTCCTCTCTTCTTCCCCTCCCTTCCTCTCCTCTTTCCTTTTATTTATTTCAGAGAAACATGGCTTAAATATAGAATAAAATAGAATCTCAGAAGTTTGATTAAAACACCATTTATCTGAAGTCCTTTACATAGCAACATAATTTTTTTTCTTTTTGTGTATGTATAAGCATGTTTTATACATGTGTGGGTATGAGTATATGTATGCACACATGCACATTTGTGCTTGGGGAAGCCAGAGGTTGACATCAGGCATCTTCTTCAATCACTCTCCACTTTATATATTGAGACAAAGTCTCTAGTTTGAGCCCAGAACTTTCTCATTTGTCTATGTAGCCAGTGCTGGGGATTCCCTGTGACCTTCTGAATGCTAGGATTACAGGCTGGCTACCAGGCCCACCTGGCGTTGGTGTGGGTGCTGGGGAATCCAAACTCCAGTTCTCATACTCGTGGGCCAGCTCCACAGCTCCCTAACCTCATTTATTTTTGCTGTTTGTTTCTGGGCACTGTGATACCTTTCTATGATTTCTATGAAAGTGGAGGACAGTTTCTTTAAAAACAGCAAATAAGTCCCCATAGTCATTATTGAGTTGATAGTGGCTGCTGCTTGCAGTACCATGATGAGAATAATGCTAAGGTGGAATCTGGGTCCAAGGAGAGAAAGTGGAAATCTCACCCACAAGGGCAGAAAATAAGGATTTGGGCCATGTGCTTCAATCCTAACCTGCTGAGGTACTTATCATAGCTTGCTTGGTTTTTTTCAAATGTGAAGACATGTATTCTAACTACTTGATGTTTGTTGGAAGCTGACTTAGGGTTTCTATTGCTGTGAAGAGACACAATGACCATAGCAACTCTTATAAGGAAAACATTGTGAGTGGCTTACAATTTCAGAGATTTTGTCCAGGGCGGGAAACTTGGCAGCATGCAGGCAGGCAGACATGGTGCTAGAGAAAGAGCTGAGGGTTCTACATCTGGACCTGCAGGCACCAGGAAGTGAATGCCACATTGGGCATGGCTTCAGCCTCTGAGACCTCAAAGCACATAGTGACAGACCTCCTAATAGTACCACTCCCTATGGACTTATGGGGGCCATTTTTATTCAAACCAGCACAGAAGCTAATAACTTCCTGGGTACAAATGCAGTTGGCATCATTTGGGAAATAAAGCAAGGATGCTTATTGTGGATTGGGATGTTTTATGTCACTGATGTGGTTAGTATTGTTAGGCCTCAGGTCTTCTTGGGACATCCTGTGGGGTGGAGTATCTTCCACCTGTGTTTGAAAATCTAAGGTTGCTGTGAGATTTAAATGTGGATTTAAATGCTTAGTTTATATACTATGGCAACAGAAACTAGCGGGAAATGGGATGCTTAACACCTGTCTGATGGACCATAGTTGTGTTTGTATTTGGTTTGAGTAAGCCCCTCAAGGATTCACATGTTAGAAAACTTGGTCTTCAGTATGTAGACATTAGGTGGTGGTACCTGTCAGAGATGTGGTTTAGCGGGACATAACTCAGCAATTGGAGCAGTGTCCCTTGAAAGGATTTCTTCCAGGATCCTGGTTAGGTTTTTAAGGAATGTGATCTCCCTTTTGTACCTGTTTTCCCACGATGCTATATACTATGGTCTGATATAATCAGGGAGCTTTTATAAAAGGCATTGAAGCATTGTTTGGATTTTGTTCTCCAAAACAGTGGAAAAGGGGACTAATACAAACTTTATATCATAAAGCAACTTTGCCACCCTACCTCAGCTTCATCATTAAGAATGCAGGACAGAAGAAGCAAATAGTTAAGACTGAATAAAAAGGAAAAATATCCAAGAGTCCTTTAGTAATACAATAGGAGTAAGAATTCCTGCAGATGCCAATTGTGTGCAAGATTACTTTGTAATAGGGGGGGTGAGGTGAAGATTTGAATTGCTGGACAGAGGCAGCAACAACCAAGATCTTTTACCATTGTCATCAAAACTGCAGGGGTAATACTCGACCTGTTATTAGCGATTCTGCCACGACTGAGGATTAAATATCAAGAGAGATGAGAGCAGCAGTTGCTGTTTTCAAGAGTCACATAAATCAATTGGCATTTTGTAAGTGAGTGTGTTAAACCCAGCAGGGCAGCTGCACTGTGGAAACTCAGCTAGGTAGAGTGCTGGAGCTGCCTAAGAAGCTTTTGAAATGTAATTAAAGCAAAGCAAAACATGGCCACCCTCTCTGGCTCCTCCATTCTTTCTTCACGGGTCTGGATGCTGAAATGCCTCATTTGAGTTCACCCCTAAATCCCAGTCCCTTTTCTGGGATAGTCTCATTGCTGAATGAGGCATTTGATCCAATTTAGAGAACCGTTTTTTTACATAGGCAATGAAAAGTGGAGATGAAGGTGAGGAGTAGAGCAGAAAGGAAAATGTATAAGCATGAGTAGGAGATGCGTTTGTTGTATTTCCAGTTAACATAAAGTCGACGACATTTGGTAAGGCTCAGGGGTCACTGTAACTATAATGAATGGTCTGGCAATTAGTGTCTTCATTTCATACCAACATGTATAAGATGGGGATTGTCTTAGCTAGCAACATTCATTTTGGGTTGCAGGCCTCTGCTTACCAACACCCTTCAGTCTCTTCCTGGGAGTTTTAACCTTTCTGTGCAGCAGGTAGATCACAGTTAGGGAGGAGCCTCAGGAGCATACCTCTAAGCCAAGTGGGAGCAAAGAGAAGAGCTTACTGCCTGCTCTTAAAAGTAGTTGATCGCCCAGGCTGGGCCAAGGCTCTAAGGAAGGCTGTGAGGCCATTGGGCCAAAGCCTAATAGGAAAACAGCAGCGATTTGTCTCCACTGCTATTTATGTTTCAAGTGCTGGACAGGCTGTCAGTGCAAGTGGGGTCTCTAAATTTACCACCTTTCAGATTACTGCTGCAGTCTCCAGCTTGACAAGTCACTTCATTTAAAAAGCATAGAGTGGGAATATTTCTTCTCCTTCTTTTTAAATAAAAACAAAGAGAGGAAAAAAGGCCATGGGCGATTTCGATGGGTTGAAATGAAGAAAGTGCACAAGATGTTCTCAGCCTGACACATAGATATTGGAAGAAGGTGGCTGCCCTTACAAGCTTCTCTCTAATTAAATTGGCAGAGGAGGAAGGAGCCAAAGTTGTCGGTTCCACTCATCTGTGAGCTGGGTGATGTTTTACTGAGGGAGAGGGATAGTGTGGGAATCTGTCGGATTTCATACTTAAAGGCCATTCTAAACAATGGGCTACAAACCAGGAACAAAGTATACACACTGCTTTGACACTTCATTCTACCTATAATTTCTTTTCTGAGGCCTTTAAATTCTGGGAATATATAACTATAAACAGAAAGAAGAAATTAACTATCTAATGAGTAAATGGGATAGGGATGGGTTATCTTGGAATGTTGAATAAGCATAACAGTTTCAAATAGAAATCTTTAGAATAAAATGGCCTGTATAGTTAAATGTGGATTTGAAATTTGTTTGTGGTTGGGATATGAGCACAGCTTCCTAACATGAGCAGTCATCAATAAATGTCTACTGCTACCATGCACCTACCAATCACTGCGTCAGGAAGTATAGTAACAGAGAAAAACTCCATCTTCAGCTCTCAGAGAACTTTCATTCTCATCTGGGTAGATGCAATCAAAAGGCTCAGGAAGGCCCTGGCTTCACTTCACATGTAAAGGACATGACTGGTGTGGTGGCTCAAACCTGTAATCTCAGCACCTGGATGGCTGGGGCAGGAGGATTACCACAGATTTGAGTCCAGCTCTACACAGTGACCTTAGTATTTTGGGTTAAAGAATGAGACCCTGTCTCATAAACAGAACATCAGAGCAATAGAAAACAAAGGCAATAGATTAGAAGCTTTGAGAACAATAGTTGAACTTCAATAGTTTTAAGACTGAATTGTATTTTTAAATGCTTCTGTTTACAACCTAAACTCTTGCCTGATTCTTCCTGTTTTTTTCTGTTCTGTATTATTTTTCTGCCTTTTGTTAATCCCTGTGTCTCTATGTGACCATTTTAATTTTCATACTTCGTAATACATTTTCATTTCTGATATGAACAGTCATTTCTCAGCATTTCCCCCATAATTTCCATGTTTATTATTTTATAAGTCAAAAATAAATATTTGATAATTTGTATTTGTTTACGTTCAGTTTATAGACTAAGGAAGACAGACTTGTTTTTTACGTTTGTAACCTTGATTCTTTCCATTTAGCAACAAGTTATCATATTCACACCATATTTTTTGTCTATCAGTCTTTCTAAGACCTACAAATTTTGTGTTTTAAGTTTATTTTGATATTTTTATTTTTAAGCAATATAGCCCTTGCTGCTGGTACCTAATTGATTAGTCTAACTTGCAAAAATCCTAGTTGTGTATTGTAATTGGTAAGATTATAATTGGTAACTGAGCCAAACTCTTGAGTTGAAGCCATTGTCCTCAATAATGTTCAGACATGGGCGTTGGGGAGGAATTGGATTGTAACAACTCCAACTTCTATTATTGCATTCATCCATGAACCCATGGAATCAGAGCTTTTTGGGCTCTTCCTTGAGGATAGGAATCTTAGAAGAGGGACCAATTGTAGGAGGTGGGTTACCACGGATATTCCCCTTAGGGATTTCCTTGCTCCCCAACTACTTCCTCTTGTTTTGCTTTTGGCACCAATGAGATAAAGGGCTTTGCCCCACCACAACCCATTCTTTTCCTTATCACGGGGCTAACACAGTAAAGCCACATAAACATAAACTGAAATCCCTGAAACTGAGCACAGACATTAATCTTTGTTCCTTGCATATTTTGTTTCCTCATTCATTTTGTAACAGCAACCGTAACTAGGATAATGTTATAGATAGCCACGTATTAGATTGCTCCTTATCTCATTGTGGAAATTACTTTGAAACAATGGGTTATTCTATTTGAAACAACAACCACAAGAGCATCCCCCATTTTATGCACTAAACCACATTTAGATGAGTCAAAGGCCACAAAATTAAAAAGAATCTATAAGTATATTAAAAGAAAAGTGAAATCAATAACTTGACAAAACTGAAGCAGATAATATCTAAGAAAGGCATGAAATAAAAATCTATAAAATAAATTTGTTATATGACCACATAAAATGTAAAGTTTTCTCCATAGTATAAAACTTATGGAGAAATATACAAATGACAGGATGCACAGAGGTCCAGACCAGGCTGGTGAAACCCACAGAAACAGCTGACCTGAACAACGGGGAGCTCTTGCTCCCCAGACTGATAGCTGGGATACCAGTATGAGACTGATCCAGACCCCAGGAATCTGGGTTTCAGTGAGGAGACCTCAGAAATCTATGGGACCTCCTGTAATAGTTCAGTACTTACCCCTAGCATAGCTGTGGACTTTGGGAGCACATTCCACATAGAGGGATACTCCCTGAGCCAAGACACACGGGGGTGGGCCTAGGCCCTTTCCCAAAGGATATGATAGACTCTGATGACACCCTATGGAAGGAATCACCCTCCCTGGGGAGCAGAAAGGATATGTGATAGGTAGGGTATTAGTTGGGGGGTGGTAGGGGAGGAGGGGAGGGAGTGGGAACTGGATTGACATGTAAAACAATCTTGTTTCTAATTCAAATAAAAAATAAAGTATTAAAGAAATATACAAATGATAGGATGAAGAACAGATTTGTGGCATATATGACCTAACAGGATCACATTACTTATAGAGCTGAAATTTCAACCCCAGAATCGTGTCTTGACATTTTTTGGGAAGAGTTTGGCCATATCTACTGCAGCTGCACATGCGTTTATGCACCAGTGGTTCCAGAGCTGAGGAGTGATGTTCAGAGCACCAGAAGTACCTACCATACCCTGATTTGCATCCATATAATGGGACAGCATACTACAAAAATGACATCTGCAAAAGCAGCAAGAATAATTCCTCAAATGTCATATGAAGCAAATGAAATAGCATGCAATCTGAAAAGTCATCATATGGAAATTATACACATATGGAAATTATACACATATAAATTAATCTCTATTTTTTGTTGAATGAAGTTGACAAAGACAGAAAACAAGATAAGGCAGGGATCTTCACACAGTATTTACCATCGCCATGCCTTGTGTTTACTAAGTGCTTGCTATGTGTTCTTGTTTTTTCAGATTAGTTTATGTTAGTTTAATTTGTGTGATACTTGCTACCTAGTTATAATAATTGTATATTGATAATAGGATATTAAATATAATATATTCTTTATACTTACAAATTCATGTGCACACAAAACAAATATCTTCATATACATAATTTTTGACAC
The DNA here is from genome assembly GCF_003668045.3 of Cricetulus griseus. Classification (NCBI taxonomy): domain Eukaryota; kingdom Metazoa; phylum Chordata; class Mammalia; order Rodentia; family Cricetidae; genus Cricetulus; species Cricetulus griseus. The sequence continues at coordinate 48,199,874 of NC_048597.1, forward strand.
ACTTATATGTAAAGGATAATTAAGTAGTGCTACCAACAGTCTTTCTAGTGGACCATGGAACTGTTAGTGGCAGAAGCCTGTGGCTAGAAACTTTATGTTTAGGCCCCCTCTTCTCACAATACCACACACTGCTTACATTTTCAGCATAGACCATGTATACTCTTATAGTAAGGCACTTTAAAAACTGGAATTGATTTTATAATTTCAGTATAAGGAAAGCATTACTCCCTCTTGTGGGTGTATCCTAAGGGTAAGTTTCTAAAAGAAAGAAAGAAAGAAGGAAAGAGAGAAAAAGATTCTGAAATGTTTCATTTTCTGTCATAAAAGAAGAGAAATGAATAGGCAAATAAAACAGCAATCCCAATGACAGGAGAATAGTAGCAAAAATACAAAAAAGAAAAAACAAAACAAAACCCAAAACCTAGTATTATATGAAACAAGAACCCCAGAATTATATGAAACAAGACCAACTTCCAATTCCTCAGTCAAGTAGACAGGAAGAGGCTTCAATCTGTGCCATACACATGTGCGTGATCTCTCTAATTTACCTCATTCACTGCTCACCCAGAGACATGAAGGAACCACGGCTGCAGTGCCCATCCACCCAGGTCCAAGTAGTGAGAACTGAGTTTGACTGTGAGAAGCTTTTTCTCCACTCTGGGGGGGGGGGTGTCTTTATCTTGAAGGCGGCAGTGCTTGAATGCACACTCGTACATGAATTCTACCTGTTCCTCACTCCATCACATCATTTTGCAAAGTTCTTGCTACTGATTGGCAAATTTCATTTGTTTCACCAGCAAGAGCTAAATCATAAACCTCACCCATCATCATTTGTCAGGGTCACTATCACCTTCTCTATGAGTCTTGTATTTCTATCAGTAATTAGTAGCTGAATAACCTTAGGCAGAACCCTGAGCCTGTCACTGTGATGCCAGTTTCCATCCTAATGTTTGGAGGAAGATTTATTCTGAGTTTCTTTAATCATCCAAATGGTGTTAGCATCCAGACACACCTTAGCTCTGCCCCTCTGCTCATGGCAAGCAGTACCCTGGCTCTATGCAGGAGCAGGAGGTCCTTTTAAGAGACAGGCTCTGTCTACTCCAGCTCCAGTGCCCCCTTCTTTGCCTGTCTCTCTTTTTCTCCTCTCTCTCTCTTTCTTTCTCTCTCCCTTTCTTCCTCCCTTTTCCCCATTCCATTCACTGCCACCAATAAACTTCCTACGTAAGTTCTGCCTGGATGGCATATTTGTCTCTCACCCACCATGAGATGTGCCAAGGTCCCACTAGCTCTACAGAGCATAACAGTGAGTCTTATAGGGAATAGAAGGAGGTCTGAGCAGGATGTAGATATAATTCACCCTTGCCATAATTAATTCTTTCCTTTTATATTCCCATTTTTCTTTTATATTCCAGAAAAAGTTTATCACCTGAGTCATTGGGAACCCAGAACTTCCCTATTGGCTTAGCACTTCCTCCTTCAGCAGGTGATGCTGATAGGCATAAATCACAAAATTGTTTCCTCATACATATACAATTAATAGAGTCTATATGAAGACCTTTCATAGATGGAGAGTGCAGGTAGTAACTAACACCTGCCATAGGAATGCATTGGGTTCATGATTTTTCCTTATTATATAGCATTGCAACCAAGCATTTAAATGCACTCTAACATTTATTTATATCAGAGGAAAATATGTGTGACTTCTCAGTTCTATGCTAAAGCCATTCATCTCAGTCTGGGTAGCTGACCAGTTAGTCTGCTTGGAAGTTTGCAGCCTAACCTTGTATCCCCTTCCTGTCATGGGGGACCTCACTGCAGCCACACAGATTTAAGTGGCCAGACATTCCATTGATAATGGGTTTCACTCTCTAGAGATGGCCAGATGCTTGTTTAAGGCAGTTGATAATTACAAAGCCTATCTCCTCAGGTATCACTCTCCATTTATTTAAGAGTCTCCAGGTTCTATCTAAGGATCACATATTTAGAATGCAAGCCATTCGGACCATAATTATCCTAGCACATCCTAGAAACGGCTTCACTGAAGTGAGACCGCAGCTTCTCTATAAAGACGATGAAAAACATTACCCTCTTGAACACATTTTCTATGAATTTCATAAACTTCAATCCAATATCTTTTCTAGTGCCTTATTTAGTAGCTCATATTAAAAGACTTCTTCAGATGATTCCAGACAGAAATAAAATGTCTCTCTTCAAATGATATTTTAAACTATAATTAATTTTTAAAATTAAAAATAGCTATTAAAATTTTCTTTTGCTTTCACTTTAGAGAAACTATGTAAGTTTATTGTCCAGATTGTAAGCACACAGTCAGTGTATCTTGGGTTCCTGTCAGCATGCTTTCCAGTTTTCCTACATGGGAATCTCATCTATAGTTGCTTCTACTTGGACATTATTGGGCCCTTCACAGATGTACTCAGAGTCTCTGGAGTGGGCCCAGAATCCTTGGGATTCTAAGCAACTAGGTGATTGTCAGGTACCATCTGTTTCATCTTAGTGTCTGAGATCTAGATTAGCATCTGGCTTTTTCCCCTCCAAAGAGTCAGACTGTCCTGGGGTCAAGAATCAATCTGGTTTTTTTTTTTTTTTCTTTTTTTTTTTTAGGTCAGGGAATTTGAAGGAGAGAAAAATTATGAGAGAAACTCATCTTTTTTATTGAATTCAATTCCCTTTCTTGAACTACCAATTCAGTTTCCATTTGTTGGGTACAACTTTGTGTTTCACAGACTGCTGCCACATGCTCATTTATCTATACAGTTATTTTTGTTCTTTCTTGACAAATGAAGTTTAGGAAAGAAGAAACTTTCTGGATGTCATGCTGTTAGAAAGGGGTTTTATAATCCACTACACAATGTTGTCAACATCTTAGCTCTGTTTTTGTAATTGATCTCTGTCTTACTTCCTTGTTCTAGGTATTAGGCTCTTGACAAAATCCAGTGCTGTGTTCTGTCCTGCCTGGAATTCAAAATACATCTGAGTCTCAACTCCCAACAGTTTGCTGCTCTTTACCTTCTTCTCTATACCGTGATTCTTTTTGTCTTGACTGGTATGACCAGGAGACTCTTATATCACAGAAACATGGAGAATAGGCTATTTATATACAAAATAGGACCAAAAGCACACATCCACTTTTTGTGCTCCATTATACATAAGTTTCATCCCATAATTACCTTTGATGGATAGATATGCTGTTAGCTAACTTAGAAAATGACATAGATACTTGCTGAGTTTCTCAGCTGTAGGAAGATTTTCTCAGAGCAAATTAATTTGTAAACAGATGAGAGTTTCAAGGCTGTTTTAGATCATGTCATATAGGATTCAGGGCTGACCCATCTGCATCTTGTACTCTAGATATATGGTTACAGAGATTACCTGTGGCCAGCCTGGCTATAGGAGGCAAAGCAGAAGCTATCTGTGTGGAGAGACTTGACAGATTGCCAGACAGGATAAATTGCCTCACAGATATCAATCTTTAAAGCTTAATTATTTTCCCATTAAGACTCCTTTTGCAATGCAAATATTAATGCTAGTGGTTGTACCTTTTATCAGCAATGTCTTAATTCTCAATTAACAGCTAAGGGATTTCTTAGCCTGCAGGCAATCAGGATGGATACTTGTGGAATGGGTTCTAGGGAACTAGGAAGAATAGAATGAAAAGAGACTCTGCTGTCAGGTAAGGAAGGTCACAGATTCAGATACCACATTTTAAACAACTTATATAAATATTTGCGGTAACCTAAGAAAATCATTCTCACCAGTGAGTTATGATGTGAAATTATATGCAGTTATAGATAAAAGGCCATTACACATAAAACATATGCATATCAACCTTGCATTCAGTATAAGGCACATTAAAATTTTTGGTTCATCTGAGGTAACACTGGGTAGATTTTTAACCTTGCTGATACATAGGTCGATGAGGACAATAATGGCCCAGTTTGTCAGACAATTATTGGGGAATTTCCAAGCCGGAGGTCTTGGAATACATTGGATAAATTGCCAGACTTTCAAATCTTCTCATTCTTTGCTTTCTTGTGTAGTAATTTAAAGTAGGTTGTTTTCCAGAAGGCTGGACGTAATTATATCAATAGTTCAACATCATATGCGTATGTGATTTCAGGTTCCTGGTCAAAGCTTTAGAGTTTCTGGGAGAATGAAGTAAAGCACCTTAGATCATCCCTTTTCAGTAGATGACATTATCTCAAGGGAAATTTAGCAGTCCACTCAGGCAACAACAGCTGACCTGATGTGTGGAGGGACAAGAGTGATCAATCACAGGAAGGATGTGCAAACAGGACTGCGAGGGGGAGAGGTACTGAAGAAGAGGACGTCATATAATGAAGCATGAGCATGGGATGACATGGGAGGATCAGTTAAATCAAACCACAGGGAAGAATGACAGATTGGAGAAAATACCATCTATGATCTAGAGTCACGTATACTTCCAGAAATGTAGGTGGACCAAGTGCACAAGCCTGAGAAGTTTGCCTGTGTTGGCTGATCCTAAACTGTAGGTACAGAACATGCCATGAAATTAATTTTTCTTTTTTCTTTTTTTTTTTTTGAGACAGGGTTTCTCTGTGTGGCTTTGGAGCCTATCCTGGCACTCGCTCTGGAGACCAAGCTGGCCTCAAACTCACAGAGATCCACCTGCCTCTGCCTCCCAAGTGCTGGGAATAAAGGGGTGTGCCACCAACGCCCGGCGAAATTAATTTTGATATGCCATGCAATACTCATACTAGCAAGTGGCCACCTGCTGTTCAACATAGAGGAGAATACGTGACAGATGAGCTACACCTTTCATTTAGTAGATACTCAAAAGTTCCAACTTCACATCCTCTTGTACAATACAATAAGCTTCACTTAAAAAAAAAAAGAACTGGAGATTCTAAACATGTTTGGGGGATTTAAATACCATTACGAATGGTCCTGATACACAGTTCCAGCTAGTGGAAAGGCTTTAGTTTCAGGAGAGAGCAACTTAATAAAGGTTCTTATGCACATCAGAGATCACAAATGTCCTTCCTTCTCATGCCCAATGCCTACCTGATGCTGTGTCTACCTGCAGGAATAGTATGTGCTACCAAAAACAAAGGCTATTAGTTCTTGCTATGGAGATGGGGGTTTTGGCTACATATTAACCCCATGTGTGTAAAATGTGCTGAGTCAAAGCTGATGAAAAGTATATGACTGAGGTCGGGCGTTGGTGGCGCATGCCTTTAATCCCAGAACTCGGGGTTGGGGGAGAGACAAGAGGATCTCTGTGAGTTCGAGGCCAGCCTGGTTTCCAGAGCAAGTGCCAGGATAGGCTCCAAAGCTACACAGAGAAATCCTGTCTCGAAAAATCAAAAAAAAAAAAAAAAAAGAAAAGAAAAGAAAAGAAAAGAATAGTATTTGACTGAATTTAGGTCAGAGGGGTGAATATTCAATATTGTAACAGAAACATATTTTTCTACGAAGATAAAGAAACTTGAGAGAAATTTAAAATGAGGTTGGAGGGCCAGCTACATGGCTCAGTAGGTAAAAGCACTCATGCTGAGCTGAAAGACTTGAGGCCCATCCCCAGTACTTCCATTTTGAAAAGAGTGAACCACTCCCATGAATAAATAATCCTCTGACCTCAATATATGTGACATGGCATGAATGAGGGCAAGCACACACACACACACACACCACACACACACACACACACACACACACACACACACACACACAGAGCAAACAAACAAATGAAGGCAAAAATAAATGGAATAAGTAAGATTTGATTGAAGAAAACTGAAGTAATTTGAATCAAATTGTATGAGTTTCATCTCCCTTTTCCTTTTTAAAGATGTTTTATTATTGCATAATTGTGTAGCTAGTATATAATGTACTTTGGTACTTTGGATTGCTTACCTCCCCATTACCCTCTTTCAACTCCTCCATCCTTCCATTGAACTCTTCTTCCCTATAAGTCTCCCTTTTCTGAAAAAGGTATCACTGAATTTCCAAGATTACAAGCCAGGATAAAGATTTCCAGACTAGTATTAGTGGTAGATGTAATACAAGATAAAGAAATTTCTCTATGCCATTTTGTGTTTAGCCTACATTGGATTATTAGATTTTTAACACAGAAAAAAATGGTATAAGTACCAAAAACTTATGACTATATGAAATTTTGGTTAATGATTTAATCCCCCTGCCAAAAGTCAGGAAAAATATACCAATATTCCATTTCTGCTGTTAATATTCACTTTTAGGAAGAAGAGTAATTTTTTCCACATATTTTGACAAATATTCAAAGAAATTCCAGTAGTACAAATCAAAACAATTTCTCTTTAGGAATAAACCTAAATTAGACAATTTAGAGAGATATAAAGAGCATGTCACTGCTGATAGCTGCCACTGTCCAAAGATCAATAGCCATCAGGAAAAAGCCAAATACCATCAGATCACCTGATATCCTTTATATCTTTTATAAAGAGCTGGACACACACACCCATGCATGCTCCGAAAGTACTCTACCACTGAGCTACTTCCCCAGCCATAGATTTCTATTATGAACAAAAACCTAGGGGTAATAGTCAAATGTGATTACATGAATGTAGACACACACACACACACACACACACACACACACACACACACACACACACAGACACACACACATACACACACACACACACACACACACATGCACACACTCACACACACTCACATTTACTTAGATTGCTATTTATAATTTTCCAAATTTAAGTTTCAACTTGAGTAAAGCTGCAGAGGATGGATGGGCAATCTGCCCCATGTATAAATTTGACAGCTCATAGCAAATAACAGTTTTATACTTACAAATGACTAGAAATTACAAGAAGAGTATTATATGAAATGAAACAAAATTCAAATTCCAGCATTGTTAAACAACATTTATAAGGACACATGCTTGAGCATTTACTTATCTGTTTTCTGTCTCAGCAAGATCTTAGCTGCAAGAGATTCTATGACCAACCAAGCTGAGGATGTTTGTTTGTTTGTTTTTGTGTGTGCGCCCTACAGAAAATGTTTGCTTTTCCCCTACATAGAGAGACACACAGGAACACACATATAATGAATTATAGCTTCTGTTGGGCTGTTGTATTTCCCAGTTTTCAAACTCAGGAGTATAGTAAATGAAATAAAAGGAACGCTTCAGAAGCAATGTTCTATTAGCTCAGCTTGCTATAGTTTGAAATAATTCAATGCCTCTCTGCTCATTTATATTTTTAAGTCATTATAAATACATTTTAAACATGTGAGTCAGAAACTAGGAAGCCCAGCTGGTGAATTTCTTGCACAGATGCTCCCAGGTCTAGATGCAGGAGGCCTACAATCATGACTGGTGGTGAATCCTAAGAACCTCCAGTTACCACTCCATTGGGGATTCTCCCCATCATGATCTCAAATAGAGCTTCACAGGGGTAGCTCGGTTCTTTGCTTCTGTTTCCTTGCCTTCTAAACCAGCCATGATTTAAAGAAGTCTTTCAAAGTCCTGGCTGAGGGTATGAACTAAACTATTTTATCTTGCATCCTGAGACTTTCTGGGGAAGAGATCGCTGCACTTGCTGTGGAGTGGAGTTATTCTCAGGAGAAACGCAGTCAAAGTTAGAATCAGACTAACAGCTTTGCACTTGTTTTTTCTAAAGCAGCTGAAAAGGCCCCAGGCATTTCCTTTGCCTGCTGAAGAACCAGCGATCACAAGCCTATAAGGTAGGCAGTGCTTTGGGTTCCCACAGCAGAGAAAAGCCGTTATGTGAAATCACACATAAATGGCCAATAAGATGGGCAAGAAACACTCAAGAGTCAGCTACTGAAATTTCCAATTAAGAAACTAGAAATTATATTTCCAGTAGTTGAAATACTTTCCCTCTGAGAAGAGCATTAACCCACATTCACAGTATACTTTTTTCTTATATTTGCTGCCCAGGAGTTCCTGAAATTGATGGACTAGGGAAGAAATGATGTGGCATTCTCACTGAGACTGATAGCTTGACCTAACACATGGCTCAGACCTGAGAGTCCATTTCTGGACTTGAACCATATTCCATACTTTCAGGTTTTTAAAATAAGGTTCTTGATCCACTATGAACTGGTTTTTTGTGTGTGTTCAGGGTGAGATATGAATTTAATTTGACTCTTCTGCAGGTGGATATCCACTTTTGCCAGCACTATTTGTTGAACAGGTTCCTGCACCCACTCCATGTCTAGGTTTTGAAGCAGATTAAGTATGTAAAAAGCTTGATGAGTGGGTGACCATTCAGCTGACCTAATGCTTTTTAAAAATTGTCATTTTGAACTGTTACCTTCTATGAATGAAACAACAGGACAAATTTTCATCAGACTGTTATATGCTATTGTAGATCACAATTGGAGATGAACTTCTCAGTGGTGGGACTGGCATGATTCTCCAAAGCATGTCCCAAAGCCAAACTTACACAGAGGTCCTGGTCACTGTCTGTTGACCTGCTGTCACTTTGATCCAGTACAGCTTTTTGAATTCTAGAAAAGCCATTATATCTGAGATACATGCTCAGCAAATTGATGAGAAGCACCAACATCCACAAACTGCAGGTGATACTGGTCAATAAAACAGGCCCAATTCCTTTCCATAACAATGCCAAACTATATATCTTATGACCAATAATTAAAAGTTAGAAAAGCCATGCTTTAAAGTTTTGCCTTATCAGTGATACTCACCTGAACTTTTGCTAATAAATTGCCATCACCATTTCCCTGGAAAAGCTTTCCAAGGGTTGGTCAGATCGAGAAACATTTTCATTCTACAGGAATATATAACTTATTTCACATTGGTAACAATGTGTTGGTTGTAATTCCTATCCTGATTAGGAAAGATGTATTTGAATGTAACTACGGTGATTTAAAATGAAGACTCTGAAGCCACAATTCCTTTTGCACCAATCTAATAATACGGCATAGCTACAGCCAGCATTATACTAAATGATGAAATGCTGGGATCACTTCCAACATTTCCTCTTTAATTTGAAGAAGGCAAGAATTGTCACTTTCAAATTATAAGACCAGCATTCAGCATAGTACTCAAAGTTCAGTTAGAGCAACAATATAAGAGAAAGACATAAACCAGATAAAAATTGGAAAGGAAGAAATTAAACTATCCACATTTGCAGAAGAGATGATTCTGTACTGAAAACCCATGGACTCTAAAGGGAAACTCTTCAACTTTAGATACTTTCAAAAAAGTTGAGAGATATTAAATCAATGTATAAAAATGGCTTTTACATATACCAAATAATGAACTTGTTGAGTGTCAAAGTAGGAAATCATTCCATTCACAACAGCTTAAAAAATATCTGGGAATAAGCCTAAGCAAGGAGGTAAAAGACCTTTACAATAAATATTTTAAAATATGAGAAAATAATTGAAGAAGACACCTAGTGATGGAAAGATATCCCATGCTCCTGGATTGCCTGAATTTATATTATGCAAATGGCTGTACTGCTAAAAGCCTGCTACAGATTCAATGCAATATCTACTAGAATTCTAATGACAGTCTTTACAAAACAAGAAAAAAATCATAAAAGCAACATGGAAACAGAAAAGGCCATTGATGTTCAAAGCATTTTAAGGAGGATGAAGACTATGGGAGGCATCACTGCATGAATCTGTATTGAGAGCTTGCTTTGAACCAGGGATGTGATAACAATCCCTCACATACCCTTTGCCTAATTCACGTAACATAAAATTATGATATATTTTTTATCTCTTTATACAAATATGGCAATTTATAGATGTAGTCAAGACACAGGGATCTGTATTTATTTTGTAAGCTCAGAAATCTAGTAAGTGGGTCAGTTGAGAATTGAATTCTACTGTGTCTACAAGCAAAGTTTGATCTCCCCTACCTGATGCTAGGGTCCAATTTAGAGCTTTGCACATTCTAAGATCACGCTTCTCTGCCACTAAACTGAATCTCCAGCTTCAGTTCATGTTTTTTTTTTTAATAATAAGAGCAGAAGTCCTATTTCAGAAATGACAAAAAAGATTAGAATGAGGGAAGATATATGGTGAAATATAGAAAAATAAAAGGATTAGAGAAACTGGAGAGGGTACAACCTAAATTGTAAAGTATTTGGTGATTGGATTAGAAAACATTTTCATATAGCAGGAGTTCATAAAATTTATTTTTGTATTTGTGCCTATTTTTTGGTCATTTTATTTTACTATTTTGGTTTTCATAAAATGATCAATTCTTCCTAATTGGCTGGCTAGTTTTATGTCAACTTGACACAAATTAGAGTCATCACAGGGAGGTAGAGCCCCAACTGAGAAAATGCCCCCAAAATATGTGTGTATATGAAAGCCTGTAGGACACTTTCTTTGCCATTGATGTGGGAGTGCCCAGCCTACCATGGGTGGTGTCATCCCTGGGCAGGTGGTCCTGAGTTCTATAAGAAAGCAGACTGAGCAAGCCATTAGGAACAAGTCAGTAAGCAGTGCTGCTCTATACCCTCTGCGTCAGCCTCCATGTTTCTATTCTGTTGGAGCTCCTATCCTTACTTCCTTCAATGATGGATTACAATGTAGAAAATATGTCAAATGAACCCTTTCCTCTGTAAGTTGCTTTTGGTCATAGTGTGTCACCACACCAATAGAAACCCTTACTAAGACACTAGTATTAGAATGCTGGTTCTCAACCTGTGGGTCATGACCCCTCCAGAGGTCATGTATCAGATCTCCTTCATCTCAGATATGTAGGGAGACACCCTAGCCCCGCCCAATAGTCCTGGGACAGGTACCAGGTGGACCCGGGACTCGCCCATAAGGGCGTGGTGAAGGAAAGCCGGGGTGACGTAAGGGAGCTTCTTAAGGGGCTGTACGTGGGGACCCTGGCTTTCCTTCACCACGCCCTTATGGGCGAGTCCCGGGTCCACCTGGTACCTGTCCCAGGACTATTGGGCGGGGCTAGGGTGTCTCCCTACACAGATATTTAATTATGATTAGTAATCATAGCAAAATTACAGTTAATAAGTGGCAATGAAATAATTTTATGGTTGTGTAGGTCACCACAATGTGAGGATCTGGATCACAACATTGGGAAGGTTGATAACCATTGTATTAGAGTCTTGGAACTGGAACCACAGGTGTTCAGTTTGTCCCCAACTTTTGGAAAGTCATTAAAATTTCCCAAATTCACTTTTCTCATAAGTAAAATAGAAGATATATAACGCTTGTCATGGTGACCTCATAAGGTTACTAAGGAGTTCAAAAGAGGAAATATATGCAAATTACTAAGCACCATATAAGTAAATGCACACAGTTAAATTTAATAGCTCTCTTGTCCTAGGTTGCTGGAGACTTTCCAGAATGCTTCCCCTTGTCCTCTCTGCAGATTAGCCTAGGCCTTGACCTTCCATTTAGGAAGCACCCTGTGAAGGTACATGTCTGCCTGTAAGAACTGACCTCTACACTTGCAGAATGCCTGAGTCCTCAGGCAGTTAGAGATACTTTATCCTCTAAATTTCTCTGGTTTTGTAGGTGTGTTTGTCTCACTTGGAGCCTTTCCACAATATTTACTGCATATTTAAATCAAATCAAGCTTTAGCGATTGTTTATGTGTATTGTAAAATATTGATTTACTTTGTGCGACATGATAGAGTTGGAGTTTTATGACTTCAGTGCAAACAGAAACTTTTTCACGAAAAGGTTCCTCTGTCTGTCATCCTTCAACATCACGTTAAAGAACCTGCCCAAGAGCTCTCCTTTATGAAGCCTTTAGATTCACCCTTTCTCCTGCACCCTTTCCTAACCATGTCTCGGAACCTTTTGTACTGTATTTTATTTTTGAGATTGTAATTTAATCATAACATTTTTTCCTTCCCTTTTTCCCCCTCCAAAGCCTCCCATATCCCCACCTCTATTTTCAATTCCTAAGTTCTTTTTGGTCTCTATAGTGCCTTAAATGGTTTGGAGTGACATTAGCCTAGATCACATAGTCTTGTAGATATTGCATACATTTCTGCCTTCCCAATTCAACAAAGAGATTCACATGGTCAGTGTTGAAGGTTTATTTGCCTGTTAGACCCCTCCTCCCCACTGTCACTCATTATACAATCAGCTCAATATCTGTGGCTTGTCTATGTGATAACTGAGCACAGGGTGATGAACAAACTAGTCCATTTTCACTTCCATTAGGCTTTCATCACAAGCTTGTATATATGTGATTGACTAAACATCAGTTAGAACTCTGATTCAAGCTCAGAATGCAAGAAATCTGATATAAATGAGAGATTGTACCTGGTTACTGATGAGGGAATGGATCCCCTTGTTAAAAAGCCACTGACATTGAGATCTGAGGGATAAATAGTTCATTATTGGATAAGGACTTTTCAGCACACAGTAGACACTCTAATGAGAAACAATTCAAATTATGTTTAATAAGATTGTTATTTTAAATTTAAAACCTCCCACACCTCTAACATCTAAAGTTATTCTCATAATAGCCATATAAAGGGATGTTGTGAGAATATTTTTCTTTCAAGTTCAAAAAAGATACAAGAGGATTTGGTCAGTGAGTGGAAGGAAATTAATACTTTCACACCAGATCACAACCCATTCCTGAGCTCTTCTCCCAATGTTGTCCCCAGAACAGAACAGGTGCTTTCTTGGCTCTTTCCAAAAGAGGAAGCCAGTCAATTCAGTGGAATCGTTTTAGCCTAACATTGGAATTTATGCCATTTTCTCACTTCTTGAATAAGATTTGTTCACACCTTCACTTCCTCCAGTGCTGAAATCTCTAATGGAGTGAGATACTGGAATTGGGGTTTGGTAAGCTGTTACACATTTCATGTTCCCAGATGTGGTAGGTTATCAAAATTGCTGCACTCTAGCCCTGCCTCTATAAATAGAAGCCTATTACCTCGGGGTACAGGATAATTACAATAGTATTCCAAATATCCTTCTTGCTGTCACATAGTAGATACTCAATAAATGAAGACTTTCTAATGATTAATCACAAATGGCCTCACTTTGATGAGCCGCTGCTATCATGACTGAATATTCATTTGAGGGGTCATTGCCAGAGTTAGAGACTGTGATCAAAGAATAAGAGTAAAACTTGCCAGATTACATAGATTTTCCTTGTTGTTCTGACCTACTTAGCATCATTTACAGGGTTTTTCACTTCAAAACCAAAACCAAAGCTTTCTGCCTGCATTAAGGAAAGGAGTAATTCCATTCTATATAAAACACACTTCTAAAAATTCTAATGTGTTTTTATATACGGATGAAAGAAACTTTACAAAGTGTAACCCTGGGTGGACTTTAAAAAACACAATATTTTCCTGCCGAAGCTTAGAAACAATATCATAATGCAGTCAGAAGTGTAGCAGCTGGCTGATGGCATATTTATATAAAGGCAAAAATCCTTCCCTCCCTTCCACAAACAGGTAATTGATATTTTTCCTTTCATTTAAATACTTAGAGCACCAAGGAATTTCTTTTTGTTCCCCAGCATAATGAGAGCTCTGTGCACAAGATTTGCCTCTGTAGCTAATTTTTTATGCTAATCAGTCATATGGTTATCTCCACTTTAACATCCCTACTGATCCACATCTTCTGCATGGATTATCTACATTAGCCCTACAGAGGATTTCAAACTCAGTAATGCCTCAAGGTCCTCATTCACTTAGACTAACAGAAATTTCCCTGATAAAGAGAGCTAATGAATTGTCTTTAAGGCAACAACTGATACTCGTGGTTTATTTGGGGTTCCTTAACATTACCTCGATGGTGTTTTCATTTCTTAAAGTGATTTAGACACACCATCTATCTGTACATGTGGATTTACAAGTCAGTACCACCAAGACCTGGTTGTAATGTTGAACTGTAAAGGGGGCCAGATGCCAAATGCTGCTTCTATGGAGTGAGTGTTTTCTCTCTCCCTCACCCTGTTGATTTACTTTGAAGTCCTGGCACATGTCCATCTTCGGGATGAAGACCCTTCCATCATATCCATGCCTACCCTCCACTTGCCTCCGGTTTTCATCTTCACTCTGTTGTGAGCCTACATGTTCAGCAAAACCCATGTCTGGGTTCTGCAGCACCATATAAATCCTCAGATTAGGATTTTGAGAAAGAATGCAAGACTCTCCAACGATCAAGAGAGTGAGTTTAATGAATTTTTCTTCTTCCAGTTTTTCCTCATTAGAACTGTCCACATTCTCTCCCCACAGCTCACCCTTCCATTCTGGAAGCTTTCCAGCAAAAAGCAGAAGGAGGCAGTCAGAGAAAGGTTAGACAAACACAACAATATTACTGGAATAAGTAACATATTGCTCATTAAACATTTAAAATCAACAGTTGCTCGAGCGATCTGCCAATATTTTGAGAAATGCCAGTTTTACTGCTAGGTGCCACTTGGCTTGAGCTATTTAATTCATGATTTGTGAGCTGACATCCAGAATAACAAAACCGTATTCCAGTTAGAATTTTGCCATCAAGAGGGAAGCTGAAATATCACAACACAAAGCTCCCTAACTGTTTCCTTTCCATCCTGTCTCATTCCCTCCCTCCTACTCCCATGCCTCTGCCTTCATTCCAGAAACAAATGGATGTGTTAAAACAGTGAAATGTGTTTGTAAAAGATAAATAGTTTATCTTAAATATACTGTTGTAGTGTCAAACTAAGTCTCAAATACATGTACATATTTTATTCACAGACATAACATTTCAAAATGAGTAGACATTTTTTTTCTTTTTCCAACATTTATACAAGAATGCAATGCTCATAAAAAATATAAAGCAGAATGACAATGTTGCTCAGATCTTATCAGCATTATGTGCTGATAACACCGGGAACATGAGCCCAGCATGTAATATTTTGCTCCATAAGAGGCATTACTTCCTGACTGGTAACAGAGGGAAGTCTAAAGATTAAAAATACTAATAAACAAATCTCTTTGCTCCACAAATGTGTGCTGCTTAATGATTCTAATGATTCTAATTATGTTCTTTCTATGGACTTCAATCTGAAGATTTTTTTGTTAGAAGTATCAGTAACTGTGCCAGGTGTCATTCTGTTTTGAGGAGATGGTTATGAAAATGAAAAAAAAATGTGGTTCTCATCATCTCATCTTAGGGAATATGGATAACTACTGGAGAGTTGCTGAGCGATACAGAGGATGGCATGCAGGAGCAAATACAGAAGCAGGTGTTTTGTTCTTCTACCCCCAAGTCAGCCTTCTGAACTCAATGGGAAAGGAGGTGTGCCATCCAGGTCATGAGTGCCATCTCCTTGACCTATGCCAGAGGCATGGTTGTTCTACAGCACAGAAGGGTGAGCTGCCAATTCTGGTGTGGAAATGAGGATTTGTAATATCCACAGGGTTGAAGAAAGGTAATCAGGAGTTAGAAGGGGGTTCTCACAGGGCACTGAGAATCTTAAGGATTGTCCTATGAGATGTGTTGTGTGTTTCAGCATGAGTAAGTCTGGGCAGAGGGGGCAAAGAAAGATGATGGAAGACACTTTGAGCTAAACCTTCTATCTTTGTTAAAGATATAGAGCATTACAGCATTAAGAAAAACATATGATGATGTGTTTCTGCTCTCATTATAAGTATGGCCAGTCAAGGGAGATGCAAAAGAATGCATCTGTCTCAGATGCAGTGAAACAAGCAAAGATTTACTTGATGCTTAGAGAATATACTATCATAGAAGTCTAATGACGATAACAAGGGCTGCATGTGGTGCCAGTTCAATACATGCAAATTATTCAGGAATGGACCTGAACGTGTAGTAGCTTAAAAGGGTTTTCTGAGTCTGACTGCTTTCGGTGAGTTATGATGTCAATTTGAGTAGTCCAGATTGTTTTTTTCCAAAGACTTGGCACTTGTATCATCTGCAAGGTGAATATATGCCCTACTTTGAAGTACCCATGTCTTAACATTTTGATGAAAGTTACATGACAGCAAATTTATGGTAGGCTCTCCACTATCACTTTCATGCTTTGGGGCTGCTAGTCCATTCAAGTTTGCATCATTATCACCAATCCTAGGGCTTGCAGAGGACAAATTTTATGATCCAAGAAGTACATGTCTAGCCAAGCAGGTAAGTGGGCTCAGATTTATTATGAAGATGGCTCTGCCTACCCTTTCTGTTGCCTAAGACACAGACCTACACTTCTGTGCATTTAGCAAAATCAATGGAAATCATCAATTTGAAATTATTCAACCCACTGGATATTTGGACTATCATAATTATACAAAAGAAATACAAAAGATAAGCACATATCTATACTTCCAAGTAATTTTAAATTTTGTCTCTGCCATTGAAGCATTTGTTTATTACTGTCAGACTGAAATGCTAGGGAGTCTGGGTGCTATATATTTATTTACAACTTGTACATATTTAGGGTATCAATAATAAACAAAAGCTTGATATTAGAAGGTAAGATGAAAATACATAATCTTTCACTCACCATTTAATACACATGTTATAGGTGTCCATTATAATACTCTCCACTAAGTGCACGTTATACAGGCTTCTTGCTTTTCTGGGGTCGACATCTGAATGACAATTTTAAGACTAGACTAGAGAGCAATCCCTAGACACCTAAAACTTGGCTGACTGGGTAGGTGAATGTGTAGATTTTCCTTTCAAAAGGGAATTCTAGATTTCAAGGCTAAAAGTCATAGGACATAAATGCTGGGTGCCACAGCAAAAGTCTTCCTTTTCTACTTTTTCATAAAGAAAAATTGATGGCAGATCCTGTAATCATGTTTAAAACCCCGAATCTGGCAAGCTCTGATGCTGGGGCCAGGACATGCTGGGAATGCTGCTTGAGTATCTATGATTTCTCCAGCAGCCATTTCCATGTCAATAGTCTCTCTACAGTGTGATTGATCCAAGGGGAAAATGACTTGGGGTAGACTAATAAGACCTTTCCTTTGCAAGTATGGAATTTAAATGGAGACTCAGGAATGAAACGAGTTTCTCTAATGGTTTTATGCTTCAAAGAAAAATCCCCAAAACTCTCCTGCTCAAGAGTTGCCCTATTTTTGCCTTTAACTAAGGACATTGCTCAGTTTTTTCCTTCAAGTCTGTGATTTATACTTGCACACTTCCCATAAGTTTTCTGCTTGGTTCCATGTCAGGTCACTTAGTGTCTGTTGTTTGCAACCAAGGAGCATTAACAAAGATAAATATTTGACAAGGAACGTTTTCTCCTGAGATGCTTTTGAGAATAACTTTAATACCTCAGAGTCTCTGTTTGTAGTACAAAGGCTTGTTTTTTGGTACAAAGGCTGCAGTGAAAATTGCACTGACTTACCCAAACTTTCACAAATTTGTGGGAAAACCTAAGATGAGGATTATGAGTAAAAATTACACAGTCACTTATTAGCAGATGGAGACTATTTGAATGAGTCAGAAATCAGGTTGATAGCTCATGATCCTAATGAAACATAAACATTTAAAATCCATTGTATTAAGACAATGATCAGGGTGTTCTTCACACCATTTCCAGTGAGACTGTGCCATATTCACACCTAAGTAAATAGTCATCATTTGAGCTACCGACATTTCATTGTCTTGCTAGTTGCAATAGCTAAATTCCTATGTCCAGGTAAAGACTTAGACACAAGACCTGTATCTTTCCCAGCCTGGGAACTCTCAAAGACTTTTCCAGAATCATCAAATAAATTTGTTTCTGTCTCTTACACCCCCTGAAACTGAGCATTGGGTCTATTTGGAAAGAGCAATGTTTATCTGACTGATGCTTGCCTGTTCTGTATTTTCAAGTGTCCTTTGTGCTAATGATTAATGTGCTGTTCTGAATTCTTCAGGGCTCTGTTTTTATGTGTTGAACTATTAGTTCTCCTAATCAAGTTCTCAATGTCCTCAACCTATCAAGTTGCCTATGAGTCTTCCGTCAGTAGGAACTACATTAAGAGAAAATGTCCATTGTTTTGCTATTCTTTGAATGATTGTATTCTTGTACTTGTAGTTGTTTATTGCTTTCTACTTAAATATGGCTTCCAAAATGGTACTGATTATGCTGGACACAAAGTGTAAAATACATTGGTTAAAATTCACTGCCATAAGGAAAAACTGGAAGACACCCCTTCCTATAAAATGTGGACTTTGTGTAGAGCCAGGCTGGGTCATACCCATCCATTCACTGAGTGAAAAGTAGCTGCCTCAACCCAGACTGATCACTTATCCAGTAGAGTGTGTCTATTTCTCTGTTGTTCTAATAGTGTCTACAGTTCATATTTCCACCTTCTCCAGATAATATATTTAGATGAGAGCTATGACATCCAGAAATTTATGTTACACTTTCCCTGTTTCCTGTTCTCAAGGGATCATTGGATAATACATTCAAGGTTTAAGTTTGGACAACTCTTTAGTGCTATCATGATCCAGAGCTTTCCAATGATGGGTTGAGAATTTCTTTGAGGCAATACTTTTTTAGCACTTCCTTCTCCCATATCTTAGTTCATTTCTTCTTACAGAGTTTTCATGAGCAAGGGTTTCTCTACAAGTAACAAAAATTCAACCCTAGTCTCCTAATCCATCAACAAAGGAGTTAGACCTATAAGGATTACCTGTTTTACACTGGGTAGTAAAGAAGAGATGAACTTATGCCTTTGATATTGTAAGATGCTGTTCCTTCCCTCAGGAACTTGAGATTGCTCTTCATTATGGATTTCTCCAAATAGATTTATACCAAATAACTGTTGAAAAGTTGATAGCCTTTTAAAGTTTACAATATCCCATTTTACCAAATCCACATATTCTTGATATAACCCAAAGCTATTCTCCCTAAAAAAGGTTAGTTAGGTAATGTAAACATTTTACATTTTCTATAAACATTATATAAACATTCCTGTTTCTATAAACATTCCTGTTTGAAATGGTATGATAGTTTTCCGTTAATAGCACAATATTTAGCCTTTTCATAAACTGAAAAATTAATACCTAAGAATGTATATTTTGAAAAAGTGAGTCAATACCAAAAAGATCCTCTGATAACTTCACTCTCTTGTCCTTCCCCACTCTTATTTTGCACTGCCAACCCTGATTCTATGATTGTTGCATTTTGAACCCAGTGTTCCCACTCTGCTGAGTTTACTTCATTCTGACTTAACTCAGTCCCCACCCCTACCAACTTTCTTTATTCTTGTCATGTGAGAGATGGCTACAAGTGGGACTTGGTGCAAAGACAATGAATCAGATAAACTGAGTAAGGGAAAAAACAGAAGTTCATCCTGTGATGCTAAATTCCAAAACATCATTTAGGCAGTTTTATGTCCTAGTCCTTTTATTTCTATCAGTTGCTGCTGGAAACCACGAGGCAACTAGCAAGGACATGTGGCTATCTTGATTACATGAAAGATTCTGTGACACTAAAGTCTATCAGTACATATTGGGTTAGAAAATGAAGCAATTGAAGGGCACAAACATTGGGAAGGTAAGGAAGTATGAGGATAGAAGAAAGATGAATGTTGGAAATGAATGAGTGGGAACAAGCAATGATAATCAATAATAGTGTATATAGAAGAAGAGCTGTTGTCATATAAGCCTAGCTATCTGAGTTTAATATACAGAAACCATGTAAAGGTGGAAAGAGAGAATCAACTCCAAAAAGTTGAACTCTGATCTCCACAGAGTTGAACATGTGCCCCAGCCCCCAAATCACTCACACAACATTAATGATAGATAAAATTATATATTTGTAGATAAACATAGACATATATATCTGTATATATCTCCACATACAAAAGAAATCTTTCACTGCAAAATTTAGGTACTTTTTCTGAAACTTTGCCCCTGGCTTGGGCTAGTTCTACTCCTTCTGATGTACATGCTGATTGACAGAGACACGGCTGGCATGTACCAGTCATCAAACTGAATGTGTGGGTCCTCTATGAACTGCAAAGGATGGGAACAGCATGGGGCCTGCAATGTAGATAATGTAGGCAATGTTTATAAACACTGTATATAAGGAAGTCAGGTTCAAAGAATATCAGACTAGATGTGCAAACAAGCACCAAATCTGCCTTTGGGCCTCTTTATAAATCTTATATCTAATGAAAGAAATTTGCCTCTTGGGCTTTTTAGAAATCTTATATCTAATGAGGGAATGGGATGGTAGAGTTGGTGGAAAGACAGGGATGGAGAACAAGGAAAAAAATCTGATAGAGGGAACCATTATGGGATTATGGAGACACCTGGCACTAGGGAAATTCCCAGGAATACACAGTGATGACCCCAGACTAAGCAATAGTGGAATGGGTGTCTGAACTGGCCTTCCCCTGTAATAAGATTGAGGACTACTGTAATTTTCACCATAAAACCTTCATCCAGTAAATAATGGAAGAAGATGCAGAGATCCAGAACTAACCACTGGGCCCAGCCCCTGGAGTCCAGTTGAGGAGACTTAGGAATGATAACATGAGCAAAAGTGTCAAGACAAATTTGGGGAAACCTACAGAAAAAAGTTGACTCAAGCTAGTAGGAGCTCACTGACTCTAGACTGACAGCTTGGGAACCTACATAGGACTGAAGTAGGTTCCCTGAATGCCAGTGACAGCAGGTGCTTGGGCAGTTTGTGGGGCCACTGGCAGTGGGACCAGGATCTATCCCTAGTTCATGAACTGGCTTTTTGGAGCCCATTTCCTGTGGAGAGATACTTTGCTCAGCCTGGATACAGGGTGAAGGGCCTGGGTCCTGCCTCTGTGGTGATGGGACAGACTCCTCATGGGAGACCTTATCCTTTCTGAGGAGCAGAAATGGGGGTGGAGTCAGGGAACAGTTGGGGGAGTGGGATGAGGGGAGGGAGGAAGAACTTGGGTTAGTATGTAAAAATAAATAATACAATGCTAACATGTAAAAAATAAACACACACACACACACATTATATCTAAATCCCCTGTGATGTGTTAGTACTCACTGCTATTTAAAAAATCATTTGAAATTTTCAGTCATAAGTGTAATGCAGTTTGATCATATATACCTCCATCACTCTCTCTTATCCCCCAATTCCAACAGAACTCCTTGTTCCCAGAAAGTCTGATGGGGGATGTCCTTCTGCATATATGTTTCTCTTATTGGTTGATGAATGAAATACTGATTGTTCAGTAGCCAGGCAGGAAGTATATAGGTGGGGCTTAAGACAAGGAGAATTCTGGGGCAAGGACATAGAGAGAGGTACATCAGGGAGTAACATGCTGGAGCCTTCTCTGGTAAAATAAGGCCATGTAGAAATACATAGATTAATAGTTATGGGTTAATAATTAAGAGAGAGGTAGGTAGTAAGAAGCCTGAGTCATTGACCAAACAGTTTATAATTAGTATAAGCATCAGTGTGTTTATTTGGTCCTGAAGAGCGTGGGACCAGGTGGAACAGAAAGTCTACCTACAAAAGTCTCTTTCCTACTTTCATACTTTTTGGGGGATTTGGTTTTTGTGACCTACTGAGAATAATTAGGGTTACTTGCATAAGCAAAGGTGAGGTGGTCATTTAGTGGATCATGTGGTCATTTACTGGATCATGGGCAAGTGTTTATTTGCTATTATAGTTGATTTTCATTAAATACATTAAATAATAATAAATACTAGAAAAGAAGAATGTTTGAGGATTAGTACAAATGGTCAAAAGTAAGATTTATTTTTAAGATTCATAGTAGGAGAGAATAGACTGAGGGAAACAAAACAAATGAGGAACCTAACATTAATAAGTCCAAATGGCTAAGAGTCTCAGCTAATTTCTTAAAATTTGCTTTGATAATTATAATTACTGTGTGATTATTATATAATTAAGATCTTGCAAAAACATCCCAGAAAAAGAGAGAATGGATTAATTGGAAAATCTGGACATCAATGAGTAAGTGATTATGGGTCTACGATGCCCACAACTGACTGGAAAGTAGGATGTCTTACTGATCAAATTTGATTTTTGCAGAAGTGTGAAGGACAGAAAGAGCTTGATGCAGATCTAACATGTAATAATAGTGGCATGGAGATAATCTTTATAATGAGTTAAGGGAGCCATTGGCAGGAGGACTGAGGCAATTTGAAGAAGGAGCCTATGTCCTTAGAGAAGAATCCTCAACATCCAGATAACAGGAAGCTATGATGCAACAAGCGGCACCACTTTTGATAGATTTGTAGTGGAAAACATCAAAAGCAACATAAGGCAACTAAGTTTGGTTTCTATGTGTATAAAAATAATAATCCAATCTGAAGCTAATACTATCAGTTTAGCAATTAACAGAGCCTAGCCTTAGTGACTAGATCCACTCCTGAACTCCTTAGTGGAGGCGGTTATAATTTTCTCATTGTATGAAAGATGGAACTGGAGGTGTTGAGGATGTCACTAGATTTAGAATTATATGCAAATGCCAGTAAACAGAACTAATTCAAAGATTGGAAGCGTATTTACATGTATGAGTAGATCTAAATTAAGGCTGATCTTGGAAAAAAAGTGACATGCTTTTAGCATGAGATGAAGCAATCTGATAGACGCCCATATTCACTACAAATGCAAACTAAGAGATAAACCACACTGAAAAGGGGCCAGCATGAATGATGATAATAAACACAAGTACATTATTTTTAAAATATTTTTTACATTTATATATGTATGTATAGGACATACACGTGCCGTGGAATGCATGTGGAGGTCAGAGGACAACAGGTGGGAGTTTGTTCTCTCCTTTTACCACGCCAGTTTGCAGAATTGTTCTCAGTCAGCCAGGCTAGGCAGCAAGCATCTTTATCTACTAAGCCATCACACAAGTATATTCTGCAGAGGAAAATATGACTTGACACTAGTAAGTGCAAAATACTAAGCAAGACACTTGCATAAGTGAAGACATTCATGTACATAATTTAATTAGATATTATTTACCTCAGATATTAAAATTGAGGAACTATAGAAGGGTGGAGAAACTATAAGAAGTGTGCAAACTGATTCGGCAAGTATTTAAAGTTGACACCTGCAGTGACCAACACAATGTTCTTGATGCCTAAGAAGAAAAATTGCATAATTTGCATTCAGATAGATTTATATTCAACAGAATCTAGCTTGTGTTCAACAATTTTTTTTTCTTTTTGGTTTTTCGAGTCAGGGTTTCCCTGTGGCTTTGGAGGCTGTCCTGGAACTAGCTCTTGTAGACCGGGCTGGTCTCGAACTCACAGAGATCCACCTGCCTCTGACTACCAAGTGCTGGGATTAAAGGCATGCGCCACCACCACCCGGCTGTGTTCAACATTTTTAAGAGGTGTAGATGTATGTCCCTACTACTTTTTGACAACTTGGCACAAGCTAGAATTATCTGGGAAGAGGTATTCTCAATTAAGAAAATTCGTCCATCATACTGGCCTAGATGCAGGTCTGTAGAGCACTTTCTTAATTGATGATTGATATGGAAGTGTTCAACCTACTGTGGACAGTACCATACCTGGAAAAGTGGTCCTAGGGTGTATAAGAAAGAAAAATGAATAGTCAGAGGGAGCAAGCCAGTAAGTATTGTTCCTTCATCGATTCATGGACTCTGCTTCAGTGTCTGCCTCCCGATTCCTGTGTTTAGCCCCAGCCTTGACTTTCCCTTCATGATGGACTACAACTGTACAGTGAAGTAAAACCTTCCCCCCAAATTCCTTTTGGTTATTGTGTTTTATCATAGCAACAGAGGACAAACTAAGATAACACAGCAACTGTGGAAAGGAAAGTGGAGCAAGCAGACTTTCAAAGCTAATTGTGGTCATGGGATATCTTTAAGGGCTTGGGGGATGTGGTCTCAATTCTTTCCCATATTTCATAAGACTTTCACAGTTTTCAATACTTTAGAAAAACTGGGAGACTAGTGGGGGATCTCAGCTGTATTGTTCAAGGTTATATTAACTAATGAAAATACAAAAAGGGACAAATGAAAGAAAATAGATTTAATAATATCTCTAGGTGTAAGCAACTGGTCAGAATCCAGATAGAACTGGTACTGCAATTAGAATGGGTCAGTTTGGGGGATAAATAGGCCATTCATGGGCATAACTATCTGCCACCTTCACAGGGCATAATTTATCTGAGTAAATACATTTCCCCCCAAGCAGAGCACTAGAAGTACAACCTTCATTAGAACTCATGATCTCTCAGTCTGAAGCTTCCAGGGACCATCAAGAGCCCCCAAGACCCTGGAGGTCCTGCACACTTTGTTGTCCTCTCATTCCAACAACTGGGTAACCAGCATGAGTGTCTCCAAGCATCATACAAAGGGGAGCTCTGGATCATCTACAATAAGGCTTTGTACAAAAAATGGCTTTTCATGTACAAAAAACATTTATTTAGGCATTTGACAAATGCTTATTTCTCTTCCAGAAATAGGTTCCCAGACACATACAAATGTTTCAACAGGCACGTGAGCATCTTTTATCCTACTCATATTAATGTATTGAATTAACTATCACATCATGTAAATATTCTTATCAAACATCTATTCTCAATTTCTACATATACTTCATTGTGCATCAATTAACATCTAGCACTGGACTGATGTGCCCAGCTTTGAGCATGAATAACTTAAGGGGCAACATGCACCACTGGAAATTAGAAGACAGAAAGATGCCATCTGCAAGTAAGTGCAGTTCTGAAATTCAACTCCAAACTTCTCCCTTTTATCCTTTGACTTAAAATACCGATAACATTATTTTAAAGCCTGGATTTTCCCTAAGCAAAATCGTTCACATTGTGTTTCATTCTGACCTTTAGTGCCCATAGCTAATACAGCCCTAATCCCTCCAACAGTGGCTGTCAGAAACAAAGTGAGAAAATGGAGCTGAATGCATAGATTAAAACTCCACTTTCACAAACTCCCTCCCTTGTGACATAAGATGAGGTGGAGCAATTATTTCTAAGGGTGGGGTATCATTTGAAGGTTAACAATATGCTAACTTCTTTTCCATATTTTGGCAATCAGAAACCATCCAGAGATAATAAGTCAGATGTCCTTGTTCAAATGGTTGAGTGTTTCATTGCTGTCTATGTAAATAAAGTTCAGCAATAAGGTTTCCCTGAATAAATATGTTTTGCCTTAATTATTTTTTAAAGTCCATTCTCCTGTGACAGGAACCTAATATGAAATGTCATGCCAGCATCAGCAAAAATTAACATATAAGAGATTTCATACGTTCTTGATGTTAGAACAACAGGTTTTCGTTGAACCACCTTGACCTTAAAACATAGCACAAAGGAATAGTCTACAGAAATGAGAATAACCTTCATAAAAACTCAAATAACTTTTTATCAAGTTGTCAGCAGATTCAATTAGGTTTTAAGTCACTCTTAATACTTTCTAATATTAAACAGATTACAGTGGGACTGATTGATGACCAAAGCAGTGTGCATATGGGAGTTATTCTTTGTTTTCCCACAATATATTGGTTGTATAGTTTTTTATTATGTTTCATATTTATGCAAACATTAAAAGTGTAAGAATAGCCTATGATGTTTACTTCAGAATAAAAATAATAGAGATGTACTTAGCTTAATACATAGCAAAATATGAGGTTCAGGCCATGTTAAAATAATTGCATTATGCTTGATAGAACAATGACTCTCGTAAGAGTCTGGTACCCATGATTTTATTTAACTTAGATGTTTTTGCTCTTTTAGTTTCACATTAAGTAGAACTTCCATATTAAATGAATTCGTTTCATGCACTTACACAATCTTATGATCTATGGTTAATTTTTAATGGTGGGAATATGTATAGGCTAACTATTTTCTGTTTTTTGGTTTTTACAGTGATGGACAGATGACACCTTACTGTTATTAAATGAATTGTTAATTCAGCAAACATTTGGCATCTATACATATTCACTGCATATATCTAGATCTGTTCACACACAGACGTTACTGCACATATATTATACAGGATATTGATGTGTGTGTGTGTGCATGGGCATATGTACTAGGATTGATGTATTATCAGTGTTTAAATCATGCAGTGGGCAGAAAACAGGCAGGATTTCAGAACAAGACACCCAGTGAACATGTGTGAAATCTCAATTCTTATTTGTGAATCACAAGATAACTTTACCTGGCTCCAGTGAATATATAATGCTGACAGGCCACAGAGTATTCATTGCTATTTCTGAAGCAATAATTTTGTGGTAGCATCTTCTCTTCAATCTAAAATATTAACTTACTTAATGAACAGTAGTGATAGGCACAGCTTCCATATCTCAAGGATTTTCCCATCTCAAGGGGGTAATAACTGAAACATCCAAGCCTTCGGATCAGAATTTTCTAGTGTTATTTTTCTGTACAGCTGCAACCATCTAAAGAAAGGGGGTTACAGTGAACTAAAACAGACGGACTGGCTTTCTTCATTATTTTTTAAAATTTTATCTTAGAGGAAAAGACAGCTTAGACACATGGTTTATAAGCTGACTGTATGGAAGTCAAAGAAAATCATTTCAGAGTAGAAATTAGAGTGGTGACCACTAGGCAATTTTCTGTATTAAAGACTTTCTACAAATCCTTATAGAGATTGGAAAGAATAAAGATGAAATACATAACCAGCACTCTTAATTAATAAGCTCCCAGTATTTCATCATTACCTTTTCCTCCGTACTCTGACTTTATTTGTGGAGCCCTAATGCACTTCAGCTCAGCTGGCCAGGCTCCTGCCATCTGCCATGAGAAGGACATTTCGGCTTCTGAATTCTAGGCTCCAGCCTGCACATATGTGAAATTTATCTGAGCTCCGAGACATGTCTATCTGATGTGCAGTGAGTAGCACCAGTGCCAAGCTGAGTCTTACCTATGTCATCTAAGACACAGCCAAGCCAACCCCATTGTCAGTAGTGTGGGTGAGCCAGCCCTGATATTGTGAGCACAGAAGAAATTTTTCCACTCCTCACCTGTTATATGGAGGCATAGGTAGGAGAAAGATTCCCCCCATCCACCACTGTCCATCAATGCCTGAGGTAGGTAGGAGAGTTGGCCCTGAGGTCACTGAATGGGAGAGCTAGTCCTGCCATCTTCTTCTGCAGCACTCAGGAGAGAGGCTCCTACACCATTCCTGAGCAACACAGTAGAGCTGGCCCTAAGGTGTAGGTGTGGGAGAGCTGACCCTGAGGATGTGAAAGCAGAAGGGATTGGCCCCGCCTCTTGTTCATCACTGCAAGGGGTGAATTAAAAGGCAATGCAGGTGAGCTCACCTTGGTGGTGAGGTCAAGGGGAAGCTGGAGAGCTGACCAACCCTGCCCAGAAGCAGGGTTATGACTTAGCCCACCCCAATATCTACCCCATCTGTGATCTGCTGGAGCACATGAAGGGACCAGTCCTGCAGACCCAAAGTTTCAGGATTTCCACAACACAGGGCAACAACAGGACATCCAAGAGGAGTGCCAGTGAGGGCCCAGCATCAACAGTGTAGCAAAAAACAGATACTTTGAACCAGACCAATGGCGCTGCAATGAACACTTGCAAGTAAAGATATATGGACAAAAGGGTTTACTGTGTGACTCATTATGTGACTCTACAGCTTCCATGATGAGATCCCTCCTTTTTCCTCTTAAATTTTAGAGGGGGGGGGCAGCCACTGCAAGGGCAGAGGGCATAAGCAGGGCTGGGATATGAATGGGATCCAGATGCATGCTGTGAAAGACACAAAGGACAAACAAAAGGAAAGTAAAAAAAGAAAAGACACAGCTAAGCTTGCATATCTGTGAAGAGGAGAGATAACGCATTGCTGAAAGCTCACAGTTTGGGGGTGGTGGACCATAATACAGCCACCAGGTAGCACTAGCTGACTGACGGCTACATGTATGATACCTGAGTTACCAGCAGCAATCACTAAGAGCCTATCACATTGTTTTCCTTTGAAAAGTTAATTGCTAGACATATTTCTACAGATACATAATACATTTGACCACATATACCCCCATTAACTTTTTTTATTCCCCTCCCATGTCTGCGGAACTCCTTTCCAACAATTTCCCTTTCTATGTCTCAGGCTCTGTGTGTGTGTGTGTGTGTGTGTGTGTGTGTGTGTGTGTGTGTGTGTGTGTGTGTCCCACTAAGTTCAATTGGGATTCTTTATACAAGCTTGGGATGGGTGTTATTCACTGGATTTTGGTCTACTGACCAGTGGCTACACTACCTAAAATAATTACTCCCCATAGCATTTACTGCAGAAAGGTCCCCTGTGAAGGATGGGTCCCCTCAAGCCCCTCCCCTTCACTGACATTTTAAAGGGGAAAAGTCAGATCATTTGATTGAACTTAGGCTAGAAACTGATTCCTAAGAAAGCAAAGGCCTGCAGTCTCAAATGTTCACTGGGAAAACACACATATCTGTGTGAGAGCATATGTAGCTACTTAAAAACACGTTTGTATTGATTTAGAAAGTAACACAAAAATCATTATTCTATTATCTTCTCATAAGTCTCGCAATACCACAGCAAGATATAAAAAAGTAAAAGCTCTTAAGTGCAATTAATTATCTTGTCATTGACATAACAGTAGTAAGAACCCTTTTGCTTCATACATCACTGTTTATTTCCCCCTTCAACCCCCTTCGGCTGTTTCTATTCCCATCTATTTTTAAACCTAGGCTTTGTTTAGAATATAGTCAATTAGCTCTGGAATGCTTCTTTGGTGCTCTGTATCACATCCAGCCTCACATCATACTTTGTCCTCTGCTATAAGTTATCTGTCCTGTTGTTTAGAGTTGGAAGTTTCTTGAATTTTGTCTCAAATCAACATCTAAATCCATTCGAAAAGACAGAGGGAATGTACTCAAAATGACCCCAGTCCGCTCCAAAGTACTCTCCAATGACCAGACCTCACCACTGACTGCTTGGTGTCCTGAAGTTCAAAACCTTACTTACTGGTGTCTTGAACAAGCCACATAAAAATGCATGGATAGAACAGATCCCAGCCTATTCCACCTTCTCCATAATTCCTTCCTTCCCTAGCACCCTGACCTCAGACTGCTTAGACATAGGGTTAATGCAGAAAGTCAAAGTCAGGTGGTGGGGACTACATAGGAAGGAATGTGTTTATTCTAAATCTGTGACTGAAAGAAATGAATTGTGAAGAATAAGAAACTTCTGCCCTATACCAGCCTTCCGAATACTACATATCTTAGTTCTATTCAAGGCTAGCTAAAGAAAACAGACCACAAAGAATAGAGCAGGGGCAACATAAAGGCAACAAGCCTGCACCATGCTTTCTTTATCCCTCTATTGAAGTGCTAGCTCCCATGAGTAATCTCCTATCCCTTAAGCCAGTGGTTCCCAACTTTCCAAATGCTGTAACCCTTTGTCACAATTTCTCAGGTTGTAGTGACCTCCAACCATAAAATTATTTTCGTTGCTACTTCATAACTGTAATTTTGCTACTGTTATGAATCATAATGTAAATATCTGATATGCAAGATATTTGATATGCGACCCCTGTGAAAGGGTCGTTTGACTCCAAAGGGATCATGGCTCACACAGGTTGAGAACTGCTGCCTTAAACAAACTCACAGCATGCCTGTTCCAGGCAAGTAGGAACTTAGTCTCTTTCACACATGTTCTGGGTATGACAGACTGAAATTGAAAGGCAGTTCCTGAGAATAGGCAAGGCTTTTATGTAAGAGAAAAAATAAACTGGAAAGCAATTAGCCATCAGCAATACTATTTTGGAGTTAAATGTAAAAATCAGAAGTGTGAGATCTACATAATATAAATACACTTAATTCGGGGTGTTGTAATTGGTGAATTTGCATAGTTCTGTATGTTTGTAGGCATGATGTGTGCATGCCACACAATGAAACATTGATTCCAGAGTTCAAAATTGAGCTGTGTTTAAGTAAAGGCTTCACAATTTAAGATGGAGCCAAATTATAAGGTCTATGGGTAGCTTTAAGGCAGGCAAATTTGGTATTTCTAAATGAATAGGTCCCTGTATTAAATGTCAGAGGACCTGTTTTTCAAGCATGCTGCTTTAGCTCCTACTTAGAATCAACTTACAAATGGAAAAGAGGGCACTGGCCTCTCAGTGAAATGGCCTTAGTGAAACTTACAGAGCAAAGAAAGGCAAAGGCCTTAGAGATTAATATTCTCTAACTCTATGATGATCTTGTAAGAATAATTTTCTTCCTCACTAAACCAGAGCTCCATAAGCAATATGGCCCTGGTAATTCTGTTTTGTCATGTCTACCGGATTGCTGTTTAAGACACACTCCTAAAACAATGAACCTTATGTGAAGGAAACCTGTGCATAAAATGCCAATCCTACTAACACAAGTGAAAAACATACAAATCATAGAACAGTGGAAGGATGATTTTAAGCACTCCCTCAGAGCTGGCAGGAACATTTTCTTTTGCATCTCTCACATTTGTTATTGTTTGCAGGCATACTGCTCACCTAGTACTTGTTTATGTAAGCAAATAAAAAGCTCAATAAACAATATATCCCTCCATACTCTACAGCCATAAACTTCTATTTTAATGAGATTTAGATTCAGTGCAGCAATTTTGATCTCTCCTCATGTTGTTTAAAATAAGATTCTACCTGAATTCCTAAATCTCACAATGCATCCATAACTCTCTATATAGACTCGGTACAGAAAATGCTAATGCACTGTCTCTAGGATAGTCCTCAAACAGTTCTTAACCTCATGTATGAGGTATTGAGACATTGGCCAGCTAAAATCACCAATGACCTAACAGAGAGTAGGTATATAGCTACATAGCAGTGTGGCAAGAATGATTCTTCCAAAACTGTTTACAAAGCAATATGACATCAGTACTTCGTGTTCAGTATCAATTCTGAGCATGAGGAGTTTGGGATAAAGAAACCCATGTTTTCACTTTTTAAGTTAAGGTTAAAATGGTATCACACTGAGGGGAGGGTGAACTCACATGGGAGAGAACTTTGCCTTAAGGCCTCTCACCTCCTATCTTCTATTTTCCCTCTGATTTTCCAAAGCATATCATTTCCTTCTCTTTTCTATTTAAATTTTCACATGTCTGTGGCTTTTAGCTATAGAAAATAAAATCAGAAAAATAAAAATGAAACCTCAAGATCTAGATATCCACTTTTCACATCCTCAGGTGTTAGTAATAGTTAAGGTTCCAATTACAGCACTCCAGAAGGGTCTCCATGTGGAAGGATTCCTCACACCCTATGTATAGCCCTGTAACGATGAAAGAGCATGGAGTCTCAGTTTTTTAATTATTTTTAATGACTAGATTGAGTGCCAGGATACAGAGATGCTGAGCTTTCCAGCCCCTCACCATTAGTAGCCCAGTTGTGCATTCTGTGAAAATTCCTTTTTTTATAAAAAATATTCGCCTTGAAATGAAAGCATTTGTGAGAGGCACAGTTAAAAACGAAGTGGATATTTTGAAGGAAGAAGGGACATGTCAACTACAATGAAAAGTTTTCAACATCTGGACCTTCTGTATATATTCTTTGCACATCTTTGCACAGTAGTTTACCCCTAATGATACTACGAAGTTGTATGTGATGGAGTGTGAACTAGGAGCTAGAGGCAGATTTAATTGATACTCAGTTTCAATGACATAGTGGGCAGAAAGGTGCCAGTATTCCTCATTGTCTTTCATCCATAGTCATTGCTATGGAATTTTGTAGGCATGTGTAACTTCTGACTTTGGGCTCAGCTAGTAGACATTTTCTGGGAGTAATGAGCCACCAGTAAAATTCCTGATTGCATCTAGAGATTGGGCATTCACCTATATGGTTTGTAACCTTAGGTAACTCTATTCTGGTAATGCAGTAGATACTTAAGATGGTCCTAGACATTGGAGCTTGCTCTGTTTGTGCATCTGTCTCTTCCCCCACCACTGCTGTGAGAAGAAATATGGGTTGGCATAACACAAGAAGAGCATCCCAAGAGGTGCTAGTCCTATATTTTCCTAATTAAAGCCTTCCTAAACCAGTGAGTTCCTCCCCTTTCCCACATGAGATATTATAAAGGTAACAATGCCACCTGGTCAGTCATCCACTATGTCAATGGTTCTCAACTTTCTAATGTGGCAGCCCTTCAATAAACATCATTTTGTGGTGACATACAACCATAAAATATTTTTGTTGCTACTATTAATGTAAATATCTGATATTCAGGATGATATGATATGAGACCCCTGTGAAAGGATCATTTGACCCCCCCAAGGGCTTGCAACTCACAGCTTGAGAACCGATGCCCTGTGCTTAATGCTGAATGTCAATGTGTTTTTGTGGTTGTTACATGGCAGTCTAATGAAGTTTAAACTTTAGAGCCCCTTCCTTACTGTTTCAAGTTTCTGTGGGATGCATTAGTTAGCTATTCAGTTATAAATTTATAAAACAATTGAAAATCTCTTCCTTTCATGAAGTTAGATGTGAAACTACTACATTATTTAAGAAGCATTTAAATAGCTTGTCAGATTTACACAAAATGTGAAAATCAACTGAGATAATAACTCAACTCCCCCATTTAAATGAGAAAAGTGATCATTAAGTCATAAATGATTGCTATCAAATCAAAGAATGCTTCAGAATAGTCTCTGGACAAAGGAATTTTGAGTTCAATTAGAACTTCCAGCTCATAAAGAGAATCTTAGTAAAGATTTCTTTCTTTTCCAAAGTCACCCCAATTTTATAGATCTGCATGATATTGACAATATCAGCTTCTCAAATAATATTAAAACATAATTTTTAAACAACTGTTTTAGAAGAATAAGTGAGCTTTGTTTTCATTTGTTGTACAGAAATATATATATATATATATATATATATTACCTCTGGGGGAAAGAATCCAAAAATATTTAAGGAAGAAAAGTATACAAGGCAAGAAATTAAATATGTAATCAGGCAGTTAATTCACACAATGACATTCCTTTGTTTACATGTTTATGAACCAGTATGGATATCTTTTAATATTTATGATTTTCTTTCTCTCTATCCTCTCTCTACATCTCCCTCTTATTCCCTCTTCCTCTCTCTCTCTGTCTGTCTGTCTCTCTCTCTCTTCTTTCTCTCTTTCCTTTTCAGAGGTTAATCACATAGCCTTATGGTGTGGATGCTAGGTGAGCATTCTACCCCTAAGTTATATCCCTAGTGTAACAATTTCTATTATTTACTCTAACTGTAAATTGACTTTCATAACCCATTTGTGTATTTCTTTTCCTCTTTTTCTGGAGGGTTCCCAAGCTAATTAAATGCCAGGTTACACAGAACATACACATTCGTGTGAGCATTCACCATGTGAATGTAGCCCTTGTGTTCCTCAACTGTGGATAAGTTAGATGGTCCTAACACTTGAAATAACCACCAACTTTCTGGTTGCTTCTGACCCATACCATAAGCCAGGCATCTGCTATGAGATAATCTTTTTGTACACTGTGAAGATGTGTCTCTGCCAAGGCACCTTCTGACTGGTTTAATAACAAGTTGAACAGCCAATAGCTAGGCAGGAGAAGATATGCAGACCTCCAGGGAGAGAGAGGAGCTCAGGAGAAAAATCTGAGAGGCAGGGGATTCACCAGGAAGATTCAGAGCAAGTTCGGGCATAAGATACTGAGGATATAGCAGAACATAGCCTAATATAAATGAGTTAATTTAAGTTATAAGAACTAGTTTAGTACAAGCCTAAGTGAAGGCAAAACTTTCATAATTAATAGAAAGTATCTATGTCATTATTCAGGAGCTGATGGCCCAGAGAAAATCTATTTGGCACCTCATGTTGTGCACCAAACTAAGTCTCCATTATTCTATTTACCAAGAAAGTCTTAGGAGTCAAATGTTGGGTGAAAATATGCTAGCCCAGAGAGGCAGAGAGGAAACCATCTGACCTTCCCTTTTGGCCACAGACCCAGTAGGAGAGTGTCTCTTTAGTCCCAAAACAGAAGACTGTGAAACTCTACATCTCTCCCCACTCCTTCCTATGCATCTCTCCATCTGTCTTCCTGGCTTCTCCATACTCTCTATGGCTAATTCCTGTTAACTTGTTGCTGGCTCTGGTCCATGATCCAAGGCTGATTTTATTAACATAATATCAGGTTTCACAGTGTCATCAAATACTCCACAACATGCATGCTTTCCTTCTTTTATACCTCCATTATATACCTTCCTTTTTCTTACTTCTTAGTTATACAGTCCTATTCTACAATATAATTTAATTAATAAAATTGTGAAAGATACCTTATTATTATAGTATCTCTGCCCAAGGTTTTAACTTCTCTCTGCTAGTCAAATGGAAAAAGACTCTGAGCAAGATTGTCATATTTCTGGCAGATCTAGTGGAGTTCTAATATTTCCCTCAAACTACAATTCCTTGACAAACACTCTCTTCTGCTCCCACTTTTGTCTAAATTTGTATGCAGCAGCTAAGGGTAACAGTGAGATGCTGCAAAATGAAGTGTATGCTGACACAACACAAGTCTGGCTGAGGCTCTTGGTGCTTTTTGTGTAAAGAAGAACCCTCAGATTGAAATTCTGCATGTAGAGACACATAAATGAGCTCATTTTACTCTTTCTACTTTCATGCTAGAATTTGGGAAATCAGAAAATACAATTAGGTGAAAAGGGATTGGTTTTTCTTTCTCTTTCTTTCTTTTTCTTTTCTTCTTTTTATTTTGGTGGACCATCTTATTTAAAGCCACCATCTTGTGGGGGAGAACCACTAACTCAGCATTCAGACTTAATTCACTGGCCATGAAAAATGAAAAACATTGAAACATTATTTCCCTAGGAGTGTTTGCAATAAAAAAATTCAAGCCATAGAAAGAAGGATTAATTTGCTTGTAATGAAACTGACACACAGGAAAAATTTAAAATCAATCTCATGCTTAAAAGCAGAACAGTGCTTCTGGTGCCTCCATATTTTCTCCCTCTTCCCACTGATAGCTTGTTACCACTGAACACATCTTATGCATATTACCCACAAATCTCTCCTCTACTTAAATTAAGAAAGAAACATCAGTTTTCTAATCAATCTATTTGCCACTTAGCTGTCAAAATACACAAAGGCACTTTGATTTCCTTTCATTATTTTCAAGAGAGCCAAATGCAGATGCAAAGAGAAGAAAGAGAGGGAAGGAGGACAAAATAAGGGTTAATAAACTTTCATAAATTCAGGAGACGTATACATGAGAAAAGGCAAAGCGGTGTTTATTCATGGCCTATCAAGTAATCTATGCTATGCTTCTTTCCCGTTGACAATTACTGGAATCATCAGGTGTAAACGAAAGCTTTTATCCTTTATCCAATTTCCCTTTGAGTCTTTGTTCTGTTTCACTAGCCATGACTCTTGTCATCAGAGCACTCTAATCTCTATATGAAGGGAATTATGAAGTCTCTGATGCCTGGTAAAACATCACTAAGGACCTCAGAGATGTATCACTTTTGTATTGTTAGCCAGTGCTTTTCTACTGACAGTCAAGAGACCAACTGCCCACCATGATACCAGGAAGATAAGGCTACTAAGTTCCAGCAACTTGGTACAAAGGTCTGTTTGAAATGACTGAATCTCACTGGCTACACAAATTAGCTCATCATTAGAACTTCCTGAATATAGTTTCTAGATTTAGTAAGTAGAAAGACATAATAAGCTTGAAGCTCAGATAAGTAACACAATTTCTAGGTTAAGAGTTCTTTTTTTTGGAGTATATCTACTTTTCCTGTAATACTATGTTCTTCTTAACCAGAATATTAATTACTGTTCTTACTCTTTGCTAATGTTTTAGAAATTCTTTCCTCTTTTTATTTGCTTATCCTTGTCTGCTAAGATTTAAAGGCAAAAAGCCCTCAAATCATTAATTCCATTTTTTAGGACTGTATAAATTTAACATACAGAGCATCATGTTGAGATTCTCACAGGGTCTCTGATAAAGGAAGTACAATAGTAGGTAAATCAATGGCCTTAAATGGTCAAAATAGTTGTCACCCCAGAGTTCCACTGCTATGAAATTTACTGCTATGTAGTTCTAGGATGGAGCTTTTATAAGGTGGCTGGTATCCAGGTAGGTGGGTAAAAATTCAGTGCCCCTTGAGAGCCATTATTATTAGAGTAGGGAAAAGGAAAAGAATTCTTGGCTGTAAGAGAAGTATCTGCTCAGAATGGATAGTCTACCTGGGCTTCCAGAAGCAGCATAGAGAGAGATCATCTGGTCTACCTTTCATTGGTTTATATGGTCACCACCATTCAATTACCTGAGCCTTGGCCTTTTCTCATTTGAAAATGGTGTTGATGATCCATATCAACTGAAGGAAGGCAGGACTATGCCTGCAGCTTACCTCATTTTTTGAGCTGGTTATATATAGAAGACAGCTACCATTATTACTCCATAGAGTTCACATCCCACTATCTTAAATGGAAATATTCCACCTTATGGAACAAAACCTTGGCTTTCTGTGGATATCCAAATGTGGCATGTATGCCCCTTAAACATGGTTTTCCAAGCTGCTCTGTATCTCTGGTACTTGTGTGCTTATGTGTCTGAAGGTCTTTATCAATCTTGAA
The DNA here is from genome assembly GCF_003668045.3 of Cricetulus griseus. Classification (NCBI taxonomy): domain Eukaryota; kingdom Metazoa; phylum Chordata; class Mammalia; order Rodentia; family Cricetidae; genus Cricetulus; species Cricetulus griseus. The sequence goes on from NC_048597.1 coordinate 48,236,403, forward strand.
ACTCTCCCCAAAGAAGGCCTGACCTTGGTGTTGGACTTCCACATCCTTCTGTTTTGTTTGTTGGAGACTGTTTCACTATGTAGCCCATGCTGGCCCACAACTCACTATATGACCTATGATGGTTTTCAACTCACGATAATCATCCTGCTTTCAGTTTTCCAAGTAGTAGGATTGCAAGCATGTATCACTGTATCTAGCCTCCATGTGTTTTCATTGCCAACTCTTGCTTTTGTCAGAGTGAGTGGGTAAATACAGACCTAGACATTTTGATGTCCAGGGCAGGCTAAGGAGGGTTAAAAACTTGATATAATTCCAAGTCTGCACTTTCCACTGGGGACTCTTAATGAAGACACTGTATCAGGTAAGTCTGGGCTACAGTACATGTGTGAATGTGATGAGATGGGTGAGGACATTTCGGCTTGCTGGCTGTTATTAAAGCTGATCATTTGTCCCTTCATTTGGCCATTATTGTTTTGTCTGTGATTTTCTCTACAGCAAACTCGGAGGAAGGAAGGCAGAACAGCATGAGTCTCACTAAATCTCATCTGGAAATCTTATTACTCTTAGAGGATTATGGTAATGAGATGATGTAAAAGAAAGCTTGACACAGAGTAGGCCCTCATTTACTTATTTACTTCTCTGTTCACTGTGAAAAGAAATGGGGAGTGGAGGAAATGGTAGCGGTGGTCAATCACAGTGCTCCCCCTAATAGGAAAGCTGGGAAGAATAACTAATTAGTGATTGTAAGGACTTGAAAAGATAAAGTCTATAGAAATGCAAAATAATAATATCAGCGAAGCAGTGACATCAGTTGAATATAAAGAAGACAGCTTTTATTCCCATACAAATATCTTGGTCACCATCAGCAGCATTGGAGAAGAAAACAGAAAGAAGGGTATATGACAGTTTAATCGTGTTTTGTTAAAAATAGAACATGTTTTAAGAATGTCTGGACTTTCTTTGAAAGGAAAAGATGAGCACTGCCTGATAGAATAGATTCAGAAATGCCTCTGGCAAAAATTACTGGCTTTCCCACCTCCAGTCTCTCTTGTTAATTAAATGGGGAGGGCAAATTTGATGCATGAGGGGAATGATGTCAGGAAGCCAGGCGACAGGCAAAGTGCCACTTCCTGTAGGAGAAGTTTCTGAGCTCTGGCCAGCTTGGCCTTCCATTCTGAATTCAAATCCAACTCCAGATCTCCACAATAATACCACTGAGGGAGTCCCATGGGATTAATACACTCCAGGAAAAGGCAGGTTATCTGCTTAAGAGCACATACTGAGGGTAAGGAGGAACTCTTGGCTTTTCCTCAGAGAGTATAGGTTTTAGTATTTCCATACACTTTGGGTAATGATAATCCTATGTAATAAATTATTCCCATGGGAAAAATAAGCTATATGAATACTGAACTTATAAAGGAGTTGATCATTTTTCAATAACATCTTTATTTTGGTATATGTATGTATAGATACGAAGAGTTTCTGAACTCTTCAAAATGTTATTATGTAATATGAATTTCCAGAAGATAAAGCATTGTGATCTCCAAATTCACTCAACCCTTGACTGTTTTACAGTGTGTTTGGCAGATCACATGCTTTGGGAAATGCTGTTCTAGGAACATTCACTTTTTTTTTCTTCTTAAACTTGGGGTTCTTAGGATTTTCGGGTGAGAGTTGAATCTCCCAAAGACTGGGTTGGGAGAGAATTTAGGCTTCAGTTAAAGTCAAGATAAACCATTTATGTAGCAATATATGAATCTCCAAATTTGTCCCAGGTGTGCACACAGATACACACCTACACACACTTAGAGGGAATATTATTGAGATTAATAAGTTATAATTGATTCACTAATCATACTTTTTTTGTCAACTTGACATAAACTAGAGTCACCTGGAAAGAGAAAACCTCAATGGAGGAATTGTCCTTATTGGATTGTTCTGTAGGCCTATATGTAGGCATTTTCTTGATTAATGGTTAACGTGGGAGGGTTGAGTCCACTATGGGTAGGAACACCCCAGCATAGATAGTTGGTCCTGAGTTGTATAAATAAGCACGCAGAGCAAGCCATGGAGAGTAAGCTAGTAGGCAGTGTCTTCTATGCATCCAGCCTCTACTCGTACTTATTATGTTCCTACTCCAACTTTCCTCAATGAGGAACTGTAAGTGGGATTTTGAATCCAAATGAACCCTTTCCTTCCCATTGCTTTTGGTCATGGAGCTTACAACAGCAACAGAGAAGCAAACTAAACACGAATGGTCACCGTGCCTCACCCAAATCAGGCAGACCTCAGTAAAAATCTGGAAGACATGAGGGAAAAGGCCATGCTCCCATATTTGATGATACAAGTGGTGTGCAACCAGTTTATGTGAGGGTAGAGAAGACAAGGAGGAACTAATGTACAGTACATTCTTTCTGCACTCTGAGCAAATGATCTGTAACCATCAAAGGGTGGTCAGGTAATGGCCGTCTCAACTGCCTCAAGGAACAAGCCCTGGTGTGCTCCTGATGACACTGCAATGTATGTGTGGGAAAATCAGTTCAGTATCAAGAACCCCAAGATAATTATGCTGAAATCATGGGAAAGAGTAGAGGAACCTCAATTTAATATGTTAAACACATACACACATTTAAGCAGCCAATCTGAAATAGAAGCAGATGCATTCGGGGTATAAAGGATAACATTTTTAGCTAGCTTGGGCTCATTTCAGTTTTTTTCCCTCAACACTTGAGAGCTTTCTGAGAAGTGCATTTATATAGGTACAAAGCACGCATCTCTGTGGCAGCCAGAATTCTTATTTGCATCAGATTTTCTTTAACACCTGTTTATTTCTGAGAGCACTGCCTTACTAGGAAGTTTTCCAGAAGAGGAATTACATAAAGAAAGGATGGCTTGCTTTGCAAAGAGGAAGAACAGAGCATTCACAATCCCCGTAAATCACCGAATCTGCTTTCCATGGTAAGAGAAAGGGACTTTAAAAATTATTATTATGAGAGCTGTGAGTACGCTTTTATACAACGGCCTGATGCCTGTTTTTATTCCATGCCCTTGAAAAGACAATGTGAATTCAATAAAAGATGTGGGCAACTGTGCTAATAACTCAATCCTTTGAAGCTACTAGATCTTACATTTCAAGTTGCTAGGTAATCTAAATGTGGTGCTGTTTTATTTTGTCAATTAGAATGTTTTTAGAAGTCCAATGTGGTACCCATTGCTCAGCCAGGTGACTAGCACGTCTCTATATCCATCTCTATATATAGTCCAAACATTAGCTTTGCACAGTCAGCAACAATCTAGATTCCTAAATATCAGAAAGGGATGTGGCATCTGGCTCGAGCTTAAATTGTGCTTACTGTTGACAATAGGACTCTAAAAATGGTATCGGAGCCTATATTTATTCACATCCAATTTATTTCAGAGCGACAGGCCCAGTTTCCAGATGGAAAGATGATGTTCCTGGTGACCATTAGGAATGACCTGTTTTCTTAAGACATGGCACAGAGGGACAAGACTTGGCCTCTGTGATTATAATCTTTTTGATCCTCACAGCAGTGCTGCGTATGTAATAGTGTACATGTGAAATAGAGTTAATGTTTAACCCTAGGTTTCTTGGTTCTTTCTTTCTTCCTAAACTCAATAGAGTGGAGTTTCAGTGTGGTTTGAGACCTTCATTCTGCTATTTCCTATGCCCAGATTCTACAGTGAAGAAACTGAGGAAGATCAAGCGCAGCATTCCCGAGCTCAGATGGCTCTCTCACACTATAGCTGAATTTCCCTGTAGACTCTGACACCAGAGCTTGAAGGACTAGGAGGCCAAGACTAGTCTACAGTTGCTATCAGTTGACACTATGGTAGGATGGAAGGGTAAGTGAGGAGTACAAACAAAAGGAGAGAGGATGGTTGCCCCACTTGCTTGATTCTTGACTCTTGTCTTCACTATGAGACAGGAAGCAAACAACAAAAGAATGATGGTGAATGGGAGAAAAACATCCTCTTTCAAATGCCAGAGTGGGCTATGGCCCCAGCATCCTGCATCAGGATGAATACAGATGCTTTGTGTGCATGGCTCTAGATTCTACATTTTAAAATGTCTGGAGCAGGGTGTATTTCTTTCTTATTTGGGGAAGTACTCTTTTTTTGCTCAAGAATTTTCCTTTCTTCCCTCAGTGTGACGAAGACAAACACAAATAAATATCCACCTTCCTCTCTACTGAAACCTATTTTGCCTTCCTCTATTCGCTTTTACTTAACTTATGAGTAGTAGCAGTCTCCTCTCCACAAACTTAAGAAGATAAAGCAGAGATACCTAATTACAAGCACATTCTCTGAATAGCTGCTCTACCACCAACATCGTGGGTCTGAGAATTTGGGCTTTACCTGTCAGTAAATACAGCCAAGAACAACTTGCATAATTACCACCTTTTGGCAATCTAGAAGCAAAACACTTAATGGGAAAGCATATGAGGAAGTAGTGTATATAATAATATACTCCTGTAGGTTTCAATTTGTGCCCTTGGCTCCTTCTCCTCTAATTCTACCTCCATAACTTAGGCAGTAATTATTCCCTCTGTGTGGACACCTCCCAAGCAGTGCTCCCAAGCTATGTCTTCCCTGAGTTACACACACCAGCACTTGGAAAGCAATACTTTAAGCCCAAATTTACAGTGCCCTCCCACCAGCTTATTCCCTGAACTTCCTGCCTTAAGCTGTATACTTACCTTCAATCAGTAAACTAAATGACAGTATCTTTAAATCTATTCATTTGGGTTTTTAGAAGTGGGGACTCATGACATAGCCTAGGTTGGCCCTGAATTCACAATTCTTTCCCTGCCTCCTTAGGACTGGGATTACAGGGTATATTTCCTTGAATGGCCCAATATTGTCAATTTTCATAATAGCTCCAATTAATTACACACACACACACACACACACACACACACACACACACACACACACACCTCTATTCTCCTACTATTGCTATTTAGATGTTTTACCTTAGATGAGTTGAAATTTAATAAAAAAAAAACTTACATAGCCATGTTTTTGAAATGGAGAATAATACAAATTAACTTTTTTTAGAATCACAAGTTAACTATATTTAAGAACAACAACAACAAAACAATTTCAACAAGTTTGGTATCTATACATTACAGTCTCTGGCCAAATGCAGTTTTGTTTTTGCTTTTGTTATTTATTTATTTATTTTTTTTGAGACAGGGTTTCTCTGCATAGCTTTTGGAGCCTATCCTGGCACTCGCTCTGGAGACCAGGCTGGCCTTGAACCCACAGAGATCTGCCTGCCTCTGCCTCCCGAGTTCTGGGAATAAAGGCGTGTGCCACCAACGCCCGGCCCAAATGCAATTAAGGTACAAATCAGTAACAAAATTTGACTAGGAAAAAAAAATCCTATCCATTTAGAAACTCTAAACACTGAACAGAAAGAAATAAAATAACAATGAGCAATAATTTTTAAAAAAAATCTATAAACCATCAGGAGTTTCAGTTAAATTAATTCTTAGTGGGAAAGCTGTATTATAAAATAATTTTATGATTAAATAAATATGAAAGTTGAACTCAGAATGTATTTTTAGAAGTTGTATAAAAGAACAACTTGTAAAAAGTATAAAGTATGATTTCTTCCCTGCCAAACTTATAGATAGGAGGAAAATGATGAAAAAGAGAGCCATGTTCCTGCATGATAGCACTTGCTGCTAAGGCTGGTGTCCTGGGGTTCCATTGCTGGAACCCACACAATGTAAGGAGACAACTGACTTCCAACCTTCGTGTGTGTGTGCTGGCCCTCATGTACCTACACATGCATGCACACTAAGTAAATGTGAGATATTAAATAAATAAATAAATAAATAAAAGTAAGAGCTCATATTTTGGGTAGACGGGGGAATCAATAGGAAAAAACAATACAATTAAAAGTTTGTTGAAAAGTAGTTCACAAGGATATGGGAAAGTGAAAAGGAAAAAATGGAGAGAAGAGAGCAGACACTACTCAAATTGTACAGGTGAGGCAATACCATGCATATCTTAGGTATTAGAAATATTTATGTTGGGTTTTAAAAACAGTCACATGAAACCTTCAATTTCCTTAACAATATAATTTAGACAAACTGATTATAAAGAAAGACTATGTTTGTGGTTTTATAGCCATTTAAGATATTATCTTGTAGCAACAGAAATAGAAGAATTCCAGCAAAGATGGAAGTAGAAGTCTACATATCTGGATCTCTAAGAAAAATGGTAAGAACATAATTAAAATGTACTATATGCCAGCCTGGTCTACAAAGGGAGTTCTAGGACAGTAAAAGCTGTTACACAGAGAGCCTGCCTTGAAAAAAATTAAAAGGTACTATATGCCCCCTGTATTTATAAAACTAGAAAATGTGTCACAGTCAGGCTTATGAGACTAGGTAACCCTCAGAACTGCCTCCTAACCTTTGCTTGTGTCTCTCTCACCTCTTTGCAGCTCTCCCACTTACTCTCATTGTGGTTCTATTAACAGGCAACCACATTTGTGTCAGTCCTTCGCATTCACTCTGAAAATGACCAACACTTTCCATAGCCTACCTCTCACTCACCTCGTCTCCTTCCCACCTCTACTCATCATTCCTCACTCCCCACCATGCCATTGTGGCACTTAGACTAAAAATGCTGATATAATCTATGGCTTCCCAATCTTGCCCTTCAAAGGATTTGGTTGTTTCTTCCTCTGGATCTTTACTAAACATTTGCTCAAGTCCTTTATAGTACTTTCAGTATACCACCGAATCCGGATTATTGTAGATGTGTGTCTTTCTTGTGTTGATACTAACTCCGTAGGGAATCTGCCTGTGGCTGTGAGCAAACCCCTCCCATTTCTGGATTCATGTCTGTTATACTCTACTTCAGGACATATAACAGACAAAATGTCCTTTCTACTTCTTGATTGATAAACTCATTATTAACTAGAATCCTATCTCTGTAAGGAAATAATTTCTAGGTTACATAGAGTTGTCAAAATTACACTTATGGGATTATTTATGGGTTTGGTTCTGTCTTTATTAGTTACTGAAAGTTTCTCACACATTTGGGATATTGTAGACGACAAAAGCATTACATGTTCACCCCAGGTTGTTCCAAGGACAGCAGCTCACTGCTGAGCTACTATGAAGTGCCAAGGATCCTGCGACGTTTTCTTTCAGTGCACACGCACATAGCATCCTGAAAATAAATCAATGTTTTCCCGCTCTCCCTGCTGAGTTTCATTTCACAACACAGCCCTGTCATTATAAGCCCCTCCACCAAATATACCTGTTCACTTTTTCATCTGTGAACAACATAACACTGATTTCAATTAAATTCCAAAATGGATACCCCCAGAGTCTTCTCTAGAATTTTTAATATTTGGGCTTTAATATAAATTGATCCTTTGCTGTTGAGTCAGTAGCATAAAACCATGAAAGGGCTTGGAGACTTATTAAAGTCACAGGCTGCTTAGCTGAGCAGGGCATATTTTGGGACATATACTGTAGGAAACATAGACTTGAACTAGGGCCATTTATTTACAATAGAAGTGAGACCCAGTATGTGAGCCTGGCAGAAGACACCAGTATTCTTATCTTTCTCAACTGCATCAAGATCTGCAGGTCCCATAAAACAGGATGTCTCCTGCCAGCCTGATCTGCAGGGGCATCTCCTGTTCCAGAATCTTTGGGACACAAGAGATTTGGGACATGTTTTGGCAGTGGGAAATTACTGGGCATTCTTTTTTTGCATGATGCTGTGGATGGGCAGTAAGAGGTGTGCTGGCCCTACAATGCCAAGGTCATCAAGCTAGGGCAGAACTGCAAACAGCAAACATGACTTTTGGCATTCAGTCTGTTCATCTGACCAATGGACCCTGGAAACAGGTGCTGGAACCTTATGGAAAGCAATTAGAGCTCACATCCAGGCTACCGGCTTTTGCCAATGTCAAAAAAGAAGAAAGAAGAGATGAGGTCACTTGCCTGGGGAATTTCCCAGTGTGGTTCTCTCCTTCAACATTATGCCAGAAACTCATTCTGTGATGGAGTTCTGCCACTGGTAACATGTGTCACTTTGTCTTTGGGAAAGCAGAGGCAACTAAGTGAAGTTACTTTTATTTATGCCATTTCATCTATACAAGAACAGCATTTATTAAGCATGGTCTGAGATTACACTTGATTTCCCCTCAGTTTTATTTTGATTTGCATATGATTCTCAGGGAAAATGATACTACTCTGGAGAGCAAATGACTTAAAGGAAGCAGATGTTGCTTGAGTGTCAGGCGTTGCTTGAGAGCAACCTTATTATTAGTTGCTATCATAGTTATTGCAACGCCTCGATTTCTGTAGACTCAACTTCAAAGAGCAGGTAGTCCCAGCTCTACTCCATAGGGAGAGGCAGTGAGAAGGGCAGACAGAGCATGAGCTTTGGCATCCAGCTTCTTATTCCAACTAGCTGCATATCCGAGAGCATGTTCCTTCCACCATCAAAGCTTTAATTTATTTCTCTGTAGAGTAGAGCTTATAGCTTTGTTTGCTGAGGGCTTTAAATAAATTACTATGTCTAAAGAATCTGGCACAGGTTTTGGCACACAGCAGGTGCCCATTGTATATTCAGTCCTATTTCATATGCTGTAGATATGCTTCCTCAGAAAGCTCCAAGTTGAGACATTGTCCAATAAACAGGAATTACAAATTAAACCAAGCTAAGGGCAGCTAATTATATCTTTGCTGGTCTGATTTCAGAAAATGAACAATGCAACTTTGGGGGATTATTGGTAAAGTTTTACAAAGACAATCTAGTTAAGATGGTTAACAAAAGAGACAATTTTAGTAATGTGATGTTAGCAAACTATCAATATAACTTGAATGTGAAAAATAATCTTTATTCTTTTGGAAGGTACAGAAGGCAGTCATCTTTTTGTCTTGCTGTTATGCAGATGGGCAATTCTAACACACTATTGCTACTTCCTAGTTAGCCTCAAGGCTTGTCACTTGCTGCCAGCCTGTCACCCAATCCCCCCTCAAACAAGTTCTTGTCTAGTGTCTGACATTTTCTCTAACTTTCTTCTCTGATTTTCCTTACGTACTGCTGGGGTTAGAGTGTTTCTCTCTTCCTGAAATTCATATCTTAAAATCTAATCTAATGCTTTAATAATAAGAGATGGAGCCTTGAGGAAGTGATAAGCCCTCACAAATTCCATTGACACTTTAATAAAAGAGGCCCAAGGGAGCAGAGAGCACACTTGTCTCTTTGAGCCCTGTAAGGATGTAACATGAAAACTGGTCTATAAAACAGAGCGCGCCTGTACTAAGACACAGGATCTGCTGGCAGCTTGGTCTTAGAAATTCCCTACTCTAGAGCCGTGAGAAATAAATTTCTTTTGTTTATCAATTGCTCAGTCTAAGATATTTTATTATATCAGCTGGAAAAGCCTGAAATAGCCATTTTCTGATTTTTCACTCTCTCTCAATATTACTGCAGGCTACTTCCCCCAGTTAGGCTTGTCCTATTTCACAAGAGAGAAAATTCATGTTGGAGCATAGCAATGTAAGTAAAAAGTACACCCCAAACAGCCGAGGACTGGTTTGTGAATATACTATAAACTCAATAGAAAAAGCTTTCCATTGAAATGGCATGTAATCAAAGCAAAATCATAGATTTTGTGTGAATCATATTGCTGAAGAGAAGAAAAGCATAAATATAAGCTATGGCTGAGAAGATACGGGTTTATTTGGGGGATTCTCAAGGCTTCTCCTGAAGATCATCCTGATACTAGACAACTTCCAGATAGAATGCCCTCCCATTGTATGTAGATAGATCTTTGATGTTGGAAGAATAGCAATGGTCTCCATTTAATTCATGAGGAGATTTGAGTGCAAAATATGAAATTCTGGTGTTTAACTAAAATATATAAATAGAAAGAAAAGCAAGTTTTAAAAATATTTTGTTAGGAAAAAGATTGCTTAAGTAATATTTAAAAGTTATCTCTTGGTATCCAGCTAGATTTTAGCTCATACCATACCTCACTCTATAATGTAATAATGTAATTTTTACTCAGTGGTAGACTCACTATCTATCTTTGTCTTGCTAATAGGATATCTCTAGCAGATCTATGTACCTTCTAGGCTCAGGACAAAATACTGTAGCCGGTGGGTTGGCAAAAGCTGGGACACAACAACTTACTTTGGATTTTCACAAAGGACAAAGTAGACTATTGTTCAGATACCCCAAAAGCCCGACTTTGAAGTTACTTAGAGTGTGACCTTTTCCCCATGATTTTTCAGATATGCAGCCTCTGATATTTATATAGAACAAGTTTCTACTGTGATCAGAGCACACAAGAAGAATATGGGAGGAAAAGCACAAGAGGTAGCATTATTATTCTGGTTGCTCTTAATATCATATCTTTAGTGAGATGAAGTACTATTTTTGAATCATCCTAGATACCAAATTTGTAGGAAATAAGTATTTGTCAAGGCCTCTACTGCCCCCTTTCTGGAGCCTCAGTGTAACCACAGCTTCATCTTTCACCTCTGCAATGATGGATGCTGCCCTGGGCACCACATCCCTCCTGCCCTCAATCAAGAGTGATGTAGTTTGTTCGTGTTCACTCTTTTTGGTTCCAAACCTAGGCATTCTTCATGTTTGGCCTGTATTAATGTTCTCCTTAATTCATTTAATCGATACAATTCTGTCCTTTTTTTTTCTAAGTCTTAACTTGGACTCTAATTCTGGAAATAATTATATTCCTGAGCTATTTTTATGTATCAGCTCCCTTGCTCAAATTGCCTGCTCAGGTTCATTATCTGCCCAGAAATGGGGAGTAGCCTCTCATAAAAGAGAGACTGCACCCCATTCCTGCTTAACCTTGACTGCCTTCTTCTAGCCATGTCACAGATCCAGACTTCTGATGCCAAGTGCTGTCTAAAATGCTGAGCACTTTCTTTCTAGAGTTCTGATGTATAGCTTCTTGCCCAGCCACAGCATTTACACAGTGCCCAACTTGGCTTCTCTGGGTCTGGAGAATCTCACAAATGCTTCTTCCATGTGTGTCTTTTTCATGAGAGATGAGTAAGAGTCAGAGCCCCTTGGAAGACCTCCAAATGAATGGCGAGTACCTAGCAATATCTATTTCTTCCCTGGGTGTCCTTATCTACTCAGCCTACATTAGCTCTCCTCTGTTCTTCAGCAGTAATATACTATTACCATTCTCTCTCTCTCTCTCTCTCTCTCTCTCTCTCTCTCTCTCTCTCTCTTTCTCCTTTTCACACATGGTGATTTGGTAACTCATCTTTCTAAGTATTGACTTAGTCTGGTGGTTTTTAGTTTCCTAAGTCTTTTTAAATAATGCATCACAGAATAGGTAGTGTTATTCAATAGTTTGAAATATTTCCCGTTTGATTTTTAAGGGATGGTGACACAGGATAAAGCTTAAAATGCTTCATGTAGTTCTAAATTCCATCTAAATACCACAGTGGGGGAAAGTAATGAGAAGTGATTGAGACCAACAGGCTTTAAGGAGAAGCTCACTTTACTTGCAAGATAATATTCTAGTCTGATCAGCTCCTTTTATGAAGTTTGCAGTGCCCATGTTTTATTCTTCCAAGATATAACACATGTGCATTTATTTGTTTCCTTTGCCTCAGTGCCAGTGTTAGTCACTTTCTGCTTTTTATGGCCCATTTAAATCCATGATAAATCTAGTATTGTTTGTCTTATTAAAACCAACCTTTTCCTGATCATAGGATTTTTATCTTAATCGATCTTTATAATAACTCAGTAAGAAGGCAAGAAACATCTTTATTATTCTCTATTTATAGTAGAGGGCACAGAATATTAGAGAAATGAAGGAAAATGCCTGAATTTTTCTAGATATGACGGTGTAAAACACAAGAATTTTGCGAAGTTCTCTCTTTTTTCTCCCAAACATCCCTCAAACCTTACCCCAGTCCACATGGGAGGCAGTTATGTGCAGTCTTATTGCTAGGGTTATGCAATATGATTTGAATGGTTTGTGGCAAATGTGAAATTTCATAATATTCAATATTTTTCTAAAAAAATATAAAACTTGCATTGTTCCCACTTCAGTGTGTTTAATACAATGTCTCCTTAAGACACTTTGTCCCCTTTTGAATTTATTATTTTAAAAATTTGAGATCATTTAAAACACAGATTCATTTAAACAATAGGAATCTCCCCATACTATCTAGCTAGTTGCCCCTAATGGTAACATCTTGTAAAACTCTAGTGCAATAGCAAAGTTAGGAAAATGACATAAACAGAGTTAAGATGCATAATTTTCCTCAGCATGGAATCCTGGGTGTCATTCTTTTGTACCAACCATATGAGTTCACATCCCTCCCTTTCCCCTTGAAACCACTGAGCTGATCTCAGAGATTTTTTCCCCTTTTAAAAACAAACTTCCATATGTGTAGGCTGTTTGAGGGGTTCTTGCTACATTGCCTAATCTTATCTCCAACTCCTAAGTGAAAATGATCCACTTGCCTCAGGAACAGAGACTGTGTACATATGCTATAGTACACAGCCCTAATCTGTTTTTCATTTCCATAATTTTGTCCTTTTAAGAATGCTATGTAAATAGAATTGCACAGCATGAAAATTTTAACGTTGGCTTTTGTCTTTGTCATTCAATATAAGTCATAAAGAATTATCCAATTCACCACATGTATCAGTCATCTATTCATTAATGAATGGACTTCCCTTGAATAGATGATTCATTGTATATTTATTCATTGAAGGATAGTTTGGTAATTTCTGCTCTGCAGAAACCACAAATGACTACAAATGAAGCTTCACAGGCACTTGCATATGGGTTTTTCTGTAAGCATAACTCTAATTTTTCTAGAATAAATGCCTAAGATTTCTTGAAGTGAGTGCCAAATACTTTTCCAGAGTGACTCCCTCACTTTACATTCCCTCAAGTAATTTACCAATAGCATAGTTTCACCACATGTCTGCCATCACTTTGTATTGTGCCATATTTTAGTGTTGGGGCCCGAAAATATCGATTATGATATTTTGGGGTGCAAACCTCAGCTTGAATCTCCCATTGTCTTTCAGATGCCAGCTGATTACTTCCAGTTGCCTGGCTTTGGTGGGGGAATGGTTCATAGTTTGTGTAACAATAGACCTGTGCCCCTGGGTGGAAGCACACCCATCATGGGGCTGGTGGAATGAATGTACCTGGAAACTAGTAAGCAACTAGTGAGATGTGCCCTTGTAGAATGCCAGAGGGCTTGTGTAGGTGCCTATGGACTGGTGAGAGGCTGCTGAGGATGTGCAGTTCTAAGATTGTCTCTGAGATTAAAGGAAATATTTGATATCAGCTTTATACATGATAATAGATGTCTTCTGCTATCACTCCCACTGTTGGAAAGCTATTGAAGAGGGTGCTTGTATAAACCGTAAACTCCAGACTCCAGCATGGACTGAGAACCATCCTGAGATGGCAAGATGTCTCTGTCTCATCCTTAACGATGCTGGGTAGCTAAGAGTTACCCAATCCACACTCTCCCAATCAGGGATGGACCCTGGGCTGTTTGGGCTGGTTCCCCAAAGATATCAGTCTGGAATTGATGACCTCTGTAGCCTGGGACTGATATAGGTTGGACCCGGGCATTTTAGTTTAGTCATTTTGATGAGTGCATACTGATATCTTATTGTTGGTTTAATTTATATTTCTTAAATCACTAGAGGTTATCTTATTGTTGGTTTAATTTACATTTCTTAAATCACTAGAGGTAATAGACACCTTGACCTTTACTTTTTTTGGCAAAATCTGGGTATCCTTGTCATTGAAATGTTTATTCACTTATTTTTCCAGTTTTTAGATTGGATTCTATGTTTGTACTTTACTGTTGAGTGAAGAAGCCTTTGTGTGGCTTTATATATTTTAGAGACTGGCTCTAATTCACAGTTTCTCTGTATCTTGTCTTTGCTTCTTTTTTACAGGATCCTATGTAAGGCAGATTTTTTTTTATTTCAATGAATCTTCCTTTATTGATTTCTCCTCCTGTATGGATAACGCTTTTGGAATTAACTTTAAGAACTCTATGCTTGACCTTATATAATGAAGATGGTTGTTTTAAGCTGGTTTATAGTTTTTCTGTATACATTTAATTCTGAGATCCATTTTGAGTTGCTTTTCGTATAAAGTGTCAGACCCATATTGATGTGCTTTTTCTAATTGCCTATGCATTTGTAACTGCTATTAATCTCTTCTACATCAGGCCAACTGGGCAGGGCAGAGACTTGCTACTTCAGAGTACATGAGCAGTTCTGGATTCCAACATGCACTACACTGATATTGGTGGGTGTTCTACTGGCCAGAGGCTTGAAAAGCTCAGTTTTTCACATAACCTTCTCTGACTTCACCTTGGCAGTGTACTTTGATGTCTCCTAGCAGCCTTGGAGTGTAGAAGTGCAGGTTTTATAGAGCCCCTTGTTGGCATAATGAGTTGGATGCCAGTTAGTAGGAGGTGTATTCCATGATATTTGCCTTCGGAGTAGTGGTTGCTATCTAAACATTGTTCTCTTGCTATTCTGCCTTCTGGCTATAGAGAATAGGCTTTCAACAAGGCTTTTTTATGGTCTGCATCCATTGTCACTATGAGATTGCTCTCTTCCCCAACTTAAAGTCTTAGATGGACAACAGAACAACACAAGATGCAGGGAACTCAGACTGTCCATCACATCCCCAAGTTCCTATAGAATCTGTTTTCTGCTCCAACCAATGGAGAATCTTTTTCTTTTCTTTGTTACATTTGTTATATCATATTTAGGGTTTGCAATCATATTCCTCTTGAAGAATAGAGATAGGAGATGCCCACTCTATCTTAGACACAAGGGGTTTCATCCAATTTCAATTTTTAAGTAAAACTTGAGGGTCTAAAACAACAAAATATTTGTTGTTTATTCTGGCAAGCAGGAAATATTATCTAAATATCCTCTTCAGAGCCCAAAACATGAAGCTATAGGGAGGATACAGACCTGAGTAAATTATAGGATATTCATGTTGATGATTTACAACAGAAAACAAACAATCCACATCTTTATGAATTGTCTAATCTGCCCCCTAGTGGGGAGAATATATGCAATTTTTATTTCCCTCTGAGGTTGCTGTCCTTTAGACTTGTAGCAATTAGGTTTCTGCTATTATTATTTTTTTTTCTCTGCCAACAAGTTGATCGAGTTGATCTAGGGCTTGGTGGCAATACCATATCTTTTCTGACCTGCAGGCTTCAACTTCTGTCAGTCTACAGTATTTATTGAATGGCCCCAGGGGAGAGCCTTGTGCAGTGCTTAGCAGGCTTGCAGCAGCCAGGGGACTCAGTGCCCTCAGCCTCCCCAGGGCAAGGACTGTGAGTGAACTGAAGGACACACATGTATTCCAGGTTTAAAAATGTCTCCCTTCAACAAAGCCCTCTTGGAGCTTGGTGTGAGTATTGTACTAAGAAAAGAAATCTAAGTAACACCCAAACTCTCCTTTCAATTGATGAGGAATCCCTTTTTGGTATGAAAATGAAAACAGTCATACATAATGTATGTGGACTTTGCCACAAAACACCTGCTTCTCAGAGAGGCTTTTTGACAAGACAGGGGCTGTGCAGTACAAGTCACAGGCTGAGATTTGTTTCTTGTCACACTAAGCCATGACCATGTTCAGACTTTGAGAAGACAGTGTCCACGAGAACTAAAATTTGTAAATCCAGAGTAATAATTAAGCACCCATGCCCCAAAGAAAAGACATATAGCGATATCAAAAGATAATTCAGCCTTTTATCAAGTGTCTAAGACAAACATGTCACTGGTCATTCAGCAAATCTAAGAGGATGACCGTGTGTGTGTGTGTGTGTGTGTGTGTGTGTGTGTGTGTGTGTGTGTGTGTGTGTGTGTGTGTCTGTGTGTCTGTGTGTGTGTGAGTGTATGTGTAGGGTGCATGGTTTGTGTGTGTGTGAGGGGTGTGTGTGTGTGTGTGTGTCTGTGTGTCTGTGTGTGTGTGTGTCTGTGTGTCTGTGTGTCTGTGTGTGAGTGTATGTGTAGGGTGCATGGTTTGTGTGTGTGTGAGGGGTGTGTGTGTGTGTGTGTGTGTGTCTGTGTGTCTGTGTGTGTGTGTGTGTGTATACAAGTCAGAAGACAACATTGGGTGTCCTTCATTGGGACCTGTCCACCTTTATTTTGAGATA
Source organism: Cricetulus griseus (assembly GCF_003668045.3). Lineage (NCBI taxonomy): Eukaryota > Metazoa > Chordata > Mammalia > Rodentia > Cricetidae > Cricetulus > Cricetulus griseus. Next base: position 48,252,626 of record NC_048597.1, read on the forward strand.
GAGTCTCTCTGGGGCCTGTAACTCACCTAGTAGGCCAGGACAACTGGCCAGAGTGTCACAGGGATCATCTGTCCCTACCTGTTGCCTTGTCCTCAAAGCTGGAATTATCAGTATGTGATACTTACTAGCTAGGCCTTTAAAGTGGGCTCTGGAGACTGAACCCTCCCTGATCCTCATGCTTGCAAGACAGACACCTTATTGACTGAGCTAAGTCCAAGATCGACTTTCATTTCTTTATTGCTTGATTGTTTAAATGAAATTTCTAAAGACTTTTAAAAGAGACCATTTCCTCGACATAACTTCAGTCACGGTCCTTTGCCTTTAGCCTTTCCCTCCAAGACATCTCTGTATAACCCAGTTTTAGCAAAACTGATAAGTCAATTTAGTAAATGTCTCAGAACCTTCCATTTCTGATTCAATTTCAGATTCTTTGTCATTCTAGCCTTGATGTCTGATTACTCCTGGCTGTCAGGGCCAAAGGAAACTCCATTCCCCAAAATTCTAAAAGGCAGAGGGAGAAATGGCTGTCTTTGGTGTCTATTAGCATACCAAAGTCCATGCTAGCTTCCACACTTCCTCAGTACCACAAGTTCCTGTTACACATTTCAAAGTCCATACTAGCATCCCAGGTCTTCCAAAACCCCTTCTCTCCCCTCGCCTCCCTCCAGCTCATGGGCTTTTCTCTTCAAGCTACTAATTCTTCTTATAACACTGCTTTTTCAGCTATGCAATCTCCTACCCTCCTGTGTTCTCTCTTCTCTCTCTCTCTCTCTCTCTCTCTCTCTCTCTCTCTCTCTCTCTCTCTCTCTCTCTCTCTCTCTCTCCCCTCAGCTTCTACTTCCCTCATGGCCAGATTAGACCTAATCTGCTGGCCATGTTCAGTTTAGTTCTTTCTGTCTCTGCTCTGGACTCTTCCATTTGCCCCTGGTTCTTCCCTCTCTCTTATCTACAATTAAAACATTCTCCTTAACCACACCATGGAGCAGCAGTCATGCTATCAGTTTATACTTTGGCCTGCTGGCAGAAAGGAACATATTAATTCAGTTTAGTGAGACTACCCACCAATTACTGTCTCCTTTTAGTAATTTTCCACAAATCTATCTTTCCCTCCACTTCCTGAAAGCTGTCCTAGACTACAGATCTCCACTTCTCTCCTAATTTGCAAGAATTTTGCCACTGTTTTACTAAATGACACAGTAAGGTCTTGTTTTTAATAGGACTGAAATCTGGAAGATCAGAAAGGAAGCTTCTTTTCTCCCTCCCATTCTTATCAGACTTCTTCCTTTACCTTCAAGAGTTAGAGACACTAAGAAGACACACACCTTTCCCACTAGCAGGCAGAAGTAGTGTTCGGTGCTACCCCTGGATCTGTCCGTAGTTCCCTGACAGACAGCCCAGTCCTCTTGTGCCAAGAAGAAAGGGAAGGCCAGTACTCAGGCACTCATATTTCTGAGGCCTCTTCACTCCTGTGAATCCCTTGTGATTCTTCTGCCCTGTTGGTAGGATGGGATCTGGAAGAACCTTTTTATAACTGAAAGGACTGTGTCCTGAGTTAGTCTCCAAAGTAAGAGAATAATCACTTTCAAAGGGGCATGGAGGGGTAAAGAAAGAAGGTGGGGACTATTTGCCTCTTTTATTTACCTGGAAGGCAGGGCCTTGAAAGGCTGGAGCCTGCTGTGATATAGAAATGGACTGAAAGAGATGTCTTCCCACCTTTTCCATGCTGAGGCTTATGTAAGCTACTGAGGAATTGGGCCACCTAAGAATGCCCACTGCCCTTCCACTCTCTTAGTTTTTTTTTTTTTTTTTTAACTGAGACTCAACAACCCCAGTGAAGTTTGACATTCCTAACTTGGCTAAGACAACTGCTGTGCTATCAAATATGCCTAACTCAGCTCTCTTATATTGGGCAATGTCTTGTTGATGACTGAAGTGATAAATTTAGAAGTGGAGAAATGAGATGGGGTTTCTATAGTGTCTGCCTGCTGAGTTGTAAAAGGTTTTGCTGACTACAGAATCTTGGTACTTGAAGAGACCTCAGAGATCAAGGAGGTCAACTCCTCCCTTATTTTATAAGTGTGGGGAAAGAATCTTTGAGTTTGAAGTAATGTGATTGAGATCTCTTAACTAATTAGTGGCAGGAGCAGATTGCAAATCTTTTCTTCCCACTTTGATCTCCTTCCTTTTCCATCATCATTTACAGAACTCTTCAATTCAATCACAACAGCCTTTTATATTGTCTTTGAAATGCTCTGGAAGTTAAAATACCTATACCAGATGCAACACTCAGAATATTAAGGTTACTATGATCTTAGAAACAAGGGTGGTCAACATATAGGTCACCAGTTTTAATGAAGACAACCCAGTTTTAAATCATTTGGCAGAGTATGCATGAGACTTTGTTACTTTCCAAGTAAATTAGCTGCATCAAGTAGAATGTTAAATCCTAGTGTAGAATGTTAAAGTTTAAGACCTAGCACCAATCATCCAACAGTGAAATCAATGTAATGAAACACAGAAGCTCATAGAAGATTCTTGACTCGACTGCTGGTATATCCAGCCTGCCTCTTCTCTTTGTAGGTTATGGCTTAATCCAGTAGCTTGTGAATGCTGGAAGAACTAAGAATGAAGGAAGAAAGGAACCAGCAAGAGACCCTGTAGCCAAAATATAGACTGAATCTGAAAGTCAGTAGGCCTGAAGTCTACAATAAGCAAGCAGAAATGTAAATTCATATCCCATCTTTCAAACTTCAGTTCTTCAATCTCAAGGGTAATTTCCCACTATGCAACAGTTTTATTTATCTTACATATAAACAAATCAAGAAAACAAAGAACCATTGGATTATTTACACTTTTTGTCTTTAAGATGTGCCCCATTGCTGGACTATGGTGGCACATACCTTTAAACCAAGCACCTGGGAGGCAGAAGCAAGTGGATCTCTGAGTTTAAGGCCAGCCTGTCTACAGAGCCAGTCTAGACAACCAGGGCTACACAGAGAAACGCTGCCTAGATAAACAACAAAACAAAATAAATTATAAATATTTTGGTAATCTATGTTTTTTTCATTTACACTGACTTTTTCATTCATTCCTTCATTGAAAATCCTGACTTCCTGTTGTGATCCATTTTTATGAAAATAACTTTTGATTCCCCAAAAGATGGAACTTTTGGCAGATCTCACAGCAAAAATTATAATAGATCTTCATATCATTTTAGATCATGTATTTAGCCTGCATTCTATTGTGTACTCAGTTTGTTCAAGTTTAATTTGCCTTTAATATGACAATGTAATGGAACTTCCTTTCCCTGGAATCTAAGTGAATTCATAGCTTAATCTTAAGTTATGTACTCCCCCATGCCACTAACTCATCATAATGTTTGTGTTTTTATATGTTTGTGTTGCGGTAACAAATTTCCAGAAGCATCCAATGGGTTCTTAAGATATCTTAAAACAAATGTCTGCCGTAACTGTTTGAAGCCACATGGTTATAGCTAGATAATGCCTGCTTGAAGTATTGAGGGCTTCTGGGTCAGTTGTGGTTTGTAAAGTGGCCTCTTCCCTAGTAAAACTCTGTTAAATATTTCTATAAAGTAGCCCTCATTCCTTCCCATGCCATGTTTCCTGTGCTATTTAGTAAATACAGAGTGAAAAGCCTTTTGTTAGAGAAAGTCAGACTTGAGGCAGACACAGGGACAGATAAAGATTCAGACACAGACTGATCAGATAAGTAACAGGGACAGATCGGATAGACATAACAGGACACAGACAGACCAGTAACTAACTACAGACAGTTAGAAAACAGAGGGAGAGAAGCAGAGAGCTGAAATTTGGGCTCACTCTTGGTAATCACTACACAAAGTCAGGATTTTCAATGAAAGGATGAATGAAAAAAATCGCTGTGAATAAAAACAGATTACCAATTAATCCAAGAAGAAGTGCTTTGCTTTCATTCTTTAATGCAATATTGACACATTTTAATGTTCTCTGAGGTGTCTCTAATTAGTTAACTGGTAGACTTTGAAAATTAACTTTCCAGCAATTGCAAACTATGGAAACCTGGAAGCAACTTTATTGTAAGTAAATGGTTATTTGTAATTTCCTTTGTTTCTTAGAACACTAATCTAATGAAGCTCACTGTTTTCAGACTGAAGAAAACTAAATCAACAAGGTGCTGTCACTTGCCCAAAGCTAGAAATTACATCCAAGTCTATGTGACTACCTTCAAAACAGTGCACATACTGTGTATATGCCTTTATACTCCTGGAGGACTGGGGGGGAAAGGATAGAAAGTAAATGACTATGTTCGCCTTATGAAAGGTAGCCTTGCTTTTCTATGAATGAGATCTGCCATGTGTATTTTATTAAAAACTTGAAGTAACAGACCAACAGTTCTGCAAAATACCAGGTAGGGGAACAAGGGCCTCTGCTAATGATTTCCTGAAACTTGCCTGGGGCCTGCAGCTGGGAAGACGAAAATGATTGCATCCCAAGGCACAGAGTGACTTACTGCAGATGGTCTTGGTTATTTCCTAGACTGAGAAACTTACAGGAAAAAATAAAATATTAAGGTGAGCATTGAAGGAGGGCATTAAAAAAAACTCGATAGCTGTAGGCAAACCACAGACACTTGTTTCCATACTTCTGACTTGCAACCAACTGTTCCTTTTCTTTCTTTTTTTTTTACCACTTTAGATGACTGTTTATTACTTGCCTTTGTTTCTACATTGTTTCTGCCATCAGAAATAAGTAAAATCCTTCGATGCGGAGATCACAGGATCTCTGAAGCAATTGGAACCATCTCACAGTCATTTTTTCCTTTATCACACTCCAGAAGTGGTTCCCAAGTGTTGTTATTACCACCTCATCTTTCTTCCTGAAACTGCTAAAACGTATTTCCCTTTATGTTTTTCTATTCCAAAAAAAATGGATAACCCATATATCTCTTTGTTTTGTAGCATTTTTTAGAGGTCATTATATTTCTTGTATTCCCCTCCATGTTTATTTCATTGCTCTCTTCTATAGTTTGGGCTTTAAATGTTCCAGAAGCCTGTAACTTAAAGGCTTGGTCCTGAGCCTCTGGCAATATTAGTAAGTGGTTAAATCTTTAGGTGGTAGGGACTCATGGAAGAAAATTAAGTCATTAATGAAGATATTGGGACTTTGGCTCTTTCTCTCCATTCTCTCCTTTGTTTCCCTGATAACTAAAGTTACCAACACTATGGCTTCAAAATCCTACCGTAGTAGACTATGCCTCCATAGGCCCAAAGGAATAGGACAAGGGAGCATAGATTGAGGCAATGAGCTAAAACAAGCCTTTCCTTTCTATAAGCTTATTATTCTGGTATTTCCACAATAATGGAAAGCTAATGAACACACTTCTCATTACATCATTCTTCCACATTAATGAATACTTTTTCAAGTTCATCAAAACCACTAAGTATCTAAATGTTCACTTCGGAGGAAAATAGCTCTCCCAGGAGAAAGGGAGATTAATATGTTGACTCAGATGCTTAAAATGGAACAAAATTTTATTCATTTTTCCTACTTTCACAATTTGCCTAGGAAATTATAAAATACTGTTTGCTTTATTAAATACAGTACATTAACCTGGTAAATATGCTAATGAATGAAAAACTGCTGCTTCAGCAACTTCCTTGAATATAAAATTTATCTCTGTTCATCAAATAGATTTTAATTATATATTATTATTTCCTGAAAGCACCTCCTGTTCCAAATGGAAGCAATCTTCAGAATTCGAGTGCTCGTCTGTGTGAATGAAGGAGCATCACCTGGGCCTGATGCTATGGCTCTGGGCAGGAGCCAGATTCAACTTCACATTTCTATCTGTTGATCTTTTTAGCTCATTTATCTTTTTGGTCAGTGGTCACTGACTTTTAGGAGCAGACAAAGGCATTCTATTACTCGAGTGCCACAGAGCCCCAGGTCTAAAGGTAGGTTCTTAAATGGGGAGATTACGAGCTCATGTCTAGGATAAGATCATGTTATTCCTAGTAATGCAAAGGTTACAGATTATTCTTCATGGACATGGCAGAAAACAGCCAAGCATAATCAAGGGCTCAGAGATTTCTCCTGAAGCTGAGAAATAAATGATGTTATCTGGTATGATATTAAATGTTTTCTGTAATAACAAATCCAGATTCAATCATTCAATCAAGACTATGAAATCATGAAAACTTCTTAGATTAGTCTGCTAAGTTTTGAAGAGGAAGGGGCTTTTTATGTCCTCATTGGCTGAGACTCCTGCCTGCTACACTTTCTATTGTCACAGGAGTGATGGGAGGGGCAAAGCCCAGTCTCACAGCCAGCTCAATTATTCTCGTTTTCACTGTGGCTGTCGCAGAGAGATGAGGAACTGCTGCTCTCAGTGACTCCTTTGCTCAAAGTAAATCCCTACATATCTTCATGTTCAACATATGTACAAGATGTTTAAAGACAGAGGTTTGTCCTTACTTTTGTAGTAGCCATGCTCCCAAATACCTCTACAAGACCATGCGATGAGTTGAATTGGCCAAAGGAGATCAAGTGGCTCCCGTTTATGTTCCCAGTCATCTCTATGTGCCCAGGACTCTGTTCTCCGATCTTTGCAACTTATCAAGTCATTTAATCCTCAACAGTTCAATGAGGTAGAGACTAAATGATTATTTGAGGCTGTGTGATTGACAGAGAGAAAACTGAGACCTAATGGACTCACATCTCTAATCTTAGCACCATCTACAGTATCTTGAGAGACACAGGGAGAGGTGAAGAACCTTCTCCAGGAGAGGTGCTGCTGCCCCACTTCCTGCAAGATGGCACACACCAGACTTGAAGAATTCTCTCCCTCCCTTTGTCCTACTGGATGGTGGCTTGTCAATAGGACATTCTAAATTTAGCTTCCTTAATTTAGAAATTAAAGGCCAACACAATCTACTTGGTGTCTATACACCTGGGCTTGTTTAGCCCCAAGGGAGAAGTTGCAGGTGACTTTTCTTTCTTGCACTTGCTAGATTTATAAGAACACAGTCTATGGCTAAGGCATCTCAGCCACACCAGTTGAGAGAGAAAGGAGAATGGAACTGCCTCACAACAGGACCAGAGTTCTGGGGCAAACACTTTGTATCCTACTGTGATTCTAAAGGGCTAGTTGAGGTTGTGTGTGCATGTGTGAATACATGAGAGTGTGTTTGTTTGTGAATGGGTGTGAACAGTGTTTGGGAGCTGAGCTGGTAGCATTGGTTTTCTTAATTATTTGTTCTTCTGTCTGGAAGTGACACAAAAAGGTTTGGCTGTGTTTCTCCTTTCCTTTGTTTTCTACAGAAACTTTGTTTTGCAAAAGGGCTGAAGGGCTGGCTCAGATATGGACATCTGATATAGTCTCTGGAGACATAAAATCTGGTATTAAAAATTGAGTGTAATAATTTATTTCTAAAAGGGGAATGCTTTTTATCTCTTTAAAGGAATATCTATTATCTATGTAACTATTCATCTCTCTATCTATGTATCTGTCAATCTAGCCATTCATCCACATCATTCTGTATCTCTCTCTATCATCTATCTATCATCTATGCATCCATCTGTCCACAAACCTATGTACATGTATATATACCCACACAGGTACATTCAAATATACTTGAGCTTGATTCAATCTAAAGATAGAATAATTACTGATACATGCCACCCCTTTGAAAAGGTATTCTCATGGTTTTCTGGTAACCTTTTAAAAGTCATCCTAAGAAAGAATAGCATATGATCTAAACTAATGGTTCTCCAGATTAACTAGATTTATATCCCAGTTTTCAGCATTTGCTCTTTGTGAGACCAGGTGAAATACAACTTTAACCTCAGGAAATTTGAAAAGTTATAGATAGTGTAAGTTATTTCTAGCATTATAATAATGATCATTATCATTGAGGTTAAAAAATGTGTGATGTCACCATCTTATCAAACTTGAATTCACAAAAACTGTTTTAACCACAAATGTACTACATGGCATCTCTCCAGCAAGACTCCCCCTTCATGATTGAAATGCTAAATACCTGTTCAAAGCTATTTCTAGTCCTTATTTCCACTGTCCTTTGCAATCTGAGTTGTATGTTTTATTTTCTATAAATTAGAGTACTTTGGATACTTCACATAAGTAGAGTAATGCAGCATTTGCATTCTTTGCTTAGTTTATTTCACTTAGCACAATGTCTTCAAGGCTTAACCAGTTTGTATTATAACAGAATTCCCTCTTTTTATGATAAATAATATCTGCTATAATTTCTTCATTCTTTCATTTATCAGTGGGGATTTTTGCTGTTTCTTCCTTCTGAGTATTAGCAATAATATTGCAACAAACATGGCAGAATAGGTATTTCTTAATGGGTATGCTTTCAATTCTTCAAATAAATATTCACAGGTAAGATTACTTAACTATATCATAGTTCTATTTTTTAAAAACTTAAAGAGCCTTTATATTATTTTCCATATTGCTAGATCATTTTGTTCACCCACCGAGAGTCTATGAGTTCCAATTTATCCACATCCCTTCTAATATTGTTTTCTGGTCTTTTAAAATATGAAGATCATTTGTGTCTTCCTGCTTATTAATAATATTGTATATTTGCTTGTTAGCTATTGGTATCCCTTCCTAGAGAAATGTCTGATCAAGTCACTTGGCCATTTCAGACCAAGTTATTTAGATTTCACTCGAGTTCAACAGTCTTAAAAATATGCCAAAACTAACTTTGATCAAACATGTGACTTATTCTGAATAATGTACCAAGTATACGTCAGGAGAACATGTATTACTCTACTACTGGTGGTTGAGTAGTTTTGTATTTGAAGTATGGTATTGCCCAAGTCATCTCTGGATCTTCTTTCAATGATTACAAGTAGGGTATAGATACCCCTATTATTATGTTGCTGTAGACCTCTCTTTCCAGTTGTGTTAGTCTTTAGTTCATATATTTAGATGTTGTGACATTGGTGCTTGTGTGATGTTGCTTGTACAGGACTCTCTTATCATTGCATGGTATCCCCTATATTTCTTATTTTAAGATATATTTACATGGTATATCTTTTTTAATCCTTTCACACTTTCAGCTCTGTGTCTTCAAAAACATGTAGCTAAGTGAATCTCTTTCAGATATCATACACTTGGGTCTTCTAACAAGTTGTGCTCTTCAGAGCAAGCATATGCGAAGTCAGTTTTATCCAGTAACATTTACAGAAATTATTGACTTGTTAAATATTTTATCCCATAGCTCTACTGGCCCCTTTTTGACTCTTCTTGTCTTCCTTTGTATTTTGTCAATTTTATAGTACACTGGTTCTTTGCTCATCTTATTTCCATATCTACTAGAAGTGTTTTGTTAGTAGTTGCTATGAGGTTTACATAAACCATCTTATAACTATAACCATCTATTTTATGCTGATAACAATTTAACTTTATGAAACCCTATGCAGTCTTTCACACAAGTTATCTTGTATATCAATTAACATTTTTATAATTGTTTTGTATCTTTTCCTTTAAACTTCTTTACTAGGATAAGAGAAGTGATTTATGTACCAGGGTTACAGTGCTATACTATTTTGTTATTTACCATATTTATTCTTTGAATGGTGAGATTCATACACTATTGTTTTTATTCAGTACTTCATTGCAACTTGAATGGTTGTGTTTGACCTCTCTTATAAGAAGATAACAAAACACCCTTGCTTTAAGTAAACATGAATAGAATTATTTCTCCTTATTTTTAAGGGTAGCTTTGCAGGATGTAGTATTATATTTTTAGATTGTCTTTCTGCCTGGAAGGGCTTTTCCTTCCTTTCCTACCAAATAGATTAACTTCTTAGAATTCTAAATCAGTTCTGAATATCATTGTCATTGTTAGCAACCATAGAGGGGAAATCCTCCCCTTTAAGAAAGTCATAGTCTCTGTTTTTCATTTTTCAATAGAACTCATAAAAATCCCATTACAATAGTGTTAAACACTATGTGACTCTAAACTTCTGCAGGAGAGTAATTCTATTTCAATTGATCTTTTCTGTTCACGATACCTGTATTTTCTGATTATTGTCCAGTGCCTAGCAAGGTGACCATCTTGAAAGTGCTCATGAAGTGCTTATAAAGTGAATTATAGAGAGCATCCCTGCTGCTTAATCTGAATCTGAGTTTCTAGGATCTAGGTCCAAGAAAGTATGCTAAAATTTGCTGTTGTTGTGTATTTCTTAATCTGATCTGGTCTTGACTAGAATTTTTTTATCTGGAATGAAGTGGTAACTTTCTTGGCTGTGTTATACCATCTGGGTAGCCTCATCTTACTGACCTTGGGACACTTGCATGGCTGCTATTTCTTCATTATTTGGTCCAAACTTCAAACCTTTTACACACACACACACACACACACACACACACACACACACACACACACTGTTCTCTGCCTTTCCTCTGATTCTCCTTTATTGTTTTTACATGTGTCTTTCATTAAATTTGACAACTGCTCTAGGGCATGTCTCCTAGGCCCATAGGATTGCAGAGAGTATATAGCATGTCAGGGAGAATGCTGGATTGGAAAAGACCTTACAGATTGTTAAAATGTTGCCTTCATAGTTACCAAGGGAGAAAGCATCATATTACAGGACTTTGGTCATTTAGAGATAGAGAAGACTTTGCATTGTGGTTCTGTGAGGGAGAAAGTTTGAGGTTATCCCAATTTATGCTGACACACAGAAAAAAATATCCTTCAGTATTTTAATAGTTTTTTGCATGTTTGAATGGGAAAATAAAATACTTTCAAAACACATTAAAAAGTATACTTAAATAATAGCTAGGCAAATTTATGTTAACCAAAGCTATTTTTATTTTACTTTTAATAACTGAAATACTTATAGGATTGTGACATTTTACTTCTACGTTTGTGGTACATTGTGCTGAGATCCAGATTAAGAAAGCTGGATATCAGCAGGGTTTGTTCTGACCTTTTTTTCTTTATGTTTCTTCATCTGAGATAAAAAAAAAAGCCCATGGGACCATTGGGATATCCCTTCCCATAGTCTGTCTGTCTCACAGCCTGCTAGTCCATGCTCAGAGAATAGGGAACCACCAAAAGCCCTCTCCAAATCATTCCTAGTCAGTTCCCAACTTCTGCTCTGTGCTTCTTTTAGAGTCCATTCTTTGGAGAGTCATGGCCTGTGCCTGTGCATTAATGAGTCATGAGTAGAAGCACAGTGCTCTGTGGAGGATGTGTCTAGTGTTTGGATACAAGGTTTGATTTACCAAGTGTGGAAAGAGGAGAATTATTAGCTTGAGTGAAAGTCAAAATTCAGCTAGCAACATTGTATTACATTTTGGTTCCAAGCTTGGATGTATCTACTAATTCTAAATTAAAATTTGGCTTCTATGCCCTTCTGATGATTGATTTTGTAAGCTTGAAGACAGAATATTTTTGGCTTGATCTATAGCATATATATATATATATATATATATATATATATATATATATATATGTCATGAATCTCATTTTCACTTTTGTACAAAGACTTACAAATGTTAGAAAAGAGTTCATCTTACCATGGTGGGTAATAAGTATTTTTTAAAAAGTATGTTTGCTTCAATAATTGCAACATGTGTAGCCATAAAAGTATTTGGAAATGATGGATCAGATTCATTCCAAAAATTTTGGAGTGTAGCTAATGTGAACTAACCATGAAACACACTGGAAGTTCTTTTTAATTAAATGCTCAGTTACTGTTTCATTTATCTAAAATTTCCATTTTATTGTAAAAGTAGAACTGCACTGATTTAGTGTTCAAGTTAATTGGGTCAATCAACATTTTTTTTCTAAGTAATATTTTTTATGAATGGATAGAAGATACTGATGTGGCTATTGCATAAAAGTAAGAATACTGGCCAAATAAATAGAAGGTGTTTCGTAAGACCAATCACTTGTATTACATCATTCTATCTGGTGAGAACCTTTTGTCCAAAAGGCAAACAAAACTGAATAGAATAAATGAATTACATATAATATCATTTGCACAGATAATAAAGAAATAACAGTCCATCATAGAGTTCATTACAAAGACACAATTGTTGTGGATCTCTGAGTTATTACTATCATTTTGTTTTGCTTGAGAGAGAGATCATGAAGTGTTGAGTGGGTAGGGAGGAAGTACCTAGGAGAATCTGGGAGTGGGGAAAGAATATGATCAAATATATTTTACAAAATGTTAAAATAAGGGCTGGCGAGATGACTCAGTGGCTAAAAGTACCAGCTGCTCTCCCAGAGGACATTAATTCAATTGGCAGCAACCACATGGTGGCTCACAACCATCTCTAGTGGGATCTGATGCCCTCTTCTGGCATACAGGTGTACATGCAGATAGAGCACTCATATACATAAATAAATTTAAAAATTTTTTAGAATAAAAATTAATTGATTAAAAAATTGTAAGTAAGTAGTCTAAACTATACTGGGACATGCATGTGAGCAAGTGTGGATAACAGGTGTCTGTCAGTGAGAAGATGCTGTTTCCATTGTTGTAAAAGGGGAATTTTGTTGTGCTATTCTTGGGGACTTAATAAGTAGTGTAGCTAGGGGATCCACAGGGATGACCCCAACTAAGAATCTGGGCAGTTGTGGAGAGGATGCCTTTGATGCCCTTCCCCTATAATGAGATTGATGTCTATCTTGGTTACTATTCCTAGAGCCTTCATCCAGTAGATGTTCAAAGCAGAAACAGGCACCCACAGCTAATCACTGAACCATACTCCTGTAATCGAGTTACAGAGAGGGAGGAGGGATAAGCAAAGGAGCCCCAGATGTGCTGGAGAAACCCTCAAAACAGTTGATTTGACCTTGTCATAAAATGGAGACTCTAGTTATAAAGCTGGGGAACCAGCATTGGACCTAACCAAGCCCTCTGAACATGGGTGCCAGCTAGGAGGCCAAGACAGTCAACGGGACCTCTAATGGTGGAGCCAGTGTTTATCCCTAGAGCACAAATGGACTTTGGGAGCCCATTCCCTATGGAGGGATACTATTGTAGCCCAGATACAGCAAGGAGGGCCTCCCCAAATGATATGATGGACTTTGAAGGTACCCTGTGGAGGGCTTCACTATCCCTGGGGAGGAGTTGGGGGATGGGTTGGGGGGTTGGTGGGGAACATGGGAGGATGGAAGGGCAAGGGAATGGGGGGTGGATATGTAAATATGAGTGCCTCTAAAATAAAAAAAATAATAAATAAAATAAGAAGTAGTGTAGCTCTTGGAGCACTTGTGAGTAAGAATGAATGGGGTGGAAAAAGGTCTGATATCACAAAAGGACTGAGGGAATTAATTAGGTTAAGAGCTATTCTTAAACACCGAAGGTCTAATGGGGTTGAACTCTGTCTTCTATAGGATGTAAGCACAAAGATCAGAAACACATGGTTTTGGACCAACATATACTTAAACAAGGTTGTGGCCTTGAAAGCATGCTTACAAAGCTTCTCATGGTCAGTGAAAAAAGTTTGGAGACAGAAAGTGATCTGTTAACATGTAGATCTCTAGTCCAGCAGTTCAAAGACCTCAACGAATGTCTCCTGATGATTTTAAGCAAAAAAAACCATATTGGCTTAAATTACCCAGGCATGGTGAATTTTGGGTTCTTTTGAGGGTTTAATCCCAAATCTTAGAATGTTTTATAGGGATGCTGGCATAAATCAGGAGTTGAAAGTCCATCACTTTTGTGAATAAAATCTTGGTATATGCTGAAGGTATTCTAATTTGTTGATTAATGATCTTTGAATTTACTAGAACATGCCTCCCCAGACTTTTGAAAGTTTTCCTCTCCCACTTAACTCATACCGTAAAAGCTGTATTGCCTGTCTCTTATTTTGTCTTCCTTTCACTTTTCTCTTTTCCTTTATCAGAAATTCTGTGTATGCATCTGTATGTCTCTTGGGAACTAAAAATAGCTTTTACAACAGAGACTTCTACTATTTACAACTACACATCCCACTTAGAATAAAGTCTGGGAATTCATGAATGATAAGCACATGTTTGTTTCATTAACAAATAGGTAAATTGTGAATGAAGGCTTGTTGGTTGAGTTGTTTGACAGATTAGTTACCACTCCCCTCCCTGATTAATGGGAAAGATTCTCAAACTCAGGTTTCTTTTGGGGGGGTAAATTTTGGGAGAAATCACATCGCAGATAGAGGATTGATTTCAAATGTTTTTGCCTAGCCAAAAATATTAGAAAGCAGATGGTAAGAAGAGAGGACAGGGTTGGCATAAAAGATATCAGAATTCAAAAGGAACTAGAAAGCAGTGGAGTGAAACAGCCTGCTGAGAATCCAGCTATGGCAGGTGATGTCTTGAAGTATTCACCATGCTCTAAAATAACAGATGTGCATTGGGGGGATACATGTGAGCATTTGTAATCTGCTACTTTCTATCTCCCTCTCTCTTCCTACCTGTCTCCCACACAGGGCAGCATCCCACCTGGCCATCCACACCCATACAGACCTACTATTTTTTCCCAAGACGACCAGACCCACCCCTACCTGACAATGCTTATATACCATTTTTTTTTGACTGGTAGAGAGAATTTACTTTCTGCCTTCTTTTCAGTTCTTGGCTTCACTTGTCTCTTCCCTGTCTCTACTGTCTTTGCTCACTCTGCTTTATCTCAGAACTTTGCAGTGACTGTAACAGCACTAAGAAAATACTCCTCCAGAAGCCCCCTGGCTTTTTCTTGTTCTGCTTCAATGCTTTGTTTCAATCTCACCCTCTCAGTCTCTGACTTTGATGAAAGGAAAAAGCAAGCCTAGTGTAGGGATAACAGTTGATAATTGCAAATACATTCTACAATAATACATTCTACATATGTGAAAGATTATCCAAAAAATAAATGAAATAAATTAAAACACAGCAATCACATTTTCTCTATAACTTCTATGACTATAATATTAGTTATGTTTTTCATTTATGCAAGTAGTTGTTACTTGATTTATAGTCTTTTATATTGTCTCTATTATATTAATTTATTGTTATCTGTTGTCCTGAAATACTTCTTCTAAGTAGAATATTTAGGGGCACACTGAAGATTCGTTTTTGTTTGAAATCACATTCTCATGTCCAGAAATGTATGTACTATTTATAGTACATGCTAATTCAATATTCACAACAAAACAAGTAAACTAAAAATTAAATAAAGCCAGGGAAAACTCATTAAATATCTTTGATTCCATTAAGAGATCTTGGAGTCCTTTTTGCCTATTTCATTTTCAATGCCATTGATGTTTGATTCTCTTATTGAACAACTAATTCAGTGAGTACTTAGTTAATGCTCAGGGCATATAGAACACTTCATTTGAACATTCAAAGGTGGCTGAAGCAACATAAGACTCCCAAATAACTTTTGATGGAGTGTTGAATAGAAGACATTGATGAAATGTCTTCTAAAAGACTGTGGCTTATGAAAAAGCCCTTCACTGAACAAAATATACCTGAAAGTGAAGAGCCATGGTTGCTTAATAGAAACCAGGGATTTACAGAAAGATGGAGAGATATCTCTAAAATGTTTGGAGATTGACAGGATTTATTTAAATTATGTCCAAATGGAAAGAGCTAGGTGGGAAGTGCTGCAGAGTCAGGAAGAGAATATGTAATTAAAAGGTCAAAATACAAACTATACAGGAAACCTGATCCAAGGGTTTAGGTTATGCTTGATGACTGGGTTTATAGGACAATGAAGAGAAATGGAGAGACATGGGGCTTCTGAAAGAATATTTAGGGATTTCCACTAGAGGTGTTAATGACAAAGGAAGGAAACAAGAACAAAGTTTTACAGGACAGATGATCAGTGTCACAAATAGAAGAGTGGTATCGTATATTTTGTTTTGTTTTTGACATACTGTCTTACAGGTGAGTTTCAAGAATCTTTCTTTTACTTATTTTTTAAAATTTTATTTCTTGCACTTAAAAGTATCTATTTAGTTTTATTTGTGTGTGAATCTGCCTTAGTTTATTTGCACCATGCCTGGGGCAAGTGCCTACAGAGGCCAGAAGAGGGCATCAAATGCCGCAGCAGTTGGAAAGAACCCAGTGTAGGTAATGGAGACCATACCCAGTCCTCATTAAATGTTCTTAACCACTGAGCTAACTCTTCAAACCTAGTATGTGTGTGTATATATATATATATATATATATATATATATATATATATATGTGGTGTGTGTGTGTGTGTGTGTGTGTGTGTGTGTGTGTGTGTGTAAGTTTGTGTGTATGTGTGTGTATCTGGTATATGTGTATATGTGTGTTGGTGGTGTGTATGTATGTGTGTGTTTTTATGTGGTATGTGTATACATATTCTTGTGCTTTCCAATTATCCATGTGGTTACTACTTAATTATATTCCTTATATTGTATAAACATATATATATATATATGCATATGTTTGTATGTATACTATAGGAAGTTGAACAGGGATAGTTTAAGTTTCTCTTAGACACAAAAATATTTTATGGGAGTTCAGGGTGTTTCTTTTGCTTTTTTTTTATTAAGGCAGACTCTCACTGTCTTGAAATTCCCTGTGATTTAGCTGACTGTTTACTATAAAGAGACAAAGGATGTCCTAGAGTCTAACAAGAAAATATCTTACTCTTCTAGTAGAACAAATAGAGAATTAAACATAATAAATGAACAGCAATGAAGAATACACACACACACACACACACACACACACACACACACACACACACACTATACATAGGACTCCACTTGTGACATTTCCCCAATCCTCAACTCTCACATAGGTGGCATAAGAACAAGTTCTTATTTTATTACAAGTACGATAATGAAGGCATAGACAAGCTCCTCCTGAAATTCATAAAGATTGTTCTAATTAAGTAATAGTAGACTTTAGGTAATATGAAACAACTTAAGTGAGTTCTTTACACCTTCTATTCTGTACTCTGTGAAGTTCTATCTTCTGTGTAGATCAAATTAAGTGTAGTCCTATTCCATGGCCATCTAAGAACACCAATATTCCAGGAAGGAACAGTGTCTAATATAAAAGCTATCATCATAAATGTTTATAATTTGGAGCTATTGTTTTACCATATTTTTTTCTGAATGTCTCATAAGGCAGGTTTTGCTAAGTATAGGGACCTTTAAGCACATAGAATTTATAACAGAAAAGGCTAACCATATGGCCAGTGGTTTAGGGAGGGAATGTAATTAGTTTTATACACTTTATAGCTTGATCTGAAGTTGCGTGTGCGGAGTAACAGTGATCCCATCTGTAGCAAGTCTTTCTCTGTCCTGCCAGCTCCCAAATAATGACACAGAGAGTTATTACTTACGAAAGCTCGGCCTTAGCTTAGGCTTATCCTACTAGCTCTTACAACTTAAATTAATCCATTTACTTTCATCTACATTCTGTCTTGTGGCTTATTATCTCATCTCTCTATACTGCCCATACTGCTTCCTCCTTGTCTGGCTGGTGACTGGTCTTTCTTCTTTCCCCAGTCCTCTCTGCCTTCAGAAGTCCAGCTTAACCTCTTCCTGCCTAGGTAATGGCTATTCAACTTTTTATTAAGCCAATCGAAGTGACACATCCTCACACAGTGTAAAGAAATATTCCGTGACACCCTTCTCAGCATGTTACAATAAGAAAATAACCTCATTTTGTCAACATTTAGACCCAGAGCACTGGAGAAATGGCTCAGTGGTTAAGAGCATTTCTGGCTCTTGCTGAGGATGTGATTTGGTTCCTAGCATCCTCATGGCAGCTACAGTGCCTATAACTCCGGTTCCGGGGGATCAAACAACCTCTTTTGCTTCTGAAGATACCTGCATGCACACAGTACACATGAACTTACCCAGGCACACACCTATACATATAAATAATAAACTTTCAAAAGCAAAGATCTCATACTAAGAACCAGAATGCATCTTTTGTAGTGTCATGTGAGTCTATATCTAAGACAAAAAGAAAAGAAAAAAGAAAAAAGGCAGAGCATATGATGAACATGTGTTGTGGGTTAGGCACAGGATCAGGTGTTTTTAGCTCTTATTATTTAAGCACTTCCCTTACTGGGGATACTGGAAAGTCAGGAGTAATCATGTGGCTACAATGTAGCTATTTTCCTAGCTAGGAGACTTGTTTACTTACCTGTCAGTGTATCCTGGTGGGTACCTGGCTAAGTGAGATCAGATTGGGAAACAATAAGTTAAAAAAGAGAGAATTATGTGAAGGAAGGACTCAGTCCAAATGGACTAACACTCCCCATCCCTACTTCTCAACTTTGGTTCACTTTACAGTTTATAATCCAAATATACCATGAGGATGTGTTCATCTTTAGGTTTAAACAGCTTTGAAGTGAGGCCAAGGATTTCTTTAGTGACCTACATGCTTGCTAACTCTTGAATTTTCCGCTTTGAGAGATGAGAAAGGATTAATGGAGACTTGTAACTTTGGAAGTTTCTTCACCTAACACGGGGTGATATCATAGGGCTTTGCCTTTGGCATGTTTCATGAAGGTCACCAGGGCCTCTGTATCTGTACACAGGATGAAGAGCTAAGCTTCACACTTTTAATAGCATAGCCTGTCAGGATTTGTGTGTGCTGTCATAGTTTATAAAAAACAAGAAAAATTCATAGGAATTGGATACAATGAAATAGTCTTAAATTGAAGTCAGTCCTAGATTCCTTAATGAATACCTTTGTTCTTGGAGGGAATGCGGTAAGGTCATTGTTGACTGCAGGTGATGAGCAACCCAGTTGGCCATTTATTCTAAATATATTACTGCCAGAATCCCCCTTGGCAGCATCCCCAATCACCCTAGGCAGCACCCTGCTTTCTCCTTCCACATGGGATTCCCTACCAGATGCGGAGAGAGACCTCAATACCACCCAGGAGGGGAGAATTGATGCTAAAACCCACAGCGGCACTTCAGTCAACCCTTCATTACTCTTGCTTCTGTCCAAACTCCCAGTAGCCTCTAGTGAAAACCTCAGCCATGGCACACTGCAAATCCCAAGGCCCCTCACTAATGCTTCACTCTTGGCTGAGGTCATGACTAAGCAGAGCAAGACTTTCTTTGGCTGCCCCAAGCTGAGTGACCTGCTTTCTCAGCAACACCTTCTCGCTAATGAGATTGTCTCACAAAAGAAGAATGAAATCAAGTGTCAGGGTTTGGATCAAAGTAGTTCTGATGCTCTGAGGTACAAGGTCAAACTGCAGGTAAAAATGAGACCTTAAGACCACATAGGGTCCTGTTGCAAACCCATGCCACCTTTGCCATATCGCTGTATTACAACCCATCTTTAAAAATTGTAGAAAGGCTGCCTTATGCAAATAATAGGATTGATTTCAAGAAGGATGGATGGAATATTTAGCATATTTGTATTTTGAACACTTTATTCAGTTTTGCATGTGTATTCCTATATCAACCATTTTATACATATTCCCTAACATGACTACAATATCATAGGGTAAATTATTATTACTCCAAGTTTATTAAAGAACTGAAGCTAAGCAATGTTGATCAATTTGTCACCAAATAGAGTGCTAGTAAGTAGCACAATGGAGACTTTCTGCCAGTTTTTTCTCCAAAATACTAAAGGTCGGTCACAGATATATGAAGTAATAGATGCCTATTTCAGGGGTCAGCATTTCAGGGGATATAAAGGTAAACAGAATACTCTTGGGCATTAAGCAGTCTCCAATACAGAATTTGAGAAAGACATGAACTTACAGAAAGACAATACGGAGAATAATGTAAAAAATTGTTAATCTCAAAATGGAGCTATATGGGAAATTCTTTGATGATACTATGGTGGGATTAGGGTCATAATGAGTAACTATTTTGTTGTATTATTTTAATCATTATAATAACTTTTGAGAACAATGGGGTTACTTCTGTGGTATATATAATGAAATTGTATCTCAAAAATATGGGAGAAAGGAAACTATTTGGGCCTGGGGCTTCTGACCTTGGTGCTAATGCTCTTAACTTTTACCATATACTAATTGAGTAGCAAGGGAAAACTTGGCAGGGAAAATGCAATTTACCTGGGTATGTGTGAATACATTCTTTTTCTAAGAAATGATTTTGACAGGAAGGGGGTAAAGGTGATTCTAAGCAATAGATAAAACAAAACTTGTGCATCAAAAAAGATATAGTTTAGGATAACAGGGTGGCTTCTGGAATAAGTAAGTCATTCCTTATTAATAGAGCAGAGATAGATCATTGCTAAGGCCTAAGGGATGATCACATAGACCTTGTTTTGAATTTATAGTATAATTATACATTAAAATAGATAAGTCAACACAGACAAACGAATGCAAGCATAGGGTGGTACAAACTGTATACCATTTCCAGATCTTGTGGTTTTACTAGGTCTTAGTCTTCTCCACATCTGTTTCATGAGTGTACATAATAGTAAGAGTCATTCAATTAAAATAATGTCCAGGTTACCCGAAGAAATCAAGAAAGTGAAAAGAAAGCAAGGCATTGGGGAGGGAGCATACAGAGAGGAGTAGCAAGGTTCAAGTGATTTGAAGGGGGAAATGGGAAAATTTGGGGGAGGCTTTAATTAAAGGGAAGTCAAGACAGAAAGAAAGGGAGGGAGGTAAAATAATGATAAGGATGTCTGAAAAAGTCATAAGGGATCATATTATTATTTATTTACTTAAAATTACATATTATACATATATAGTCTGAATGCAAATTTTCCATCTTGGCAGGCTATTTTCTCCTCAAGAGCCAAATACTCAATGACACACACACACACACAAAATACTCAACGTCACACACAAGAAGCCCCTTTTGAATTATTGGTCTTGATAGTCCAAGAGATTCCCCCAATATTATAGGCTAGTGCTGTTATTTTTTTGCTTGTCTCCCAGAGGATTAAGGTAAGTCCTTATTAGAAGATACCTTGTGCTTAAGACACAGAACCTAGAGATTCTGAACTGGATATTACCTGAAAACTGTTTCTTTGAGGGTTAGCTTTCATGGTACCAGAAAAATGCAAGCTTACAAGAGAGGGAAGCAATCAATAGCCCTACCCAGCTATAAAGCCTATGACCAACATGGCACCATAATCATGAGTACCGTAACCATGAGAACCATAGCCATGAACACCATAACCACAGTACATAGTACACATAACTTGACAGCCACCAATAGTTCTCTAATTGTACTTAAGAATCACTCGACAAGAGGGAAATTATGCCTAGTACTGGATACCTAGACAACTACCCAAGGGTAGTGAGGTCATAGATCTTAGAGGAGAGCCTACAATCACCATTTCATTAGAACAGCATAACTCCTAATCACTTTCTAGATGTGTTCTTACACCCAGAGATTATCGTAGTTCTCATCCTGTATCAAAGGAGCTTCTCTATGTGACAGATTAAACCATTACAGAAAACCACAACCTGTCAAAATGATCTTGTGGTTCCCAGCCCCAACTAAAAGCTCCTGCACCTGAAGTCAAGGAGCACAAATGAGGGGCAGGAACCTTGCAAAAAGCCATATAACATGAAGTATGATGTGGGACTGAGTCTCCCAGAGTTGTCACAGAAGCTACAGCATGAAGTCTCAACAATATGGCTGTCTAAATAAGACCTCTGGAAGGATAACACCAATAGACTTGTTAACATGAAAGGAGGAATCTCAAAGAGCCCTAATCTTAGACAAAGAACTGCAGGCACCTAAGGAATCCTGAGAGGGGGAAAAATAGTTTTCATAGAGCAGAGCTCCCAATTGGCTATCTAATAAAGAGTGGTCAGTCCTGAAATCATATACATACAAGTCACATTATGTGGACTGAGAAAGTTATATTTATATATTTAGGAATACACACAGAGACACACATATACACAACAATTAAAAAAAGAGTATGAAATTGAGTGAGAGAGCAATAGGGGTGTATGGGAGGGGTGGGGAAGGTAAGAGAAGAGGGAAAGTGATGTAATTATATTTTATTTGAAAATTAATGTTTTCTAGGGAGACCTGCCAGTTAACTTTTCTTTTTATGGCTTTTAAGTTTATTTTTTGCTTCTCATATCTATTGATTTTTTTCTATTTTTCATTTTCATACCAACTCCAGTTCCCCCTTCCCCTTCTCTAGCTCCCCCTACCTCCTCCCTTCACAGACCCCATTCACTCTTCAGTTGGGGGGTAAGTCCTTCGTTGGGGAGTCAACAATGTCTGGGATACCAAGTTGAGGCAGGACCAAGCGCCCCCTTCCCCCCTACACCACCAAAGTTGAGCAAGGTATCCTGTCATAAGGAATGAACTCCAAAAAGCCAGCTCATGCAGCTGGGATAGGTCCTGGTCCACTGCCAGGCTTCCTACAACAGATCATGCCACATATTTGTCACCCATATTCAGAGGGCCTAGTTCAATTCCATGCAGTTTCCCCAGCTGTCCCCAAAGTCCATGGGCTCTGACTAACTTGGGTCAGCTGTCTTTGTGGTTTTCCCCATCATGCTCTTGACCAGTCTTGTTCATATGATTCATCCTCCCTCCTTCAAGTGTACTCTAGGAGCTCAGCCCAATGCTTGGCTGTGAGTCACTGCATCTGCTTCCATCAGTTACTGGATATAGGTTCCACAATGACAATTAGGGTAGTCACTAATCTGATTGAAGGGGAAGGCCTGTTCACACACTGTCTCCACTATTGCTAGTAGTCTTAGTTGGGGTCATCCTTATGAATTCCTGGGAATTTCTCTAGCAGGAGTTTCTCCCTAACCCCACCATGGCTCCCTCCATCAAGATATCTCTTTCATTGTTCTCCTCCTCTCCTCCCCCAGTTAGGTCTTCTTGATCTCTCATGTTCTCATCCCCCATCCTCTCTCTTTTACCCCTTCCCAGTTTACCCAGGAGATCTTAACTATTTTCTCTTCCTGGGGCCTTGTTACCTAGCTTCTCTAGGATTGTGGATTGTAGCCTGATTATCCTTTGATTAACATCTAATATCCACTTATGAGTGAGTTTATACCATGTTTGTCTTTCTGGGTCTGGGTTACCTCATTTAGTATATTTTTTTTCTAGTTGCATTCATTTGCCTGAAAATCTCAATATGTCATTGTTTTTACTGCTGAGTAATACTCCAATTCATTTTCATAGTCCTAGAAGATGCTATGTAGGTTTCTGAGTATGCAGCTTTTCTTGTTTTGTTTGTTTGCTTTAGTGTGTGTGATGTTTAGACAACACAGTAGGCTACAGATGACTGTCTCACATTAGAGAAGCCAAGAATCTTGCTTTTAGTTTCTTAGCTCATGAGGCTGAGGCTCCCATCCATCTCAATCTGGCACTGAAGGCCTGAAGGATTCCCAGAGACCTTTTCTGATACTTAGTCTATGGGAGTCCGGCTTTGTGGGCCTTCAATCAGATCCAACTGACTTGCCACATTCATACCTAAGAAGGGGAATGCAGATTGAGAAAGGGCAGGCAAGATGCTAAGAGAAAGACAGAGACACAGGATAGAGGCAGGAGGGCAATTCAGTGACTACTAAATGCCCCAAGTTTATTCTTCACCATTCTTAAATACCTTAACCAAAAAGGGGAACCTAGTATCATGTATATGGAACAGGCTTTCTTCCTCAATTCTCCAAGGATTTGGTAACCATACCTTAGATTCAATTTCTTGTTATCTGGCCTTGATGGTCAAGAGCAACCGCATCTCATACCAAGTCTGTTGTTATTTGGATAAGACACCCAAAGCCAAGATCAAACATCCTACAGTAACCACACTTTAGATCTTTAGGTCTTGTGACTTACTACAGACAGTTTTGAACTCTCTGACCTTGAGCGAAGATGAAGTGGAGCCATATTTATGAGCCCCAGCATTAGTCTATGTTAAAAGTAGAAAGAAGCCAGTTCTGGTATCAGGGAAGGGAATGCTGAAGCAACTATATAGATGAACTTGCCAGCAGGAATGCCCAGAGGCTTTCTTTTACTTGTTTTTAAGTTGGTCAAAGTTGACAACTAAGATTAACAGTAACAGGTATTAACACTTCTTCCCAGGTATAAACTCTATTAAGGACAAGACCTACTTCTTAGGAAAGATGTGTGTTCGCTTTGTAATAGTGGCAATACTATTAAAAGAGAATTTAACTGCACCTCAAGTGGGTTTAAGGCCTGTTCCACATGACAAAATCCATACCTGATATGAACATGGTCAAAAGCACATTTCAAGGGACAGCATAGGCCCTGGGTAGGGAGTGAATAATGTTGTTTAGATAAATTGATACAGCAGGAATCTGCTTTCTAAAAATTTGTGTTTATATCATAGACAAATACTACTCTCTCAACGTTAATGAGGTATTTTTTCTTTCCAGTGGCAATGGTGAAGGCCATGTGGTGAAGGCAAAGACTCATAGCTGAACATGGTGCTGAGAATATATGATGGCTGAGAGCTCAGGAATTAAGGAGATACTTTACATCATCTTTCCTAAGGCTCAGGGATCATTTCAAAAGAGGGAGAATCAGAAAAATAAATAAAAAAGAGTATGTATCTTGAATGTTCTTAACTATATGACTTCAAAGTATCCACATAAACACATTAAAACAATGTTTGAGAGATGGTTGTGGTGCAAATGCCTGTTACCCCAGCACTTAATGAATTGGGACATAAGGATTTATAGTCTGAGGCTGTGCTTGGTAACATTTTATTTCTCAGACAACAATAACAAAAATACTGATGATGATGATGGTGATGGTGATGATGATGATGACTCCCAATTATTACTGTTCAAGTCATAGAGACAAGGAAAATGCAATTTAAATGAAGACATAAAACACCAGCACGGGCTACTATCTTCTAAAGAGCAGGCACATGATGGAGACAGGAGGTGACCTGTCTACTAAAGGAGGGAGGTAAAACACAGTGAACCCTTTAACCTTAGCTGATAATGACTTTAAGTGTTCAGCCCTTTGAATGCATTCTTGATACTTTATGAGTTGGAAACAATATTTAAGATAATAGTGTTGAGAGGGAACCAAGTCATGAGGGCCATGGCACTGTGAATGGATAAACGTCACTATTGTAGGAACGACTCTTAAACATGAAAGCAGATCTGTTATAAACATGAGTTTGATTCTGGCTTGTGTTTGTTTACACTCTCGCCCTTTGACTTCTATTAAATAATGGTACAACATTAAAATTCTGTTAAAATCTTGGCCCTTGACTTTGGGCCTAGCCTCCACATCTATTAGAAATAAACTTCTTTTGATTATAGTCATTCTGTTATATGGCCTTAAGGCAATATAAAATGGATATTGTAATTTGATTGTAAAGTATCCTCCGTAGGTTTAAACACTTGGTCTGCAGCTGGTACCACAATTTGGAAAGGTTGTAAGGCCGTTAGGAGGTAGAGCCTTTCAGGAGAAAGTGGCTCTCTAGAGGTAGGTTGTTGAGCTTTCTAGTTTGTCTCCACTTGTTTTAGTGGTAATTTTTACTTATTTTAATTAATTAAATTTTCAGCCTAATCACAGTTCCCTCTCCTTCTTTCCACTCCTCCCAGTCCCTTTCCCAACCTCCTCTCTGCCCCATCCACTCCTTCTCTCTTTCTATTCATGTTCTGCCTTTCCTGCCTGCTTCTGTGTTGTCCACCATCAAAGACTGCATCTCTTTGGCACTATAAACCAAGATAAACCTCCTTTTTTTCTTGAGTTGCTTTTTTGCCAGGTAATTTTATCATATTCATGAGAAAGCAAGTAAGGCAAACAGGAAGGAGGGATAGAGCTGGTGATGGGCTGAGCAAAGAGGTGGCAGATAGAGTGCAGACCTCAAGAGTGGGAGTGTTCTAAGTCTAGAATGGTGATCAAAAGTTCTTTCATGGTCAATGTAAGTTTCACTGCTAGGAAGGCAAGTGAAAACTATTGAAGATTGTTCATAGGGCAGCAACGGTAGCAAAGGATAAAGAGATTGTATAGAAAAGGATCATTAGACTCTTTGAATGATAAAACCCAGGGAATAAAAAAGAAAACACAATCAGAATAAGGCTGGATGAGAAGCTTTATTAAGAATAACCAGTCCCTGTGAGGAAAGAAGAGCTACCAGGTTATCTGGATGAAGACATCCATACAACATGTTCAGCAAGCAGGAAAGTCAGTTTTGATTCCACAGCATTACTGGAGAAAGCATGAAGGGTATGACCATTCAAGGGACAGACGGAGAAAAAAATATATACAGCAGCAGTGGAAGCAAGAAAAGTTGTGTCAAAACTCCATCAATTAGGCTGAGCCTCTGGGTGCTGGGAATCATGTATGGAGGAAACTGTAAGAACATTGAGGAAAGAAGTCTGCATGTAGGATTAATGTGGGCCAGGGAAGCAGAGGCAATGAATGTAATTGATTGATTCCACAATGTTGCCATAGAAAGCAAAGGAGAAAAATGGAACAATGGAATGAAGAATTTGGCCTTGTTGAAGGAAGTCTTTCACTGTAGAAAACAATTCTATCAATGCCTTTGAATATGACTTTTCAATTCTACAGTGTATATTTATTTACTTTAACACATATTTCTCCAGAATGTTTTCCTTGAATGTGTGGTTTATAGGGTGCTTTAAAAGTCACATTGCACTCAATGAAGGTCATGTGCAAAATACAAATATCCCATACTTTATTTGAGTTCTTGGAGAATGAGTAATTGGACACTGTATTGTGAAAGACAGAGTCACTAGATAAGCTAATGGTCTGAGCAAACAGACTATGTGTTTTCATATTAAGCTGGAAAATTTTGTTTTCTTTTATGCCCACATTGCTTATGTCTGGTTCTAGTTTCATTTGTAGACATATCTAGGTAATAGCTCTGGGTTTGTTGCCAATTATTTTCGAAGCATGGGTCAAAGTATTTGATTCCTGTGGGTCTAAGTGATATATTTTAAACACAAAGGTTACTGACTTGATCATCTCTTGGTTACATTATAATTAGAGAATGCTATGGCTTTTGTTCCTAGCTTTAGATATATTTGGCGGAAAGTTTTGGAAATACTGTATGGATGTGATTGACAGGATTAGAAAATTGGTAAAGATTTAAGAAAAATTTCAAGAATTGTGTACTGAACTATTTATCTGGAGATGAAAGACATGAATAAGATCCAATGCATAATATCTGTCCATTTATAAGAAAAAGAAAATGACAATTTCTGACATTTTTGCATATAATCTGGGAAATGTAATTCAATGAATAAAATACAGATAAACAATATTTTACATGGTTGTATTATGCTCACCGATAAAAGTTTTATTTTATTCACTATAGGAGGCATGAAGGCTCTTGGGCTAACAGATAAGCACTAGCAGAGCCAGGAATGTTAAGCACATAGCACTGTCTCTTCAAGGGGAAAGATATATAACCTGCTTTCTGCCCAGAAGGCTAGGAGTGGATGTGGTTAATAGCCTAGTGACCTTTCCACCATCTCTGTGGTCACAGCAGATCCTCTGGGGTCACAGCAGATCCTTTACCAGACTCTAATCCATGAGTTACTTTTCTCAATCTATAGAACCTATCTTAATGGAGGCTGTCCCATGTACTTTACAAAGAGTTTCAACATAGTCCTGACTTAGAGCTTTTTGTGCAACATGAGATTAATTGCTACCAGGGAAAATTTCACCAAATCAAACTGTGCTTAAATATGCCTAAAATAAACTGCTTGGGGTCAGATTCTCAAAGTCTGAACCAGTGCTAGCTACTGAGTTGTCTTGAGCTGGGCTACCTTCTTGCCTATGGTGGAAGCTGTTAGTATTCTGCCTCTTGTGGTTTCAGAGACCTCCATTGTTCATTGAATCCGTATACCAGCATTTGTCGTAATCATTTTGACAGTCTGTGCCTGAATTCTGTTACCTCTTGGGAAGTGGGAAGAGTGGAGGAAGAGAGAGAAGTGAAGTTTATCTGATGCAGGATGTTTTATGTATGTTCCTTTTCAGATGGAAGAGATGGTTGATTCTGAAGCTGAGGCAAGAATTTGAGTGCAGAGGGACTATGGGGATGCCTTCTATGCCTTCAGGGTTCTGTGGGATAATGAACCACTTGAAAGCATTGGAAAGTACCACAGACAATGGGAAACTGCTGTCTTGATGTGTGGACCTCAGGAGCAGTGGGTGGGAGAGGGGGCAGTGGATATATAATCATACTGGTTAAAGCAGGAAGGACATTCAGTGGGTGTGGATGGCTCTGCTACTTTCTATTGAGTTTTGCTCTTTCACCACTGTCCCTAGAAAACAGTCTAGAAGTCTTTGTTTGTGGGAGTTGGTTGGGTTTATGCCACTTAATTTCTGATTTCAAGAAACATCTTTGTACTTCACTGTATTTTCTATGAGAAGACACCCTAACTCAGTGTAGTAGGATGCAGGTATATCTCTGGGGGAGTAGGAAATGAAGAGACAAAGATTTTTCACATCCTGACAATTTCAAGAAATAGCAAAATGTTTTAGTATCTGTAAAAGCAAGCAAGGTGTCATGACACTTTTTGGCTGTAAATAGCACTCTTTCAGAGCTGGGAACTTAATTTGAGGTGGCCTGCCAGTCTCCCCCTCTTCCTTCCCACCACACATGCTCTAATACCTGTCCCAGGCAATCCTGTCAGCTGTGACTTTGTGCTCTGACAAAACTTTCACTCCTTTGGTATTAAATTGGATTTGAACTTGGGTCTCAATTCAATTCAGTTAAATTAACATTTGTTGAACACCCACAAGGCGAGGTCTGTAACCTTCACTGTAAGTCACACCCAAACCTTTCTCAACAAACAAATTTAGCTGGAAGTCTGAGATAACCCTGCTTTCCTCTATTACTTTCAGGGCCTGTTGGCGTTTTGTTGCTTAAAATATCTTAGGATTGTGCTAGTGATTTAGGAATATTTGGTAGCTGAGATGGCTATCAAGGTTTCACCTGAACCATTATTTGATATAGCAGAATGGGTCTTGTAGAAGAAGATTTGATCAGTCATATTTAAACTGTGAGGTCATAACCAGCATGAACAAAAATTTCAGTGTATTTAAAATAAAGTGTATATTCAGAATCTTTTATGCATTCATTAGTTGGGTTTGTATTTTCCAATTACTATTTGCTAATCCATTCTGAAAGGGTTGGGTGTTGTAACCCAAATTGGCTTCATGGTGATTGGGATACTCTGGCCTAAGTAGCATTGTCTATGTGATTTCCTCACTTGAATAAGAATGATAGTCAGTCACATACTTGGCAGGTTTAATGATCAATGACACGTTTGGCATTAACATATGATTCTTATCAGCAATGAGATCATTAGATGTATAAAACAGTTTGCTAGCTGTGACAGGGGATTTAATAATTTTTTTCATGATAGTAATATTATTGGAAAAACAATGATATTTTCCAGATTATTGCTATTGGTCATGGAGACAAGAGACATAACTAATGTCTCTTGCAGCTTGACAAACTCCTTAATAGAGACTAAGATGTGATGGCAGAAGATGATCTTTGCTCTTCTTTCTCTGGGAGTTGATGAAGACATTGCTTTTTCTAACAGTTAAGTAGGAAAAGAGAGACTTGGGTGGTTGCTAAGGCAAGGCAGCAATCAAGACCATTAGTGTTAGGAACCAGAGCCAGAAGGGATATATGGATAAGGAAGAAGTCATGCAAAAAATTATATTTTTTTCAATTTATTCATTAAAAAACATATTCTGAATCCTTAGCACATGCTGACCATAGCTCTAAATGTTGGAAACACATATCACTGAGCACAGAGCACAGCTACCACACTGAGGTCAGATAAATTATAGAAATTCAGACTCCATGAAGGAAAGTCCAGGGAAATTTTCAAATTACACTTGGGTCACCTCAGAACTTCAACCTGAAGTTAATAGTCAACCACACAAAATGCATTCAATATTTCAGTTCATTTGATTTTTTTCACTTTCATAAAGAAATGAGTAATAACTAAGTTAAAGATGTCATTAAAATATTATTTGCCTTTTCATGATGTTTTAGATCATACAAGTTTTATTTAACTTAAAAGTGTGTTTTTCCTCTGTCTATCGTGTCTATTTCTCCTTCTATTCATCTATGATCTATTTACTTATTTACTAATTGCTTTTGTGGTTCTGTACATAAAAAGTTGTTTTTCAAGGAAAACCTAACATTTTATCTACTAGCTCATTATTAGTGGCACCTAGTATTATCTTTTGAAATTTGTAACACAATGATTTAAAACACCTATTTTTACATAAATTGTTTTAAAAATTGAAACATGGAAATGCAAAATTATAATGTGTTAGTTTTTATAGTTTTAAAATATTGTATTATTCTCTTAATTACCCTTACTTTTGGCCATTCTTGATTATCAAACACTTCCTCTGTTAAGACATATGTCTACAATATTCTAAATGATAATGGCAATACTGCATAGATGCCCATTTATTCTATGTTGAAATTGTTGACAACCATGACACAGATGTGTTTGTGGGTAAACATCTTTCTCATAGTGGTGCTATTATTTATAATTATTATAAACTATACTATTTAGACAACTGGAATAAATGTGTGAAAATGGATTCTATATAGATGACACATTGTTTGGAAATGTTTATTAAGTGAAACATTCACTATTGTACTAAATATGGACAACTGTAAAAGAAAAATGTAGTATCTAATTAGTCTACAAAGGTCTTTCAGTCTCCCAAGCAAAAAAAAAAATTAAGATAATTAATATGGGAATAGTTTGTGATAAAAAGTATACTAGAACTCTAACAAAGAAACCTAGAATCAAAAAAAAATTAGAAATTTTTAGAATTTCTGTTTAGAAATCAAGAACTGAGACCATGAATACACACTTATTCATATACATAGAAAAAGTTAAAATGCCATTCTAGGTTTAAAGAGAAATATGGCACCAGGGAAATGTCCAAAGATCCTCAAGGTTGACCCCAACTAACAATCTAAGCAATAGTCGAGAGGCTACCTTTAAAGCTGTTCTCCAATAATGAGAATGATGACTACCTTATATGCCATCCTAGAGCCTTCATCCAGTAGCTGATGGAAGCAGAAGCAGACACCCACAGCTAAACCCTGAACTGAACCCTGGAACCCAGTTGCAGAGAGGGAGGAGTGATGAGCAAAGGGGTCAAGACCAGGCTGGAGAAACCCACAGAAACAGCTGACCTGAACAAAGGGTTACTCATGGACCCCAGACTGATAGCTGGGAAACCAGCATTGGAGTATTCCAGAATCCTTGAAGAAGGATGTCAATTTGGAGGTCTGGTTAATCTATGGGGCCTCTGGTAGTGGATCATTATTTATCCCTAGTACATGAATGGACTTTGGGAGCCCATTCCACATATAGGAATACTCTTTCAGTCTAGACACTTAGGGGAGGGTCTAGACCCTGGCCCAAATGACATGACAGACTTTGAAGATCTCTGATGGAAGGCCTCATCCTCCCTAGGTAACAGAAAGAGGATAGGATTGGGGGATGGTGGGGGGCAGGGGAGGAGTGGAGGGAGAGGGAACTGGGATAGACATGTAAATGAAGCTTGTTTCTAATTTAAATAAAAAAGAAAAAGAAGTAAAAGCTAAAACATCCATGGAATGCTCTTAAAAAGAGTTTTTACAATTGTACCAACTTTTAAATAATTAAGCCTTTCGGTCTTATTCAACATGCCTTCTATGTTAAATGTAGATCCTTGATGTCTTGTCAAATCTTTTTCGAACTACTCATTACCAAGGAACTCCTAGAAAGAATGCAACAGAAGACCTAAATGCTTAAGTTACATTTCCCTAATGGTTAGTGGTTTGGGTCATGCTTCCTATGCCCATTGGATGTTTAACATCCTGTTTGGAAAAATGATTGAATCCATTGCTCACTCTCTAACCTGGTTACTTGCTACCCCTTGCTAGTAACAGTTACAAATTTACCATACAATTTGAACATTTAATTCATTACAATGTATGTGGTTTACAAATCGTTTCTCACATTTTCATAAATCATCTTTCATTTTGTTGATTGTTTCCTTCTTTTCATGTACAGAAACAAAGTTGCCACTGAAAGTGATAGTGAATGTCTGATGAAGTAGGTATGTTTGGCATCACTTGAATATGATACTGAGTACATGTACATTTCTAGAGGAAATTGAAAAGTCTTATTATGAAACCAACCAACAAACAAACAAACTGTTGTACCTCTGTTCTTTGCACCCTTATTTGCACCAGCAAAGATGCAGAAAGAACTGAAGTTTCCATTAGTGAATGCACTGGTAATGAACATGTAGTATACGTACAAAATACACTCTTCAGCCATGAAGTAGAAGGACATCCTGGCATTTGAAATGGCATGAATGAAATTGGAGGGTGCTACACTATATAATCCATTTACTAGACTAGCAAACATTTTATAGTCTAATTAATACATAGAATTGAGATTAAGCCAAACCCATAGGATCAGAATGGAATAGTGGTCAGGGACAGGAGGAGAGAAAAGAAGAAGACAACTGAGTACAAAATTTCAGATGAAGAGATTCTAAGGATCTAATGAGTAGTTTGGGTGGTGATGAATGTGCTAGGTAATTGAACTGTGATAACCATTGCACACACATTGCACACACACACAATATATATATATATATATATATATATGTCACTATATATATATATATATATATATATATAGAGAGAGAGAGAGAGAGAGAGAGAGAGAGATTACCACTTAGGACACCTTGAATATAGATGAGTGCTGCTGTTTAAATATTTTAAAACATATTGCTATTTTTGTTCCATTGTCCTTATTTTACAATAAGTTGATATGCTTTCATTAGACTCTGCTAAGATGAAAAGCCAGCTATTTGTCAACAAGACACAGAAAGAAACTGTAGGTGCATACTCTGAAAATCAGAAATAGAAGCAGGGGTTAAAAATAAAATGAAATGCCTTGCAAATAAATTTAGCATCTCTTTTAAGCTTCATCATAAAAGCTGTCCAGCTTCGGTTTATCTTCATTACTTTCTACTTTTATGTTAACCAGAGTCTCATCACCAAGGGTCAGAATTCTATCAGTATTCAAAGGCAAAAGGTATCTACTTATAAAGTCTTTGTCATCAAAGCCAGATGGTGAGGATTAAGTCAGATTCTCCTCTATAATTGTTGATAATTGTCTCATACTGCTACACAAACAATTGTGGGGTAGAGAATAAGGACATTAATAAGATAGCACAATAGAGAAAGAATTTTATTTGTTCTCTTACATACAAAATTGAACTTCTGCTCATCCTCAAATTATCATGTTGAAATTATATGATAAATTCATTCCTATTGCTAGCAAGAGGTACCAAATAGGCAGGTTATTTGCCTGGTATCTATTCTACTTTCCCAACCTCAAGTCTTAGAAACTATGATGGAAGAAAGGGTGAGAAGATTATCAGAGCCAGAGGTCAGAGAGAGCTGGTGCCAAACAGTGTCTCTGGACATGACACGACAGACACCCTCGCAAACTCACAGCAGCTCTAACTGTTTATAGAAGCCCTGCACAGGATTAATCCAGTCAACCCTGTAGCCTCAAGTGGGTTCATGGAGCCACACCTCTAACTGAGGAATTATGGATATTCAATGTTGTCTGGATCAGGGAGTTAATTTTCTTTAATAGTGTGGCTTCTAAGTTGGTTCACCCTACTTCAGTGGTATGTCTCTACATCCATGAATATAAAAGCAGCACAAATTGGAGACCAGGAAGGAGGATAAAAAAGACTGGAAGTTAGGAGGCAAGAGGTAGGGATGGGCATGGGAAGACTGGGTAGTGAATAAGAATGAATGTTATTTAACTGCAATGTAGGAAGCCCTAAAAGGAAAACTAAAATATTTTGAATAGCCAAGATAAATTAAATGAAGACATTTGAACTATCACATTTGTTTTTCTATTCATTATCTTCACATTTGCCTCATTTAACAAGTATGAGAGTGATGCTCCTGTGTTCTCAAGCTTTGAAGGTTTATTTATTTTATTTTATGTATATTGCTTGCACATATACCTGTGCACTGGCATGTTCAGTACCTTGAGAGGTCAGAAGAGGGGGCCAGATTCTCCTGGTACTGAAGTTATGAGTGGTTGTGCGGTGCCATGTGAGTCCTGGGAACTAGAACTGAATCCTCTAGAAGAGCAGTCAGTGCCCCTAACCACTGAATCATGTCTGCAGCTCTGTCATCTCAAGCTTGGTTGTGCTGACTTTATAAAATGGCTGCTCCTACTCTCCACTTATAGAACTGCTGTTTCTATAGGTCTGTGGTAAAGTCCAGGGTTATTTTCATAGTTTTCCAAAAGTTCTCATATGAGAGCTCTCTTGATCATATTCTATAGACCACATTTAGGAAACTAGATAAAGACCTTTATTGAATGTTTAGGTTTATGTCAGAGGTCAAAATAGTACCAAGCTTGGTGGGACACACTTGCACTCGGTAGTTGAGACAAGAAGATCATGAGTTTAAGGCCAATCTGGGCTGCACACACCCTATCTAAATACAAACAAATTAAAAAATCAAATTTAGCTGCCCTAGCATCAGTAGTTTTGAGATACTGCCCATGCATAACCACTTGATTAGTGGTTTATGAGATAGCTTTCAGAGTTCAGGGGGAAGGAGAGGAGCAGAGACTCAGAATGACAGACCCAGATTTTTTTTTAAGTGCTCAGCCAACTGAGCATAAACAACATGAATTAAACAGAGGTGAGATCAAGAAAATATTATCTGTAGTAAATGTTCAAGGGATGATTTGGTTCAAAATGAGAACTTAAAGATGAGCATTTAGGGAGTGGGAAACATAACAGAGGAAGGCAGAAATACAAAACAAAAACAAAACCAAAAAAAACCAAATGACAACAATTACAACAACAACAACACCCATTGGAAACAAGGTCCCATATCCTACCTGTACTGTGCAGGTGAGCAAGTTGGTCACAGACCCTGACCCTTGTCAAGACTCTGAAAGAGTTTGGGAGGCCAGCTAAGCTAAGAGTCAGCTCGAAGATCTCTTCTCATCGTTTCTGATTTGGTTATGATTTTTCTTTGGAATCCTTCCTCTGGTGTGACTCTGCCTGGATACCCAAGGCAGGTACCTCTCCTAGGAAGTGGGATCTAGCTGTTCTTCCCACTTCATGGAGAATCAAAAGGACCCTCTCTCCCCCTCAGCTTCAGATTGTGATCCTCACTCTGGGAAAAAACTGGATGCCTATTTCAGAACTGTTCTGGCTTCAACTAACTCTGTTTCCTAGAATAGTGAGAGCACCCTAGCACAAGTTTGCTGCCTTTAACTCCCTTCACTCTTAACTTCCTTCACGCCCTGCAACAGACATTTTCCCTAGTGTCGGCACTGGTGTGTCCGGAATAAGCTGTTCCCACACTAGACTAGAACCAAGGGGCACAGATGAAGAGTCAAATTCCCTGCTCCTTTCCTGCCCTCCTATTGCCTCTGGAGAGCCTTTGGTAGGATCTGGGGTTGCATGTAGCTCTTAGAAGATACCACTTTACCAAGACTGGCTATGTCAGTCCTTAAATCCTCAGGGAAATCCCAACTTCTTCTATCTGTTTCTCTTCCTCCCTAAGGGAAAATAGGTTTCCTAGTAACTGTCTCATTTCAGAGCAGAATGCCAGAAGCTGTCCTAGTGGCTTATGTTCCAGGGACTCCTTAAGAAAATGCTACATAACCAAGCCCATAGATTGATAGCGCAGCATTAAAGCAATCATTAATACAGTTCCCCACAGTACTTAATGATGGTGATGGCTGGTGATAGTGATACACCAGCCTTCTCAGGTGGAAGCCACAGCTAGCAGAAGCTTTGGAATCGTGCTGCTCTCTTCTCAGTAGGAATGTCCTTGCTTGTTCTGCTGTGGAGATGAAGGGCTGAAGGTGAAGTATTAACTCCCATTGAAAGTGAAAGCATATCGACCCTAGGCAATTAAAGACAATCTCTTTGGACGCCTGCATTGTTATCAATAACTTGACAGTTTGGTGTCTTTGAAATTCAGCCTCATGTTTCAAGTTGAACCATGAGTAATTGTCAATTCAGAACTTAAAAGAGGACTTCATCGGCTTAATATTGAGCTCCTTTGGACTCCGCCCTCTTAATAGCTGCATTGTTCATAGTGGAAACAAACTAACAAAAAAAGTTGAGTTTGAAAACCTGTCATTTCCAAAATGATATCAACTACCTTGTTCCAAGTTCTTAAGGCTAAAGCAATTCTTTATACAATATTCTAGTTAGTTATTAATTGGTGTGTGTGTGTGTGTGTGTGTGTGTGTGTGTGTGTGTGTGTGTGTGTGTTATCAATCATCATCTCCATTTTAAAATTAAAAAAAAAAACTTGAGACACAAAGAGTTACATTACTGTTCAAGGTCACTACCTTGTAAGATGCAGTGAGAATTTGAATCCAGGGGCTGGAGAGAGGACTCAGAGGTTAAGAGCACTGGCTTGCTCTTCCAGAGGTCCTGAGTTCAATTCCCAGCAACCACATGGTGGCTCACAATCATCTGTAATGAGATCTGGTGCCCTCTTCTGGCCTGCAGGCATGTATACCTGCAGGCAGAACACTGTATAAATCATATTCATACACACATTGGAATCCAGGACTCAGAGCTCAGTTGCTATGGGATAGCTTTGCTGTGGTTGACTGAAGCTGTTCCCACTCCTTTCCACTGTGTGCTTCCTCAGAGTATTTGTGCTATCTCAGTAAGCTCCTATGGGCACATCCACCTTCTCCAGATCTGCCTAGCAGAAGTGAATAGTGTTTCAAGCCTGATCTTAAATGTGATTTTTCCTACTTTTCTCTTGTCTATACAATTTCTAGTCAGTAATGGATCCCATGTGTTTCCTGGTTTTGCACATCGCTTTGTGTTGTATGGACGCATATTAATCTACATGGAAACTATTTTGTATATTGCTGTTAACATACATGGAATTGATGAAGAGCAATCCCATGTGCCCTCACCCATTTGTAAGTATTCTCTGAATCCCCTTTGCAATACATGTGATTCTCATATTATTTTGCATTCCCTACTTGATTACCGAGTATAAATTCTCAACTCATGGTTTATGTAAATCCCTAAAAGACTTTATCAATACTTGCCATATGGTGGGCTTTCAGCAAATATCTCTGAAATGCAATTTGCTGGAAACATTTCTGGATTAATCTGGGTCAGAGCTCAGAGTAAGAACTTGTCTAAATTAGGTATCCCCATATGGAGAGCTCGGCTCAGGGGTCTCTGTCTCTCTTGTGGATGACTCAGGGTTGTGATTTCTGGGCTCTACAAAGATTCCACTGTTATAAATGGGTGGTAGCTGACAGGCAGGAGAAAGTAAATTGCCAAAGGTGGTACAATGTTGAAGTCACAGAGCTACTGAACTGTGATTCAGATCACCTTCACACTGGTGCAATATTCTTTTTACTACATCATGCTGACACAAACAGAGCAACTGGTGACATTTAAAATAACTTGCCATCAATTTCTCTTGTCCTGGAGTCCAACAAATTTTCCCTTGTAGTGTAACTGGAAACTTTAGAGCAAATCAGACTCCAAGTTTAAGAGGTACAGTTTCTTAGCAGATTTTAAAAGCAGTTTCTAGGGTTTAATGGCCATCTTCTGATGAACTGCTAATAAAAAATATATTTACATAATGGAGCATTATTTAGCAGTTAAAAATATTGAAGATATGAAATTTGCAGGTAAGTGCATGCAGATGGAAACAATAATTCTGAGTGAGATAACCCAGACTTAGAAAGACCAACTTTGCTTATTTTTATTAATTTGTGGGGTTTAGCTTTGAATCTTCAGTTATGTGTGTTTCATTTGGAATATTCATATAGGGAGGGGATTAGTAAGGGTCCATTAGGGCATTCAAGGGACAAGGGACAGAATTAAGTGGTATAAAGAGTTAAAGACAGAATAATTAAACATGAGGGTTTAATTGGGTTGGGGCAGAATAGAAGGTATAGAGGAGAGGATACTGGGAGTGATAAATAGCACTAAAACCTTTTGTAGAATGTCATATTGAAATGTACTACTGCAGAAATTTCCTAAAATATGTACACATACATATAAACAGAGTGTAAATGGAGTTACCCTATAACAAGGTACAATGCTCCTACTAATCACAGGCTAATAGCCAGTGCCAGGAATAGGCCACTTATTTGCAGTTGTTGGTCAGTGGTTTCCCATAGACAACTCCTAAACATTATAGGCTATTGCCATTACTTTTGGTTACCCTTCAGGATGTGACAGTGAAAAAGTATTTCTGAAGATGCCATACACTTGAATCATAAAACATGGGGAAATCAAATTAGTACTGGCCTGGAAGCTTCATCCCTACCAGCAAGCTTTCACATAACTGGAAAGTGCTATGGACACTACTGAAGGAGATAAATAATCATCAGTTGTGTCCAGCTGTGAACCTTGTGGGTTACAATAATGATTGGTCTGGCAAGGACACACCTGCTGATGCAATAGTGGCATGGGTATCATGGGAATAACCAACCACATTCTGATTTGACTCAAGTCTCACATAAAAAGATGAAGCCCATACCTGGCCCGATTACTGGGTGCCAAGAACTTGTGGCTAGACAGGTCATCGACACCATGGGAGAACCTACTACAATTATGCTCACACATTCTTAGTGTTTGTACCTGTATTTTAAAGGCAACTCTTAATTCTCATCAGAGAATTTTTTTTTTAAATGAGTGGGAAACAACACAAGAGGTCAGTCAAGAAGCAGAAAATAAGATATTATAGAACCCATCCCTAAACAGAATATTTATATCAGCTCCTCCCAAAGCTCAGAGATCATTGTGGAAGATGAGGAGGAAATATTGCAAGAAACATAGACAATAAGAGACTACAAGGAAATAATGTTTTCTAGACACAGCAGGGCAGTTGTACATAACAGTTGAGAGAGAATGCCCCAAAATTCTGTAGGCTCGGACCAGACAAAAATCCCAGCCTGGAGAGTAAGAATGGACACAAAGTCCCACTTCTACTAAGGAGCCATTGAGAGCTGATAGGTACTGTGAGAAGGAAAGTCAGTTTACTTTAAGGGTGTGAATCTTGCTGGGTTAACTTATTCTCCCCTGAATGCCACAAGTTCAAAGTGTGTAAGGACAGCACTAACTGTACTTGATGAATTTAAAGCAAAAGAGGACACAAATTGGGGTGACAGGGAAAACTAGTGGGTCTAGGAGTAGTTGGCAGAAGGGATAAATGAGATCCAAATATACTGTGTAAAATTCTAAAGGAATAGATAAAACATGAGAGAAAAAATATGTTCCATTTAATGGAGTCTTCTCTATCACAGTAACTCTGCTCAAGTAGATGCCTCTCAATTAGTCACAGTTGGATCATCAAAAGCAAATTTTACTTTTGAGTTCTTACTGATATTATTGTACCCTCAATTCAGTAAATCTTTGTTAAAGCAGCTTTAATATGCTTGTCTTCTGACATTTTAACATATAAGTTTTAATGAGAGATTGTTTTATTGTCAAACGCTTAAGCACAACTTAGATATTTTTGAGTATTAATTCTTAATATTCTTATCTCAAAACTTATGAGTATTTGGTGTCAATTAGCACAATTTAGCTGCTACATAAAAATATCATATTGCATAGCATAACTAAACACAACCTAAGAATGTTTTTAATTTGAAAAGAAAGCCTTTGAATTTCTTTGTTTTATGAAAAACAACCAGTACAGGTGGACTTGTGGGTGGGACAGGATCCCACATGTTATCTTTTGTTGATCCACAGTGTGGCCAAAAGTGAGAGAGAGAGCAGCAATTTCAGAACCAGTCTATGAAGGGTCAGGATACTGGAGTCTGAGCAAACTTTCCCTGAAGGCTTATGTGCATTTCCAAGATGCTGCAAAATGCAGCAGCAAACAGCTGCTAAAAGATTGAGAATGCTAAGCAGAGATTACACTACCCTTACACTGGGGAATGAAAATCAAAAAGAACCTTGTTAAGCAGCTCAGCTATCTGGCACCTGAAATAATGGTGAATTTTAAAAACTAAGGATAGAAGCACTTACTAGAAAAAGAAAAAAAGAGATAGTAATGTGGCCAAACACTCATGTTGGAATCAAATACAGG
This sequence comes from Cricetulus griseus, assembly GCF_003668045.3. NCBI lineage: Eukaryota > Metazoa > Chordata > Mammalia > Rodentia > Cricetidae > Cricetulus > Cricetulus griseus. The sequence goes on from NC_048597.1 coordinate 48,292,713, forward strand.
AAACAATACAGTGTAAAGAGAGATTGCCAGGCTGGTGACCAAAATATCAAATGATTCATTGCTTCAAAAAGATACCCCTTAAATACCAGGACACAAACAAATGATTTTTTAAAAAGAAGTTACAGCATTCAAACATCAAGCCAATGAAAGCTCGCATGGCTAAAATGGAATTAAAAACAAAACAAGGCAGAGGTTATCAGAGTTAAAGAAAGATATTCCATAATAACAAAAAACAATAACCAGAAGACATACAATTCAGGAGTAGAGTGTATGGAATTGTACAGCCTCAAAATGTATAAAGCAGAAATTGTCTAATTCAAATGCAGAAATGCAAAAGTTAGTAGTCATAGTAGAATAATATATGTGTGTATGTGTGTGTGTGTGTGTGTGTGTGTGTGTGTGTGTGTGTGTGTGTGTGTAAGTGATCTTTGATGAGACAAAAATAAATAAGGATACAGAGGATATAAAAACTGAATTGAAGCCTGTTGTGATGTTACATGCCTTTAATCCCAGCACTCTGGAGGCAGAGGTGGCAGAGGATATCTGTGAGTTCAAAACCAGCCTGGTCTATAAAGTTAGTTTCAGGACAGTCAGGGCTATTACACTGAGAAATTCTGTCTTGAAATACAAGAAAAAGCAAAACAAACAAACTGAATTGACTAGTGACCTATTTGATCTACTGAAAAACTATGCACAGTCACAACATAAAGCATATTTTTTTCAAATATGCCTGGGAGATTCACAGAAATTTATCATATTTTGGACAAGCATCAAAAATTTTGAAAGGATCAAAATACTTCATAGAGTATGTTTTGTAACCACAGTAAAATTAACCTAGAAATAATAATGAAAAGACAGCTAGAAAAGTTCACAATAATTTACAAGTGATGCAACACTCACAAGTAAGTTTGGGTCAAAGAGAAGAAGAAAAATGTATTACAATGGAGGTTAGAACTATTTTAAATAATACAACAATAAAAATACATACCAAAAGTTGAAATGCAAATTGAAATTATTGTGGGAAGTCCACTTATATGTTTTTCAAATATTTATTCTTTAATGTATGTGTCTGTGTGTGCCTATGTTAGTTGATGTGTACCATGAGCACGTAGGTGCTCAGAAAGTCCATAATAGGGCCTTGACCTGGACTTCAGGTGCTTTGGGCAACAACTGAAGCAGGTGAGTGCTCTTAACTGCTGAACCATTCCTCCAAGAACCCCAATTTATATTTTAAGGAAATACATTTTTTAAAGTCTAGAATTCAATGGTATGACTTCAATTTCAGGAAATTAAAAAAACGATATTGAGTATTAAAAAGTAGTAAAAGGCAGAAATACTAAAACCAAAGGTATATATGCTATGAAGAATGTAACCCTAACACCATTGAAAAGATTAAACTCTAACCAAAAAAATATAATGATAAACTATGAAATACAGTTATCAAATATTTTTTCATAATTTTATATCAGGAATGAATGGCTACAAAATACTATAGAATTCAGTGGCATTAACAATGCAGTACCTGGATATTGTAGACAATTTTTAGTAAATTAATTTAAATCTGAGATGAAACTAAGCTATATTTTGGAAAAAATATTACCAAAATTAGACAAGAAGTGTCAAAAACATTTAGGTAAAATTAACCTAATATGTCTTTAAGAAACATAAAACATAATTAAAATCTTCTTATGATGTTTTAAGTATCTATTTATAAAGAAAATAGCTATCATTTCTACTATGATACTGAAATTCTCAGATTATGTAAGGGAAAAAATCTAAAACAACAATCCGTAGAAGACTGAATAAAGCTTTAAATAAAATACATACATCATATCAAGTAAAAGTTGTAGAAACTAAAGCATGCATAATATATGAACATTTTTCTAGTAAAATAGTAAAAAAGGGATGAATTCTTATACACCTATAGTCCCAGCACTCACAAAGCTGAGGCAATAGGATTGCTGTGAGCTTAAGGACAGCCTGGTCTACACAACAAGTTCCGTGCCAGCATTGGGGGGCCATCTAAAAAGCAAGCAAACAAAAACTGAGCTAGTTCCCAACTAGAAGCTTTGTCCCTACTGATTAGTATTCATGGTGCTGGAAGGAACTTTCCATGCTACCAGAGGAGAAAAGTAATCAATAACATCATCCATCCACATATTCTGTGACACCTACAACAGTGATCTGACAGCAAGAGACTGTGCATTAGTGGCACAAGTGTTCTGAGAAACCAACCACCCTGACTGTATGAAGTCCATTCGTGAGAGGGAACTCACACCTGACACTGCTAAAATTGTCAAGAACCTGAAATTAGATAAGTCATTGGCCCTGGATGAAAAACTACTATTACTATGCTAAAGGAACACAAATAAAATAACTCCATATTGATCCACACATAGATCAGTGCATCATCCAGCCCTCATCAGAGAAGCTTCTTGCAGTAGATGATAAGTAACAGAGACCCACAACTGGACAATGTGTAGAGAGTGGGAGACTTTGAAGCACTGAGCCAATGGGATGCCTTTATCTAACTCTTTCCCTCAGTGTTCAGGGATCTATGCAGAAGAGGATGCAGAAAGATTGTAAGAGTCAAAAGTGGGGTTATCCTTAGATAACTCCAAGGAATCAGCATCTTCAGATACACCAGGGTAGACACACATATGAACTCAGAGATTCTGAAAGCAAAACAAGACCTGTACAAGTTCAAATCAGACAAAGTCCTAGAACTGGACCCAAAGTCCAGCCCCTTACCAATAACCTATTTGCAATTGATACCTACCGAAAAAGGGTTCTCTTTAATGGAGTAACATTGGGGGTATCAACCACACTTCAGAGCAGGCTCTATGCTCAGAAATAGTTAGCCAACACAAACTGGATTCCATGTTTTTGTGTGCTGTTTTTCCTTATTTTTGTTTGTTTGTATATTTGTTTTGCTGAAGCAAAACACTATAATAAGGAGTATGTAATAGAGGAAAATGCTCACATGCAAGTGACCAGGAATTAGAGAGAACAGGGCTGGGGATTAGTATTCCCTTCTAGGGTATTCCCTGATGTTTGAACCAACTTTCTTCTAGGTCTAACCTCTTCCTAGTTACAGCATCTCTCAATTGTGCCAAGGCTGACATCCATGCTTGCAACTTACAACCATGGCAGCATGTAAAGCCTGAACCATAGCAAGTAGAACTAGGATTTGAACTTCCTTCAAGCTGTCTGAGAGCCTCTTCTTGGCCAGGACGTTTCACCCACTTGGCAGCAGGGCCAGCCAAGGAGCATGTTCCCTATTTGCTTTGAGATTCTCTCCACCAATTGTTGCCATTTATAAATCATGCATGAGCATTTGCTTTATGCAATTTTGGAAGAAATAGTGCAACCAGTATAATTGGTGAGTTTGTTTTCCATTAAAAAATCTTGTTCTGAGCTGTTTGTATGTTGCAGCGACGGATACAATGAAATTAGACCAACCTTGAGTATCAAAACCCATTCGTCAAACAGCAAGAATGGAATGGCATATCATCTCCTCTCTTTAGTCTCTTTCTACACACTCACTCACACACACACACACACACACACACACACACACACACACACACACACACACACACACACACTCTCACCCTTACCTCTAATGAGTCATATAAAAATTCTTTTGGGAAAAGTCATTTCAGATTTTCTCCCATACTCCTTTCTGCCATCTTCTTCCTTATCAGAATAACTTGGTTCACAACCTACTGAACAAAACTTTGGCATAAGGAGTTGCCATAAATTTGATATAAAACACTTAAAGGGGTAAACTTGAACACAAAGGTGCTGGACCACTCAGATGTCCTACAAGTCATTGCAGACTCCCATCCCCACCCCCATCTAGTGATAGGGCCCATTACCACATTCTGCTTTAAGCATGCTACCTTGATTTCTGCTTCTTTAGACCTTCATTGTGTGTGGCATTTAGTCCTCCTGACTCCTCTGCCTTCACTGTCATTGCCCAGTATTTGCAGAGGTGGTTTTCCTCCTTAGTGTTCTGTCACATGTCCCCTTTTGTGAGAGGCTGCCCCCTGACTTCCTAAAACAAAGCATTGAGCCCCTTGATTTGTTCATATCTCATATTGCCTTAGTTTTTGTACTTCTTGTGGTCAAATATAACAGTCTAATATTGTGTTCATTTACTTTGTTAACTTATTTTTCGCTTTATCTCCTAACTTTTCTTTCTGATTCCTCACTGGCACATAATATACATGAGTACTTGGAGAATGTTTACTTAAGGTTCATTTCATTTATTTACTTTATTCCTCAGCCTGCCCACTTGAAAAGACTCACTCATCCATCTCTAGCACCCAGGCTACAATGGGCAACTAGCTTGAAACCGCAGATCTACTGGGAAGGTTCACATTGGGTCTGCTATTTGCTTAACTACAGTGACTATTGCTGAACTCTCAGGAACTTTTTCGTTTAGCTCCATGAGATCATGCTGATGAGACAGCATTGATCCACCTGCTTATTTTGTAGTCACAAAGCATGAACGATCTGTGCTCAATGTGAGGTGATAGCTTTTATAGGTTTAGTTTGGTTTTTCAACACGAGGTCCTCGAAGTTTAAACAGATATGGTAAATTGAGTGAGAAGAACAGAGGGAAAGCACAGGTCTCTCTGGTACCTTCCCCTTGGACCTGTTAGGTGCTGCACTGGGATGGAGTCCATCGTGTACTAGAGCTGAGCTCCTTCAGCACTAAGTCCAAATATAGATGAGAATAAAAGGGCAATCTGTTTAAAACCAATCATGTGATTTAAAGATGATTGACAAATAAAACACATTCTCTTTTCAGGAACCTTTCATTAATGAGATGGCACCTTTACCACATCTTTGATCAACAAGGAAGATACTGCCCTAATCTTCTAAAATAGCTTCATAATTATTTCCTCCTCACTCTATCAGTTCTTGTTGCCAGACTGACTTCTGTTGATTCTGGATGTCTCAGACTGACTTAGACTGAATAACTTGTGCCAGGCCTTCAGTACATTCCTGGCATTACGCTTCTCCTTCTTCAAGTTCTGCTGTTTCATCTTGCAACCTGGTAGCAAACTTTGACCCTGCAGCCAATCCTTGTAATCTGAGTAGGATTTTTCTGGTGTTTTTTTTTTTATGTCTTTAAATTTATGATATGTTTATCCATGTTCTTGGCTCAGTCCTGACGACATCTTCAACTGAAATATCTTAATATACCATGTGTAAATCTTACCAAATTGCACTGGCATCAAATTTCTAAATTCCTTTACTAAAATATATTAACCATCTACTATACAGAAATGTTGTGTGAAGTTCAATGGATACAACAATATACAAATTTTGTGTAGTACTTTCTGTCTGGTGACTTAGAGGTGTGTATGAGACACAGTTATTTAAACAAGGCATTCTGCTAATTCCTAATGAGAAGAGGGACACTAGCTAGCAGGTAGCTGTGTGTGTACTGTGTGTGTGTGCGTGCGTGCGTGCGTGCGTGTGTGTGTGTGTGTGTGTGTGTGTGTGTGTGTGTGTGTGTGTGTGTGTGTGTACATGTAGTTACTTCATTAAAACTTTCAGATCAAATGTTATATAGCTAATAACTGAATCAAAAAAGAGAATGTGCCAGTTACTGACTATGGGCAATATCTCTCCAGTTGTGGCTCTTTTGACATTACATTATACTTGTGTGGCTGGTCAGGGAGTGAATGAGCCTTTAAAGTGACCATCACCCTAAGCTCGAAGAGAATGCTACTGATCAAGAGAAGGTCTGTGGTTTTCTATCAGGTATTTGGTCAGGTAAATGAGAAAGGTCTCTGATGGCACTGTTTAGGCTAGTATCAGATATTTTTTGCAACTTTTACAGCATGCTGGGAATAAAGCTCGCAGTAGAGAACTTCCTAATATATATGACAAGACCCTGCGTTTTGATACCCAGATTTGCCCCCAAGCACAGGAAAAAAAAGATTAGAGTTTTCATATAAAATGCAAGTTACCAACAAAGATAAGCAATCAAACAGGCATATCACAGGCTCCCAATGGTGTCCCTGTTCAACCTCAGGCTACCCAACACCTACTGTCTTGCATGATTAGAACTTTCAGGAAGCACTTGAAGGCTTTTCCATGATCAGTTCCCATTTAGCTGTGGTAAGATACTTACAACCAGCCTAGACTGAAGATGGCTGGGCTGTCAGAAATCTCTGGATTGGAGCCCATACTGCCCATACCAAATCCTTCTACTGTGTTCTTGTCTTTAAAATCTTCATCCCTTCAGCCCTAATCTCCCTAGGATGGCTTCTTGAGAAAGCAGCCATCCTACCATACTGCTGCTGCTAGGGACTTCCTAGACATAAAGCCTACATTTTCATTTGTTCATTTTAAGATAGGGTCTTACTCCATAGCTCTGACTGGTCTGGAATTTACTATGCAGACCAGGTTGGTCCCAAACTCAGAGAATTATCTGCCTCTGCCTCCTAGGGTGCTTGAATTAAGGGCATGTGCCATCACAGGGCTTCAAAGCCTATTTGTTTTGGAAAGCCACACTTTAAATATATGCTCAACAGTCAATAATCTTAAAGCCCTGGTACCATTTTTGAAGTTTTGATTTTTATAAAAGTAAGATCATTTTGTGGTATTTTCTGAAGGATATGCCCTATTTGGGTATGTTTGGTTTTGTTGTATTTTATTTTATTATTATTCTTTAGATGTCTGTTTGTTTTTTAACTAGACATATGGAAAGGGTGTGGATTCGGATGGGAGAGGAGTTGAAGAGAATCTCAGGAGGACTGGGGGAGGGGGAAATGATTAGATATGATTCTACAATATGTTGTATAAAAATCTATTTTATAAAACAAAAAGTAAAATAAAAAGAAAACAAATCTTTAAAACAAAAATGATGATGTGATGACCATTTTTGCAGAATAGCTTTTAAAAATAATATAATCTGGGGGCTGGAGAGATGGCTCAGAGGTTAAGAACACCGACTACTCTTCCAGAGGTCCTGAGTTCAATTCCCAGCAACCACATGGTGGCTCACAACCATCCATTATGAGATCTGGTGCCCTCTTCTGATGTGCAGACAAAAATGGAAGCAGAATGTTATATACATAATACATAAATAAAATCTTAAAAATATAATATAATCTCCATTTTAGCTACATCATCTTCTTACAGAATGTTATTGTATGCTATCTTTATGTCACTAGAATAAGGGCACTCTTCTGTTCCTTGAATGGGAAAGATTAGGACAAATTGGCCCTTGCTAGAATGTAGTAATAACCAGGCTGGGCCCGTTATGGTTTTCAAACCAGCACAATTAAATTATATTTATTATTATAGATATATATGTATACACACATATTTAAATTTATTTCTTGGAGAATTTGAGGACTGATAAGCATATTCTAGGGCTGCAAACTACTTTTCCTGATAATTTTTAATAGTATGAAAGTGATATAACCACCTTTGATGAGAGAAGTAGTTATCTGTAAGCAGCATGATGCTAATTTGAACAAACTTAAATACAACTTCAGTCTTACAGCCATATTGCAAATGACTAAGGCCAGGGGTCATTTCTTAATGGCAATTTAGGAGAATACTTTTTTTTTTGTACCCAGATGGCAGACATTTAAAACTTTCAGTGGCATTTGTGAAATTCCCCACTGATGCTGTCTCTGGCTCCCTTCATTTTGCTCAGACATTTTAAACCTTGAAGAGAAGCGAGGAGGAAATGGAGGGCAAGCTGAGGTTGCTATAACTTCCCTGAAGGTCAGCCAGCAAGCCAAGGGGAAGGATGGAATTAGAACTCACAGCCCTCAATTTTCCAGGCTGTTGCTTAGCCCACTGAACCCCACTGCCTCTGACTCAGTGTATTAATAGAGGCTGGGGAACACAGATTGCTTGAGCATATGGCAGAGAGGATGAGAAGATAATATTCTGTGGCAGATTCGTTTCTGCAGACGGGTGACTGGGAAGGCTGTTTTCATGCACAGGATTCAGCAAGTGAAGCGTTAAACGCATTTTCTTATTTTTGTCTCCAAATGATACAGCTTTTCCCCTTGAGTGAGATCAATTTCTGGACATTCTTATTGTCAGGGGAAGCCGGTGGAAGTGAGGCCAAGGGTGCAGGCCTCCCCATAGGCTGCTGAGAGGAATAAATAAGGCCCAAGCACAGCATCCTGCGGAGCACCTGGAGGGTGCCTAATGACTGGCCAGTTCCACTCCTTTAGCACACAACACCTGCGGTTGGAACAAGGATTCAGAAATTGGCTCCTGATCTGGACTCTCTGTGGCTCCTTAGCAATAATGTATAATACAGTACACATTTAATATGCCCTAGTTATTTCTTTCATTGATATCACTGGATGCTACGATGAATCAAATCCAAGGGATTCATACAGTGCTCTGTGGGGAAAACGTGAAGTTTACTATTTGATTCTCTCTTGTAAGAAAGAGAGGGCATAAGGCTTCTAAGGAGGAAAGGGAAATCAGACGTGTCACGGTGGTCAATGTACCCTGAGGCACAGAGCCTGGAAGTGCAAGGATTTAGGGTTTGATGTAAGGCTGGTGTTTTTCGACCAAAAGGTGATAGAAGATCAGGATCCTTTCAAGAGGTGATGGGGGTTCAGGGGCACCTTTTTTCTGCCTCCTGTTGAATATTTGGCATCATAATGGCCCTCACTGCAAGATGTGTTTGGAAAATAAGGAGGTTTGTAAATAAAAGGTAGATTTAAAACCCTGGTTTAAGAATGGCTGGTTTATACAACAAAATGAACTATCGAGAACATGAGCATTGGCTGTGCACAGAATAGAGTTTTACATCTCCCTCACCCAGTGACCGAGTGACTGATGGGCCTTAGTTTATGCATCCATGATGCAAAGTTAATAGTGGCCTCACAGACTCGTGATGATGCTTAATCTGCTAATGCAGGGAAGTGTTTTTCATTTGCACTGGTAGATGGTAGGCACTGTCCAAAAGGACTTGCTGTTATAAAGCTGTCAGTACAATTATTGGCTACTGTTAGTAAATCTATTCTAAAAATTGTGTTAGGATTTCAATGGTGAGACCCCTGTGCAACAAACGAGAGAGCAATATAATGTTCTGGTGGCGAAGGAGGGAGTGGGCTGGCCAGGTGGTCTTTCAAGTATGGAGTCATGCTGACTGGCTGAACATGCCCTATAACAGACTTGAGTCCGTGTTCATTTTGTTATGAGATAGACCGAATCCCTCCCCAAAGTTCACAATTTAAGGGCCTAACCTCAGACTATGACTATCTTTTGGAATATGCTATTTCAAGAGTAATAAAGTTAAGACGACATCAGAGTAGACCCTCATCCAACATAACTGCTACCCTCATACAAGAGAATGTCGTCTCAGATGCCTGCAAAAAGGGAAGAGCAGTAAAGATGATGGGAAAAGAAACCCACAGAAACAGTTGACCTGACCTAGTGAGAGCACAGAGACCCTAGTCATAAAGCTGGGGAACCAGCATTGTATGGAACCTAGCCCTTTGAATGTGGGAACCAGAGAGGAGGCCAGGGAAGCCTATGCAACCTCTACCAGTGGAGTCAGTGTTTATCCCTTGAGCAAAAATTGACTTTGGGAGCCCATTCCCTATGGAGGGATACTGCTGCAGCCCTGATACAGGAAAGAGGGCCTAGGATGTGATGAACTTTGATGCCCCCCCACTGAGGGCCTCACTATCCTTGGGGAGCAGGTGAATGGTGGGTTAGGGGGTCGGTGGGGAGCATGGGAGGATGGGAAGGAGAGTAGATGGGGCCATTGATATGTAAATAAGAATGCTTCTAAAATAAAATAATAATAAATAATAAAAAATAAAATAAAATAAAAAAAAAAGCCAATGGGAAAGGATCAGAGAAAGTGTAGCATCCAAATCAGTGGTGACATTTTTCTGTTCTTTCAGAAGCCCAGTCTGTGGTACTTTGCTACCACAGTGCTAGTAAAGCCTGGAGAATTCACAATTTAGCTTACCAGCTTTTATTTACCCACTGGAGCCAAAGCCTGGCATTGCCCTGGAATTCAAGTCACACTTCTCCCTCTGCATGCAATGCTTTGGCATTTGCTGAGTTCTCTCAGGCAGGCCCCCAAATCAGAGCTTTTATTTTCTCAGCTGACATATTTCAGGCAGCGCTTTCTGGGTGCTATCCCTGCTCTCCTCTTCTTGGAGGGGCTGTAATGGCATCTCCAGCACACTGCTGGCATTGCCATTCAGCTGCCCATGCAGAGTGCTGCATTCTGCACCTCTAGAAAAAAAAATAGAAGCTTATCAATCAGCTTATTATGAGGCAAAATATTACCTGCCAAAATACTGTCCCTGTAGCATTCTGAAATCAACTGTTAAGGAAAGGGAAATACAAACAACATGGAAAGCATTTTCTTTTTTCTTTTGTTTTTAATCTAGTGCACCCAAAATGAAGCAGCTATCAAAGAAAGCTCCTCTATTAGCTGTCAGGTCAGTGACTTTGATCAGTTGGTGTCAATTACCTGAGCTGGGCAATATCTCCCCAGCTGTGGCCCTCCTACCAGCCAAACTTGACTGCTCTGTGAAAGCCACATTAAATCTGTCTGCCATCCATCCCTGGGTCTCCTTTGCTTCAGCAGCTTAACAAGATGAGGAAGCTAGCATCACCAAGAGGAAAATATTATTTTCAGGGACCACGATGATGGGAGGTGAACAGGGTAGAGAAAAGCAAGATATAGGCCATTAAGCAACAGAGTTTTCTCATAAGATCATCTCATATTATCATTTATATGTAGATGTGGTTTCCAGCCTCCTAAAGTCAGAAGAGGCAGCAGAAGATAAAGGGAAAACTACCAAATCTCAGCCAACAGGCCACCCTCCTGGCCTGTTGGAAACTGGACAGATAGGAGGGTGTGATCAATTCCCTCTTTTTGCTTTGTAACTCCTTAGGATGGGATTGAAATAGAACTTCCCTTAAGAAATATGGAATAAAAATTTACAAACAGACACACCCACACATCCATAAAGGAAAGCACAAGTTGTGTGTGTGTGTGTGTGTGTGTCTGTGTGTTTGGTGTTTTGTTTTGTTTTGTTTTGTTTTTCTTCTCTCAGAAAATTCCAACTTGAAGCAAATTCACAGCTTGTGTCAAGACTGGAGTAGCTAATCAAGTCCCAACCCCCATCTTCATGCTTTGGTCCCTGGAAATAGGACCAGAAGAAACTCAGTAAGTGAATTCCCCCTTCCCCCCACAAACATCCTACGCTAAAGAGGAAAGCCTTACTTTCCAAAGATCACCCCCTCCCTTCCTAGAGGCTAGCTTTACAGATTTCTTAAGGATGTGGGCAGCTGTGGATCTGGTTGGGCTTCTGGGAATAGATGCTGAACTTCCATTTGAAATGCCCCCCTCCTGCTGTTCTTAAGTAGCACTGACAACAATAATAGGTATTTATACCAAGAGAGTCCTTCAGAACCTTTATTAAATCCTTTCAAATATACTCTCCTGCTTCCATCCAGCAAAGATAATATGCTTTGTGACAAGCACCTAGGAGACTAGGAGACGCCTGAACAGTTTTTGGCTGCTGGAACCACCTGTTCTCTAAAATAACTCCTTTTATTCATACCTAGACTCTGACAGATGCTCAGAAAAGACTGGCCCAGCAAAATGGTGACAATGTTTTTAAGAAGTCATCTATACTGGTCTAAGAGACCTTAATGATCAACTTGTACTTGTTCAGCCACAGAACTGATAAATTTGAGTAAGAATTACAATCAAGTGGCCAACATATTTTAGTGTGAAATCCTAATATACAATATCATCACTATCTCCTGCCTATTGACTCTCATTTAATGCCATGCTTTCCTTTCACATGCTAAATAACAACTCCCCCCCCCCCCAGTTCCACTTAACCTTCTTTCTCCCAAAGCAAGAGAATAACTGTAGTTTTGACAGAACATGGCAGTGTTAGTAGAGTAACATTTTCATCTTGTTTTACTATAACATTGGGGCTAAATCTCTAATGCTTCAACTTGGGATAGCGAAGGCAGCTCTGACCTTGGTATAAAAAGATCCAAGCCACAATCCCAGCTTGGTCAATTACTACTTTGTAAATTGAGAGACCTATCAATCTCAAGACCCACTTGTAAGATGGGAATAAAACTGCATTTTCCCAAGAGGCTTGTGAGAGAGTTAAGGAAGACACTGTATGTGAAAAGAATTTGTAAGTGGTAAATTGCTACACACATATAGATTGTTTATTCACTTTCTAACTTTAGGGTTACTCCTTGGAAAATTGTCTCAAAGTGGGTAGAAAAGAAAAAGGGGCAAGAGTGTGGTAATTTAATTAGATCCATAGGACTTTGCCTTTGTACATTAGAGGGGGCCCCCAGCCCTTCGGATTTCAGCACATTGATATGTGGTAACTTAATATGCAAATGACAGGCCTCACAGGGCACCCAGACTCCACATGTGCCAATTAATCAAAGGAAACAGTTTCATCCTCTAATTCCACTAATTAGAGGATCATCCACAAGCTACTAGGTTTCTAAGTTACTGAAGTCTAATAAATTTTCAATAAATTATGAGTAATACAGTAGTCAGGGACAAAATTACTGCTGAACAATAGGATGGGAAGAAGGCTCTGTTTATCTACTGTTTCTATTTTTTTTTTATTTTTCACCTTAAAAACTTTGAACATCTTGATTGCTATCTAATGTTTTTCTACCTAAAAATCATAAAGTATTATTGAAAGTAATTAAGAAAGACACACACCCAAATGAAAATTTGATTGTGATCATAAATAAGACTACTTCATGTATACAAATACCAGTTCTTCTCAAATTACTCAATTGATTTGATGTGATTTTCTCCCGTGGTACCAAACATAACAAACACATTTTCAAATTTATTTGTGATACTAAGAGGCCTAGAATAACTAACAATGTCTGATATAAAACAGTAAGACGTGAGCAAGAGTCTTGATTTATTTGATAAGTTTACATATAAATATCAGAAAGGTAAATACTAACTTATACAGAGAACAAATAGGTTGACTTGGAAACAGTTAACAAGTTCTGGAAACAGATCTTGACACATTGGGGATCTTCCACATGGCACAGCTGGCACTACAGATAAATCAGTAAAGATCAAATTATACTATGTGGAGAGTACTAGCTTCAGTTTTCCAGAGAGAAACAAATGAAATTGTAGTCATAATACAGAAAATATCAAGTATTATCCATTGAAATATACAAATCCAAGACAAAAATTGAAAATCTTTAGAAAAAAGTTTCAGGGATCTATTATAACCATGAGACAAAAAAGGATTTCTTAAAGAGCACAATAGTGTGTGCAAAGTTTCAATCACATTGAAAAACTAAACCACATGGAAAAACCAGAATGTTTCCATGGCCCCTTCTTTTGTCCATTTTTTGAGGTGGGTATTTCTGTGTAGAGTAGGCTCATCAAACCCCAGTGCTCAAGTGATCCTTCTCTTTCAGTCTTTTAACAGCTACACATCCATCTGGTTTACCTTGCTTGGACCCAACCAACATTTTTAAAACATAGAAAGTTAGGACAAAAGATAGAGGGCACTCTTCTATTTTGCAACATATATAATTAGTAAGCAATTCATATTCTTCTAGAAGAACACACAACTCTAAAAACTCAGAAAACAACTAAAATTGGGAAATCTACATGATTGATGAATAAATTCCATTAGTTTTAAACAGTTTTCAAGATGGCATACTATTTTACATGTATAACGTTGAAAAAACTTTAAATTTTTGATCATTTCAGGCTGGAAAGATGACCTAGTTGTAAAGTGCTTGCTGTGTAAACATAGTGACTTGAGTTTGGATCCCCAACACGCACATAAAAGCTAGGCATGGTAATACATGTCTGTAACCTCAACCATGAGAGGGAGATAGTTAGATCTAAGGGGCCAGTGACTAAAAACATTAAGCTCTCTGTTCAGTGAGAGATGCTGTATCAAAAGTTTAGGTAGATGGTCCTGGAGAGACAGCTCAGAAAATAAGACCATAACATCTTGCAGAAGACCTGAATTTAGTTTCCATTGCTCATCCTAGGTGGCTTACAACTGCCTGTAACTCAAGCTTGAGGGGATCTGACACTGTCTTCTGGACTTTGAACAGGTAGGGGAAGAAGGAGAGAGAGAGAGAGAGAGAGAGAGAGAGAGAGAGAGAGAGAGAGAGAGAGAGAGAGAGTTAAAATAAATCTTTGTTGGTGGTCCACCACTGGGGAGGCAGAAGCAGGCAGATCTCTGTGAGTTCGAGGCCAGCCTGGTTTACAGAGCAAGTTCCATGACAACCTCCAAAGGAATAGAGAAACCCTGTCTCAAAAATCAAAAAACAAACAAACAAATAAAATAAGTTGAAAACTGACAACAAACAGCCAACATTGAAATCTGATTTCCAGATAAGCAAATATACACACATGGACACACATGAATGTGCAATATATACACATACACAAAATTTTGAATATTTTAAGTGTTTAAGTGTCACAATATTCAGAGATAGAAAATTTCATTGTTCTTATGCATGTAAGTCAGCACAATCATGGTAGGAGAAATTGCTAATTATTTAAAAATATTTTTCATTCTTTTTTGCTCAGTAATAATGCTCTCTTTTTAGCTGGGCTTGTGGCCAAACATAATAAAGATCACTTTTCCCAGTTTCCTTTGCATCTAGAAATAGCCATTAAAGTTTGACCAAAGGGGGTGTGGTGGTTTTTGGGCAACTGATGCCAGCCAGAGTCATCTGGTAAAAAGGAACATCAGATTAGTCTGTAGTCAAGTCTGTGGGGGCATTGTCTTGATTAATGATTGATGTGGGAAGATCCACACCACTGTGGGCAGTGCTACCCATGGGCAGGTGGTACTGGGTTGATTCTTAATCGAGTTGAGCAAATCATGAGGAGTGAGTAAGTCCTTCCTTGTTCTCTAGATGTTCATGTCTCCAGGTTCTTGCTTGAGTTTGTGTCTTCACTTTTCTCAGTGATGGACTATAACTCGGAAATATAAGCAGGGTACACCTTTCCTTGTCTATGTTCCTTTTGGTCAGAATGTTTTATCACAGCGATAGAAACATAATATAACTAAGACAGAATGTAATAAAGTTGCTATGTGCATCTCTTTGGCCAACTAAAAGGTGACTATCCTAGCTAGAGGTCAATAAACCATTTGGGACCATGAGGACAAAACTTGTACACATTTAGAGACTTCTTTAATGGAAAGAATGCGAGTCTCTAACAGTATGTGTGAGTGGCCACCTATAAACTGTGCTATCATAGACTTCTTGGAACTTGAAATAGACATATATAGTCATCTTATGTAATATATAAACTATTATGACTGGAGCTTTGATGCCTGCAGAGACCTATACTAATCCAACCCAATACACCCTCATTATGAAAATATTTCAAAAAGCTAAAGAGATATTGCCTAATCTGCCAATTTTCTCTTCTAGTATATGACTTAAGTATATACTACAGTATTAATAATAACATAGTTCTAATACCAAGTACTTAAAATAGCCCCAAAGTTCATAGTTGGATAAATAGCTTCCTCAAAATGCTCTTATTTCATGAACTACTAATCTTAACCTAAATCTTGAAAGAATCCGTAAGCATGACATAATCCACAAATGTGCTGAATGAATTTCCATTTGAGAATCCTAAAGAACGGGTTATTTGGAGATATTTGCATACATGAAATTTATAAGAAATAGTGACACAATGCTAACCCCAAATTTGAGGCTAATTATCTGTAGTGTAAAAATGGGGAGCAACTGCAATCAGGGAGGGCACAATATAAACTTCAAAGAGATCGGTAAGGCTCTGTGTTTCTAATAGTGAGTGCTATGGATAGGGATAGTCATTTTCTTAATTTCATGCTTAACTCTCATGAATATTTTAGACATTATTTTGAATGTGTGAAAAATTTTACAATTATTTCAGGAAAAAGAGCAGACAGGGTAAAGCAGTGCCTGGAAGTTTGTCTCTGTGAAGTCAATTCATCTCTGGGACATACAGGAGTTTAACTCTAACATTTATCCTTCAGCATAATTTATACAGTGGAATATTTCTTTCTCTGATTTTAAATATATGAGTGATTTTCAAGAAATGGGCAAGGTTGCACATGACTGCATAAAAGAGCTCCATCACAAAGCTCCTGCCAGTAATCAGAGACATTAGAACTGCCTGCATCACTGAGCTGAACTCCTGGAATCCAGTTGTAGACAGGGGAGGAGTGATGAGCAAAGGGGTCAAGACGATGCTGGGGAAACCCACAGAAACAGCTGACCTGAGCAAGTGGGAGCTCATGAACCCCAGCCATACAGCTGGTGAAACAGCATAAGACTAAACCAGGCCCCCTAAATATGGGTGACACTTAGGAGCCCTGGGAGGTCTATGTGGCCTCTGGCGATGGAACCAGTATTTACCCCTTGGGCAAAAATGGATTTTGGGGAGCCCATTCCCCATGGAAGGATACTTTCTTAACCTAGACTCATAAGGGAGGGTCTAGGCCCTGCCCCAAATGACATGACAGACTTTGATGATGTCCCATGGAAGAGTGCACTCTCCCTGGGGAGTGGATGGGGGTGGGGTCCATGGAGGGCATGGGAGGAAGGGAGGGAGAGGGAGCTGGGGTTGATATGTAAAATAAGATTGTTTCTAATTTAAATAAAAGTATGCATTAAAAAAAGAGGGGAAAAATAGTTGCCTGGATCACTGCTCCTACTTTACTGTCATCTCTCTGTAGATGTACCAGGTGCCCTATACCCTGACATTTAAGTAGCAGTTTTCTATCATGCTCTAATTTTAGAACAAAATTTTTACACACAGTCTGGTCTTGTAGACTAATGCCCTTAACTGTTGGATCCACTTTGGATAGTTCTAGAAACTTTAAAATGCAGCTAGAGAATTAGAAGTTAAGCACCTGGTCCAAAAAAGCATAGACTGAACCTTCTGAAGCTGTAAGTCAAACAAACAAACAGAAAAACCAAAACCCTTGATTTCTTTAAGATGTATGCAATAGACAAAGCTAAGAAATATTTATCATTATCTCAGGTCTCAAGCACTCAGTGAGGTGGACATCATGTTAGCCTTCTATAAAAGTTTTCAGAACCAGGGCTTGGCACTGTAAATGAATTAAACTTCTCATAGTTAGGAAATGGTTGTCATTGCCTTTGTTAAAATGCAAACCTGTTATACATCCTACTTTCTTTTCTGCTGGCTTGATTCCATATATGACTATTTAGACTGGCTTGATTCAGTGGTAGGAATGGGTTCCATGGCATCTCTGAAACGTTGTTGACAGGGATGATTTAAAGGAGGAACTGAAAAGGAAGAAAAGAATGACTCTATATGACTGATGACTGACAGTACTTCTGAGAGAGTGTAAGAAGGGGCACAGAGAAAAGATTCAGGACATCCTGAAAAATTAAGGGTGAAATAGCTGAAAAGATAAGACAAACTAAAACCAGAGGACTAGACAAAAAGTAAGAAAGAAAAAAAGATCAGGAGAATAAACAGAAAATAATAAGGCCACTCTAAAAAATATATCTTTTTTCTTTTCCCCAGAAATCTCCTTCCTCACTTTGGAATAGGTGTTTCATCTTTTGAAATGAGTTGGATAAATACGAAGAAAAGGTTGAAAAGTAATTTGAAGTCTCAGAGCAAATGCTGGGGCAGATTGTTTTTCCCATTCGGAAATCTTTAAGGTCTCATGGTTTGGGCAGTTATTAATTATACCAACAATAATAATAATTGCCTAGCTGGTGTTCACCCATTGGTAGAACATATGTACTTATAAGTTTGCCATGATAATATCATCAGGATCACACATTAATTTGAGTGAATTCCATTTGTTAATCTATAAAAGTAAAGGCTTCATTCTGTCCTGACCTTAGTGTATCTGGGCTGCCTGCTTGGACATGCCTGCTAACAAAGTAGTTTTAGGCCAGTTCTTGACTTGAGTTCTGTATATATGAATATTTTAGCTGTGCATCTGAATGTATATATCACAGATATATGCAGACATTTCCCTGGGGTGTGAAAACACAGATCCTTAGGGTGGGAACATGACACTTTCTGCTCACAAAATTTCTTTAAAAATAGAGTATTTACCTACTTATTAAGGGAGATAATTTTGGTACTGTTGATTATCAGGTAGTGGAGGTGGAAGAATTCTTTATCTGAATTCAATGATGTGGGTGTGGTCACAAGACCTATTATCTATGTGCATTATGTATTTTATGGTAATCTCCACACATTGTAATCCATTTAATCCTTTTTATTTTAATGACATGTTAGGAAGGTTGAGGATGAGAGAGAGAAGAAGGCAGAATACAGGGAACATTTCATTTAGCTTGCTAAGGCACACCAGGCCCAGAAAATTCAAGTGTGATTCAGATCGGTGGGAGTCAGAGAATTAATCCTGTTGTGGGGGATAGATAATTTATGGGAGGGTAGAAGGAAGCTGCAGAACAGTCAATATGAAGCTACAAAAAACTTTTTTAGTCTTCTTTTGAAAAGTTCAAAGTTGTCTTGGTATAACTAATGAGGAATATATTAGGATGAAAAATGCCTGTGAATGTTTTTGTTTGTTTTCTCAAAACTGCACAATGAAAAGAGAGGGCAAAACAAGATGGCATATTTATGAATCAGTGGTCTGAATAACTGTTGTTAGAACTTCATAATCAAGCTCTTTAACTGGGCTCTATGTTATCTTCAAAAGCCCTCAAGGGGAATACTTTCTCTTTTGTTTTCACGATGCTCAAAGGATTCTGCCTTTTATATGAAAACTAGTCCCCTTATTTCTGATGCACTGATTGACCTGCTACTACTACTGAAGTTACGAAGTCACTTCTGCCTTCATTCTCATTCTCCTAATAACTGTTATTTCTTTTCTTCTCAACTTCAGTGTTAGCTAGATAGTAGCTTGCTAGTTTTCCTCTACACTTTTGGTGACTAGGGCACTTCATTAACTTGTCCACTAACTTTCTGTTACAGTTATTAACACCTTGGAGATTGTCATTACTCATTATGTGTACAACTGATCAATTTGATTGTAAGCTGCTTAAGGGGAAGTTTCGTAACAATTCTTATGCTTATCAATCAATCAATATTCAAATGACAATAAATGCTGGCCAGGAAATGGGGAAAGAGGAACTCATACATTACCATGGGGATTAAAATGGGTGTTGCCATTATAGAGGTTGGTCAGTGTGAAGTTTTCTCAAACAACAACAAAAAATGGAAATACCCTATGACCCAGCTTTACCACACTCTTGTGCATATACCAGGACTCTAGGTCAACATATCAAGGAGATACTTACATATTTACACTCATTGTGGCACTGGTCACAATAGCTAAGAATTGAAGAAGAATGGATAAAGAAAATGCGAGATATATCTGTATCTCTATCTATCTATCTATCTATCTTTCTATCTATCTAGCTATCTATGAATTTTGCTCTGCTGTAAAGAAAAAGCAAGTCATAACACTTGTAGGAAAATGAGTCTAACTAGTGATCATGTAATTAAGTAAAAATAAGTGAGACTCAGAAGACAAATGCTGCATGATTTTGCACATATGTGGACTTTAGTTCTGTGCGTTTTATGAAAGGGGTTTATGAGGCTGGAAAGGGAATTTTAGGTGAGGGGAAGAGAGGAATAAAAGAGAGGATAATGGAATACATGTGACATGAAAGCAAAAGCAGAACCATTGGGGGGAAGAGAAAGGCAACCAGAAGGAAGACACTTGGAGGCTAGGAGAGGACAGTGGTGGGGTGAATAAGAATGAAATAAAATCATATATGTGTATAAAATCCCACAATGGAAGCTATTATTTTGTGTGTTAACTATATAAATAAGGAATGAGAAAATCAAATGCTAGCTTTGGTTTATTAGAAATGGGTCTTTTTCAAAGATGCCCCCATTTCTGTATCCTGTATCTACATTTAGGAAGGCAGGTTTTCTGAAATATTCATGCCTATATAAATTCTATACATCCAGTAGATAAAGACAAATTCAGTAACTTTACAAATATACATTTCATTCAACTAAGTACACTATCCAGAAAGCTCCCCCAGTGGGGGGAAATGTATGATTTATGACATAATAAATAACTTAACTTTTCATTATTTGGACAAACCTTAAAATTTTCACTTCATGATTAAAATTAAGTTAATAATGAAGATTCAGAGAATTGTCAAAAATCATGTTAGCAATGTTCAGCACTCCTAAAGAAATTGTAGGTTAAGAGGAGGGAAAAAGATAAAATTAAGTCAGACTACTTAGAGAACCCACAAAAGTAAACCATCTGACTCTAAAAAGACAATGCTGGAAACAAAAAGTTTGAGCTGCCACTCAAAGGACAGTGTAGGGAGCACAGAGTTAAAGCTGCCACTCAGAGGACAGTGCAGGGAGCACAGAGTTAGAGCTGCCACTCAAAAGACAAAG
The DNA here is from genome assembly GCF_003668045.3 of Cricetulus griseus. Taxonomy (NCBI): domain Eukaryota; kingdom Metazoa; phylum Chordata; class Mammalia; order Rodentia; family Cricetidae; genus Cricetulus; species Cricetulus griseus. Next base: position 48,313,174 of record NC_048597.1, read on the forward strand.
CAGGGAGCACAGAGCTAGAGCTGCCAGGCTACTAGAGCAATCCACTAAGACTAAGGAATTGTCCCTCTTGCAGGTAAATTGTACTTAAATGAAAGAACTAAAGAAAAGACATTTTTTGTCATCTAATATGTCATTATTAATTTTTCCTGATATTATGCCTTCAGTGAAACCAGGGGTCAAGTTGTTTATCTGAAAGAACAATAGCGTTTACAGTAGTTGGATTGGATCGAGGAATTGGTTTAGCTGTGTATATCACATACACACAGATGCATACACATACACATAAGTAAAAATAAATCTTTAAAAGTAGATTATTATTTGTAACAATGACTTTGATAATGAACAACATAGAAAGTTGTGCTATTTGTAGTAGTTAATGAAACCACACACATCAACATATTTACTGGTAAAAGTTTGAAAACAGTAGATATGTAATAGGATAATTGTGAGGATTCAGCATGACAATGACTATTGCTCACTTTATTTTGAATTATATGACATTGTTTGTTGAAGCCCTCAACTAAATAGTCATAGAAAACTGTGAGAAGAGAGAACATTATTGGTAAAGAGGACAGAATGAATAAATGAATTGAGATAGGCAGAAAGACATGTTATAGTCTGAATGCAGCATTAGATCTCTGAAAGATAGAGAAGGGAGCTATGTCTGGAAATGTGGGACATCACCAGATGGTGGAGGGTGTTAAATGTTATTTTAAGGAGTTTGGATCTTATTCAATGGATAATAAAAAGCAATTAAACATTTTGGAGTAGTAGAATGACATGATTTAAATTGTACTTTAGGAAGATTATTTTGGCAGTAATCTATAAGGACAGACTAGGGATGAGAAGGGGGTAGACATGGAAAGTCCTTCCAGGAGAATAATGTTACATGTGAAGGAACAATGATGTCTTGAATTAGATTGGTAGTGAAGGTAAAAAGAATAATGATAAATTCATATTTGATATAAGCTTTGTACATAGATTTAGTAAAATTTGATAATGAAAGATACTAAGGGACCAGAAAGAAAGAAAGAGAGAAAGAGAGAGAGAGAGAGAGAGAGAGAGAGAGAGAGAGAGAATGAAAGAAAGAAAAGCTGTTTGGAGACTTAACAATCTGGGCATCTTGAACCATTCCTGAGTCATTAGAAATTTTTATCAGTAGAGTATGTGATCTGTTTAGGATATTTTGTATCTGAGATATAACCATGAGATAAACTGAGGAATTTTATGGCAAGATATTTTAAATACAGGTTTGGAACTGTTGACTGAAGTTGGTGTTAGCATTTTTTGATTTATACTGAAACCTGAAGCAGAAGATAAAAGCAGAACGGTGCAGAAATCTTGCAGTTTGAAAACGAAGGGTTAACTGAAGTCAGCCAGAAGATGATATTCTCTGACCAGACAGCTTCAGTGAATCTGCAAAGGCAAGAGCCTTAAGAATGGAAAGAATTTCAATGATATGATAGAGGAAGAAGAAAAGGGTGACTAGATAATGATTGAGATGTTTCATTCAAAGAATAAATGTTGTGGAATAATCCTTCCATATATTGTGAATATGTATTACTCTCATTGGTTAATAAAGAACTGACTGGCAAGTAGCCAGGCAGCAAGTATATGTGGGGCAACAAAACTAAAAATCTAAGTATGAAGAAGGGCAGAGTGAAGGGAATAGCCAGCAGATGCAGGGGTAAGAAAGATGAGTATGCTGTACTGAGAAAAGGTACTAAGGCATGAGACAGAGCATAGATAAGAAATATGGGTTAATTTAAATGTAAGAGTTAGTTAGTAACCAGCCTGAGCTGTTGGCTAAACATTTACAATTAATCTAAGCATCCATGTGGTTACTTAGGACTGGTGACTGGGAAAGTAAAGTCCTCCTACAAATAATCTTTTAAGTCACAAAATTATCCTACTTCTCTCAAAACAGAGATTTCTGAAACACAAACCATCTTTGATAAACTCTGCTGTATTCTACACATTGACTTCTCAAGAAGTCCTTCAACAATAAGTTCTTTTCTTCCCTTTTCTCCTCTCTCTACTCTCTTCCTTTCTTCTTTTCTAAGATTACATTTCAGTAGCTGATTGGTGCATATTCCAGTGATTCCAATTATGCAGCAAAGAGGACAAATTAATGCATTAGAAAGATAGTTTAATGAATGAATTAATTCTATGTTATTTATAAAATTAGTAGATACAATGACAGAAACAATAGGCATTATTATGAATGGTCTTTGAAATGGAGTCCCCAAGGACCAAGTTCTGAGAATTAAAGGATGTGGCTTTTGTTTTTAAAATAAGGAGATAATAGTTTTGTATGTCACATAACTATGTCCTCAGGACAACTTTCATAGGACAAATTTCATAGCTCATAAACCTGTTAAACATTGGTTTCTGGAAGAAATTATGATGGATGAAAATAGTGCTTTGTCATTCACAAGATTCATTAATATATCAGATTATCAGTTGATAATCACAACAATGACAGAAGGCAAACATAATCCCTATCTGCAGATAAGAAAACTTAAGGTCAGAGAGGGTGAGTGACTTGCTGTCCTTAAGCAATCCCTTTCACATTATGACACTAAACTATTCATTGGTACTTTACTATAAAATTTGAAAAAAACATGAAACAAAACCATTTTGTTCCTTTTATAACAGGGAAGAGAAATATAGGGAGAAAATAAACTCTGGATAGCAAGATTGTTAAAATAAACTTACTATGTAAATACTCCATATCGTTATTGAGTATAATACTATGTAAATACTACATTTCACAGGTCAAAAGAAGTCAGTAATGACTTAGAATAAAGGAGTGGCCCTAAAAAGAAAAGAAAAAAGAAAAGGAAGATAATAATGAAAAAAGAAAAAAAGGAATGAGGAATAGAATGGTAGGGAAAGTGGAGCAGAGGGAGAAAAAGAAAGGAGGGAAGAAAAGAAGAAAGGAAGAAGGAAGGAAAGAAAGAAAGAAAGAAAGAAAGAGGGTGGAGGGAAGAAGAGTGTAAGGTGAAGGAGAACAATGAAGAAAAGAATTAGGGCAGACCTCACCTATGGCCTCACTTTGACCTTGTTGATGGCAGCTTGGGCTGTTATACCTCTAAATATGAGATGAGGAGAAGGCCATTCTGTTTTTCACCATTAATAATAAATCAATGATGACCAAACTTGACTGAAATCAAAGTACATAGGCAAGATGGTGAAGTCCATTATTATAAGAAAAAATTCAATGAAAAGACATTAGAAATTAATTTATTGATAGAGAATGCAGTATTTTAAAATAGAAACAAGGGGCTGAAGAGATGGTTCAGAGGTTGATAGCACTCCCAGAAGTCCTGAATTCAATTCCCAGCAACAACATGGAGCCACACAGCCATCTATAATGAGATCTGGTACCTTCTTAAGGAATGCAGGCAGCATACTATATAAATAATAAATAAATCTTAAAATTGAAACAAAACAATATAAAACAATTGAGGTTTATGCATTTAAGTCAGAGAACAAAACATAAATAGATGAACATTGGAAAGACAAAATGATATCACTATCTGCTAGCAGAAAGTGGGATACTTAAAATACACAGATGGAGACATGTGGCATGGTTAGGAAGGACTCAAATAGGAAAAAGAGATGAGGAAAAAGGAAACTGGTGCTACTGCAGCATCTCCATCAGTTCTAGGTAAAGCTTATCTTGAGCCCTTACATGTTTTGGAAAGGAAACATTCCAGAGGTGGTTGGGAAGGTTAACTATTGATGTCTAAATGTTCTAGTTTATATGGTAGAAGGAAGTGAGAAGAAACCAAGATAAACGGTATTTGTAACCTTTGAGAAAAAAGTGTGCCAGTCCTATAATAACCAATATGAAATGTCTACCAGATTATAGAAAAGTGTTAGATACAAGTATCTACTAGCTGAAGTGGTGTTCAGTTGACATTAGAAAATACATCTTTGATGGCTTTGTGGCTTCCTTTAAAAGCATCCTCAGACCTAAGACTATAAATAGAAATTACACAGGGTTTAGACAATGGTCTCTCATACATCCTTGTAACAACCATGCAGGAAACACAAATAAATCTTTGTTCCTTAAAGTCCCAAAAATAAAATGGACAGGGGAATCCCTTTGAATGAGAAGATTTAATGAATAATTATTCTGATCACCACATACCAAGTATCTCTAGGTAGATGACAGAAATTATTCCTTCTAACTATGGTGTATCTTTTGTCAATACAAATACCTCTTCATACTGTAGGTGTTTAGTAAATGTAAATTTGTATTAGAAAGACTGAATTTTTTTGATGAGGCTTAAGGTTTTGCTGTTTAAAGAAGCCCTTTAATAACTAACATACTTGTTTGACTCTTTTCCTTATGTAGTCTGTTAAGTTTTTTGTGTTTTGTTTTGTTTTTTGTTTTTTGTTTTGGTTTTTCAAGACAGGGTTTCTCCGTGTAGCTTTGGAACCTATCCTGGCACTCGCTCTGGATACCAGGCTGGCCTCAAACTCACAGAGATCCGCCTGCCTCTACCTCCCGAGTGCTGGGATTAAAGGCGTGTGCTACCAACGCCGGCGTAGTCTGTTAAGTTAAATTCATATACCCTAAGTTCTATTGTTTTCTTCTCTTCCATCCTTCAGTAATATTTGACTTGTTCTTTATTGATCAACATTTGTGTCAGAAGCCCCAATTAGAATTTTAAAAGTTTATCCAAGGTTTGGGAAAGGTTGGAATATATGGGAAAATATTTTTGTTTGAATCCTTGACATCCTCTACCCCATTAAAAATGATCCCCTCGTTTAAACTGGAATTTTTACCATTTAGTTTCAATAAAATTGCAAAATTTATGAATTGATCTATTAAATTTAAAGTTAGCTATTGAGATATTTCTGTTAGTTTTAAATTTTTCCAGAGATCTTTGAACTTCTAAAAAGCCAAAGCTTTCTAACACTGATGTATTTTTTATCTGTATAAAAGAAAAATAAGCCCATAACGATTTCTAGTTAGGAGTTTGCTTTTTCCTAAATCTGGAAAGAAAATACTCTTAATTTCTAAGAACTCTGGGACTGTAGATAGTAGGACACATTGGTATGTTTATTTTCAGAGTCCTTTCAATTCTGTTTTCATATAATCATAATGGAACACTTTGAAAATAGCAGCTTGTTTTATAGAGCTCTTGTCACCTTGCATAATTATCAAGATCTTTGGGTTATTATCTGCATGAGGACTTTTGATATTCAACCACCTCTGTTTTCCATTTAAAGGAGACCTTAGTCCTGTGACTTCAGAAAGGACAAACCTCAAGGTCCCAGCTGCCTCCCCTTTTATCCCCTAATCTAACTCATCTCCCTCACCTCCTAAGGCCACATAGCTTTTGCTGTTCTCTGTTGCATGAAGTGGCCTTTATGCTTCAGAAAATTTAAAGGTCATTTTCTTTTCTTTGAAATCTCACTACATTTTGTTACTTACAGTGTCAGTTCCAGTAAAAGCAAACAGAGAGGTGAATTGTTATTTCACCAGTGATAACCGGAGCTGTGAGGAGTATGTCTAAGTGGCCTTTTTCAACCTGAGGTCACAGTTCCTTGGTCCCAGGCTGAGCTCTCTTCTCATTTAAACTCCATAAAATATAGCCCCACAACAGCATGGCATTACTGGTGTGAAATGAGTGTTGTACCATTGGAAACTGTTTTATTATGGAAAATGCATCTAAAAAGAAGCAAACCCAAAGGTTACAAAGAATGCGAAGTAGATATGAGTTTTGGGGTGTCATAGCCTCCAAAACTGATTCTCATGGCAGGAAGCAAATGCCCACTAAAGGATTCATAGTCAATTTTTTTCTGAAATAATTCATTAGATGTTTATACAAAGTTGAGCCTTTTGCAATAAAAAGAAGACAGGGGGTATTACTCTAAATTCATTTTGGGGGGTTGATTTTGCATTTCCCCCATCATTGACAGTGTGATCTTACAAAAAATTATAAATCATCTAAAGCCACAAAATACCCTTTTCAACCCTATTAAACCTTCAATTTATTATGGGATTGCCCTCTATGCATTACTTTATGATCTTACTACATATCTCATTGCTACCCTTCATCTATTCTCTAACACCAACAAATTACTAGACATATGCAATGAATACTGATTTGATAGTATCTACATGATATCATGCTATGAATCATGATTGGCTATTTGTTCAGAAGCAGGAAGGTCACTTGTTGTATCAGTCTTCCTTTTTCTGTTGCTGTGATAAAATGTGCTGACAGAAGCAGTTTAAGGAATGAAGGATTTATTTTGTCTTATGATTGGAGGGTGGAGGGTATCATGGTGGAGGGTGGCAGGATTTTGAAGCAGCTGGTCACATTGCATCCACAGTTAGGCTTTCCCCTTTTCATGAAGTCCAGGACCCTATCACAGGGAATGGTATTGCCAGGTATGGTAGATCTTTCTTCTGGGAATAACCTAATCAAGATAATACCTAGCAGGCATGTGAAGAGGCTGACCCAATTTAAATAACCCCATTTAGGTTTGCCTGGAAGCTTGACTCTAAGATAATTCAGATCACATCTGGTTGACAATGTTAACAACCACAGTGTCTTAGTCAATATTGTCCGAGTTCTCTTACTTCTCCATGGTGACAGATTATAGCCTCTGACTACTTATTTCTGAGAGGTGAACTAAACAACGCCACAAGCAAACAAAACCAAATCTGTTGTATGTGAGTTCTAAGCAACCTCCCCTGCCCTCTTTTCTTCTTCCAATGTTCAAGGCAGAAATTCATCGAGGAAAATGACCTTATTCTTTCTGTAGTACCTTTCTCTCACAAGAAAACTTTAGCATCTATGAAGAAGCTCAGTTTCCATGTGAGTAAGAATGTATCAGTGTTGATAACTGAGCCTTTGGCAATGAGAAAGTAGGAATTACAGGTCTGACGTGCACACACTTTATTCACTTGTGCCATGGGAAAATAATTTTTTCATTAGAAAGAAAGTTATCTTGGAGAATCAATATCACCATTTTTTATTCCTGAAGGAAGAAGAGACAATAAAGAAAGAAACATTTACGGACAGGAAGTCAGGAAGGTAAGGTTCAGGCTCTGTTTGATAAGTTCTCACTTCCTGGTCTGTATGAGGCTGCCCAGTCATCTGGATTTCTATGATTATCCCACATTGACTTGACACTTCATCTCATGTAGTAGGGATTATTAGATACCCGCTTAATTATTTTAAATAAATGTGACGAAAATCCTTCAAATTGCTTACAATTTTTCTTGTGACAAAGCCGAGGCCACAGTCAACATTAAGATCCCAAATGTCCTGCATGTCTCCTACATCCTCACGCTGGCTGGGTTCTCAGGCAAAGCCCCTTTTTCCTGGAATTATCTCTACAGGACATTTTTCACCTTTTCCCACCTCCCATCCCAGCTTGTAAAGCTTCCCCCAGCCTCTTCAATTACCAGCAGTAGTGATTGTATTTCTCCTTTTATCTCCCTCACTGTCACAGCCAGATTTTTTTTTTTTTGTACTTGGGTTTTTTTTTTTTTACTTTTACCTTTAACTGATTATCCTTCCTGTTTGTCTGCCTGCTACTGTCTATGTTGGCTTCATGCCCCACTCTCCCCCCTCCATGGGCATACTGTTATCTCTTTTCTCTGTCTTAACCAATCGTTACTCACAGAGACTCTTTAAAACAAGCAAAAAAAGAAACCAAAACCAAACCAAACCAAACCAAAACAAAACAAAAAACAAACAGTCATACCGCAAAAGTATGAATAGCTTGCCAAAGAGGTCAGTTGAGATTTTATATAAAAGTGATGCCAAGCAAATTCAAACTTTTCTATATTCCACTCCTAGCTTGATGCCTCCACCAATATAAAAATACAATTTTAAAAAAGCCCAAAATAAAAGCTGTCTTTTTCAGACACCAAAAGGAAAATGTATGGCTCACTATAGAAAACTCTCAACATCCATGTGGCATTTAGTAGCAATGATGAAGAAATGAATGACTAAGTTATGAAGTGCATTCTGATTTTGGATTTTCTACTCTGCAGGAATAAGGTTTCTGATAACCATGAGTGTCGTCAGTAACTAGTCACACAGAGCACTCCCCATAAGAAATATTTTTCCACGAGAAAAAAAAAATTAGTACACAGGGAGAAAATGGAACACATGAAAAGGCAGAACTTGGCAAGACCAGCCAATTATTAAATTATGAATAGCTCCTCAAATTGGATTTTCAGAGATAAGTACTGGATAGGCAAAAATGCCTGACTTTGGATGTTTGCAAGGGCAAAGCCAGAACATGTTGTGTGTCTGCACTGAGGCGGTGATATTAAATGCAGGCAGTGGGAAACTATGGATGGTGTTGAAATGGAAATGACATATGGCAGGACTGTGTTATGGAACAATCACTTGACAGCAGTGTGAGAAACAGAGCGGAGGAATGTCAGATGGGAGGTAGGAAGCCCAGCTAGGAGGATCTAGCAACAAGCTAGACAAAGCAGAAAAGAGATAGAAAGCCATAAGGAGAACTCAAACATTTCAAGGGACATTTACAGCAAAGCTTAGGGACATTTGGGCAGCGGGGCAGGAGCCAAGTACATGGGAAGAATGGGATGCACAGGGACAATTCTGGCTTGTGGGAAAGAGGGTGCCTGCCATTTAGAAACAAAAAAAAAATCATGAGTGAAAGAGGGCACGAGTGAGAGAGAAATAGTTGGTCAATTTTGGGGATATTAATTGCAGGTTTATTTGGGGAATTATAGATCTCTCCCTCTCCTTCCCTCCCTCCTCCCCCCCTCTCTCTCTCTCTCTCTCTCTCTCTCTCTGGTGTGTGTGTGTGTGTGTGTGTGTGTAATTTTGGGTGTCAACCAATGATACAGGTATGAGCCAGATATTTGATTGAATGAGACCAACCAAGTAGAATAGCTACAATATGAAAGATCATTTGCTTTTCTGCATCTTACAACAGCTGAGCATTTAGGGTCCACATCATACATGAGAGGATTAGGGAGATATGTGGGCACAGCTGAAAGAAAGAAGGGGCCTTGTTCAAGCACTCATGTGTTTACTCATGTATTTAACAGGTAGTTGTATATGATTCCTGATAAGGACTTAGTAAATGATGGAGACTGGATATAACAACTAGGGCAATGGAAAGTAATTTCTCTCCTCAGCTCCTCTGAAGAGTAAGCACTGTCAGGATGCCTGGCAGCATGGTTGACAAAGTGATACATTTGTTGCGGTGGCACCATGATTGAATGCATGGGGCTTCTGCTCAGGTTTAGAAGGGTATGAATTTCAGTCAAGTGAGAAGAGTGAAGAAGAGGTGGGTTGTGAGTGGATCTTTGAGTACCATGGGGAGTGTTGAGAACAGGCCAGTGTAGATGGGGCTTAGAGCATATAGGCTCCCTTAAGCAACACTGAGGGATTAAATTTTGTCATGAAGTTACATCTGCCACAGAGTTTTCATTCACAGATGTTTCTCGTGACTTGGGAGAAGGATTGGTTATAGAGATCCTGAAAATATGAAATATTTAGTAAAATTTATTGTGACAGCCAATGTTGAGTATCTCAGGTACCAAAATATCAGTACCAGGAACAGAACGCTGGTGTAATGACACCTGTCCAAGATGGCATGGGCTTAGTCAGTTGATGAACTACTGAAAGGTTAGTATTCATTTAAGAACTAGATGTATTTCTAAGATAGGAAGCAGCAAAATACAGCTGAGATTACATAATGGTTAGACCCATGGTGAGAAGTGTGTTGTTAGGTGCATAGTCGCTGTGAAAACCTGAGAAAGTATGTTCTAAGACTGATACAGACATGATGACACTAGAAGATACAATATCATGGAAACACCATTCCAAATGCAGTCTGTAAAATGGCTTCTGTGCACAACTGTGTTCCATAAATTTTCACCTGTTAATCTCTTTGCTGCTATGGGCTGTCTTTGTAACCAGTCTCAAAAGATGGCTCCAGTTATGATACTTATACTTTACAACTGTATGTACTGGGTCTGGTGTACATGACAAAACAGTATGGGGAGATGATGGCATGTTACTTTCAGGGTGTGCTAGCTTAAGGGCTTCTACAACATCTGGCTTTATGTGGTCCACATGACTATATATCAAGAGATTTCCCCACCAATCCACCTCCCTGGCCCTACCTTTCATTTCTTTTAGAACAAGGCTCTGAAGAAATATTTCTGTGAATGGTTCCATAGAAGCACTCCCTTGGAGAAAAGTCAAAGATTCCCAAGATTCTTTTTTGTTTTGTTTGGTTTGGTTTGGTTTGGTTTGGTTTTTCGAGAGAGGATTTCCTCTGTATAGCTTTGGAGCCTATCCTGGCACTCACTCTGGAGACCAGGCTGGCCTAGAACTCACAGAGATCTGCCTGCCTCTGCCTCCTGAGTGCTGGGATTAAAGGCGTGTGCCCACAACGCCCAGCTCTATTCCCAATATTCTACAACTATTAAAAGTACTGGGTCAACTTGGAAGTAATCTCTCCAGCTCTGATCAGTTATTCTGAGTTAGTAGCCTCAGCTCTTCCACTGTAACCTCATGAAGGCTCTGACAAAGAATTACTCAGGTGTCCTGGAGCTCACACATCTAGTTAAGGGGCTCACTTCTGGATCAGTCTGCTACTCAGCAATATGTAACTGCCTAATAGGAGAGCAAAGGAGATGATTGACAAGTTTGGGATTAGAATCCAAAGTAAATAATGTCCAGGAATCTGGGGCTTTGAAAGGTATAACAGCCAACTGTTTCATGATTCCAAATCATATGAGATGGGGGTTTTAAAAGACTAAGACTGACAAAGAATCAATAAAACCTGTTCATTAATTAAAGAACTCAGGGAAAAGATCATGTTATTGGTCCGGGCATGCATAGCAAGCATTAAGCTGGTTGGAAAGGTGATGCAGGGTTTAGGAATCAAAGGATGTAAAACACGATTGAGAACAATTCCCAAAAGAACACTGAGCAGAGTTAATGGTACCTGCTACTGATTACAAACAAATGTATCAGTCTACTGAAAAACTGAGGGGAACACATCACCAAATATTGTGACTTCATCCTAAAACCAAGAGTGTTGGGTGGTGGGAATATAGGTTTTTAATTTTATCTAATTGAGAAATTACATAAAAAAATTTAATTTAATTTTTTTCCATTTTTGAGAATTTTGTACGAGTACTAAACTTAAATGATTTCCACCTTATCTCCTGCCCTTATTTCCCCTCTAATTCCTGCCATGCCACACTCAAATTTTTGTCTTTTCATTAATTATTATTGTCTTACACACACACACACACACACACACACACACACACACACACAGAGAGAGAGAGAGAGAGAGAGAGAGAGAGAGAGAGAGAGAGTTATACACAGTCACATATACCTTACTGAGTCTGTCTTTCTTATTTGTGCAAGTTCTTATTTCTAACTACTTGAGACAGGATAACTTATCAAGGCAATCATCACTAGAGAAACCTGATTCACTCTCCTAATGTTGTTTGTCTATAGTTCTTTATCCTGAGGAAAAGCCTTATGAAATGTCCCACATATATGTTGGCCTGTTGACTGCTAGTGTCACTATGCAAGTTTTATTTGAGCTACCTTACTGAAGAAATTTCACTAGTGCAGCTTCTGTGGTATGACTAGAAGACACTGTCATGCAGTAGCCATCCTGGTCCTTTGGCACTTAGATCTTTTCACCCTGTCTTCTGTAATTTTCCCTGAGCTTTGGGTTTGGTGTTGTGTTACAGATGCACCAGTTGGGGGTAGATACCCCACAGCCAACTTATTTTCTCTGCATTTTACCAGTTATGGATCTCTGTAATGACCTGCATCTACTTCAAAAAGAAGCTATGTTGACAAAGGGTGTAATAAATTACACTTCTCTGTGAACATGAGAAAAAGTATTTAGAATACAGTTAGAAATTATTTTGGTTTAGGAAAATGGCAGCAGTAGATTCTATGGCACTCTCTAACCATGGGTAGTTAGCTAGGTTTACAGAACAGGGCATGAATTCCATTTAATTGTGCAGGACTTATTTCCATTTAGAAAGCTATTGGTTACCTCCAAGATAAAATTGATACTATTGATACAATATCTTCCCATGATATATATATATATATATATATATATATATATATGTGTGTGTGTGTGTGTGTGTGTGTGTGTGTGTGTGTGTGTGTGTGTGTGTGTGTATTGTTTTATTTTAGAACTATTTTCATGTATGTGCATATGTGCATGTCTGTGTGGATGTATGCCAAATGTGAAGGTACCCATGAGGCCTGAAAGGGCATTCAATTCTGTAGCAGCTTCTAGCTGGTGAACCTGTAACAGTGGCCATACCCCTTTGGGCATGGCTTCAGGCGGATGGAAGTGTAAAGAAGGAAGTTGAGGCATGGTTATCTTTGGCACAGTCTTTCTGGTGGGTCAGATGATAAGGTAGGAAGGATAGAGAAATGCTCCCAAGGTCCTTGTATTTTTCTGTGAAGTGTTCTCCAATAAATACCCACTTATCATTTATCTTAGGTCTAATGAAGTCTTTACCCCTATGCCTTGCTTTCACAATTCCTTGGATCTAGAGTTACAGGCAGTTGTGAGCTGTCTAATATAGGTTCTGTGAACCAAATTCAGGTCCTCTGGAAGACCAGAAACTACTCTTACCTGCTGAGCCATCTCTCCAGCCCCTTGATTTATATTTTGAAACTCTTGGAAATGATGAGAAAACAATGAAGCAAAGAAATATATTCTCTGAGAAGAGTGTATTTCCAAGTTCCCACTTCAGATATGATGAAGGAATGGAATGTAACTGATAAGACCTATTCTCAATGGGAAGATTGAGGAACAACTCAGAGAAAAAAGTGGGCAGGGCATAAAATCAAAAGCTGACACCAATCATACCTTATCATTACATAAAAGGGGATCTTTTATAATGGTCAGCGAAATCTTGCACTTGCTTTGACCTAAAGATCAGTATGTACCTTCCATGCCTCCTTTTGGCCAGTGAAATAGTCTACTTAATATATTCTAAAACTATTGTTAGATGTGCATGAAGTGGGAGATGGACAACTCATTCTTTTGCCTTTTAATATATTGAACCAGAGGTGGGGGGAGGGGCGCATTTGGCCTTCATGGGTAAAGGCTGTGCATTTTGGGGATGACTGTGGAATGCAAAATGCATCTAGTTATTATGATTCTTCCTTTGGAAAGAAAGCGGTGATATTCCATTAGAAAAGAGTTTGTGATTCTCTGGAGGCCACCTGTGTAGATTACAGCAGAGAAAGGGTATTGTTTTTCCTGTTCACGTTCTGCTGAGCAGAAGCAAGATCTCCTTCTGAGCTTCCTCTGTCATGAGATAAGACAACAAGAATGAGTTCTGTCTAATGTGCTGTGAGGGTAAATAGAGCTTTTCTTCCATCCGAGGTAATTATAACAATGCCATCACTGACCTTTCCCTCCTTCGTAACTCAGTGTGTTTTCAGACCTTGAAGCTACAAGGTAGGAAAAAGGGATACACGGAGGGAGTGGATGAGGGTGGGCTGGGGGAGGGGCAAGGGGGGACGGGGAGAAGACTGGGAGGGAGGACTGTGTTTGGTATGTAAAATGAAATTAAAAATAAATAAATTTTTAAAAGATTATAACATTGCGGGAGGTGCGCATTCATTCTGGCAAGCAATAGCTGCTGCTTACCATTGTATTTCATGGTGTTAAGGGGAATTTCAAGGACTATAACTCAGAATCCATTAGCCTGGCTGATATAAAATCCCTTGTCATTTTTTTCTCTCCCTTGGACAGGAACAGTAGAAATATCCACTAAGTGACTAACACTTGCTTGGGCCAACATCCATAAGTTTAAGAAGGGGCTGAGAGTTTAGTTCAGTAGGAGACAGCTTTCATTGCAAGACCAAAGCCCTGGTTGTGGTCACCAGGAACTCTCACAAAAAAAATCTCAGGAAACATGTAAGAGAATTAACACACAGACACACACACAGACACACAGACACACACACACACACACACACACACACACACACACACACACACACACACACACACACACACACACATTCACTGATGTACCACTTTCGTTTTGTTGTTGTTGTTTTGTTTCCGAGACAGGGTTTCTCTGTGGCTTTGGAGGCTGTCCTGGATCTAGCTCTTGTAGAACAGGCTGGTCTCAAACTCACAGAGATCTGCCTGCCTCTGCCTCCCAAGTGCTGGGACTAAAGGCATGCACCACTTTCTTGACATATTTCTATGTCAGTACATCTATTCCACAACTGAGTCAGAATGCATTATACTGTGTATGAACTCTGGACCACCTCTCAAATAAAAGCTATGATGTGGGGCTTTTGAAAATAATGTACAACACAGAAAAAAATGTTAAAGACAGAATTTCTTTCTACCCAAATGATCCAGGTGCTTTCTTCCCCCTATTATCACATGCATAGGTAGAGCCCTCAAACTCTGCAAATTCTTCCAGCAAGCCAGAACATCACTTTCCTGCTAGATTTTCCATACATAAGCATGCTTTGAAAAGCACCAAGAACTGTATGTATATGAATTATCTAAAGCCAAATGTACATTTCCTCTAAATACTCTCTAGCTGAATGTCTATTTTCACATCTTCTCTGTCCTTTCTCTTTGACAAATATGAGATTATTCATCTTATTCCAGCACTTTGAACTACAATGAAACCAGATGATCCCTTTTCCCCTCAATTTTAATAAAACATCACATAAAATTTTTACTAGAAAAACTCCCTAGTATTATATAATTTGTTCTCTTCTATTGGGTATATTTCACTATGGTTATGTGGTTTACTCTTATTATATGATGTTAACATTATTTAAATATATACTCTGCTGACAATGTTTTCCATGTTGGAACAAAATTAAAGTTATTTTTCATCCAAAAGAGGTAACACAATGTCCTCAGGTTTAGTAATATTGACAATAATTAATTACCGATAGATTAAGAATGAAACATTCTGTATTAGTCATGGTTCTCTAGAAGAACAGAATTTATACAATGAATATATGTATATGCATTATATATTATATACAATAATATGCATTATTAGAATGGCTTACTAGCTGTGATCCAGCTAGTTCAAAAATGGCTGTCTACCAATGGAAGACCTAAGAATCCAGTAGTTGTTGAGTCTGTGAGGATAGATGTTTCATCAGTCCTTCAGTATATGTCAGAATCGTGAAGAAGTGGGCTATAATGCCAGTGAATGAATGAACTTGCCAGAAAGGTCAAGAACAGGCCAACAAAGAGAAAAAGGTTCCTTCTTCCACATCCTTTATATAGGCTGTCACAGAAAGTGTGGCACAGATTAAAGGTGGATATTACCACCTCAAAAGATCTGGATTAAAAGTGGGTTTTTCCAGTTAAAATCATTTAATTAAGAAAAAATCCCCCACTGGTGTACCCAGCTACTTGAATTATAATTAATCCAGATGTAGTCAAGTTGACAACCAGGAGGAGCCATTAGAAGTCCACCCCTTGCCAAAAGGACACACAATCATATCTCCTTAGTCATTCTTAATTTCCAAATGAAAATAATAGTAAGGTCATAATTATGGCCAACATGATTTAACTATATCACAATGAATCACAAATACATTATATATTTAACCAGATCATAATTATGCCTAACATGATGTACTATCCCTCATACAAGCACAAATGCATTATAAACTTGGACTAGGTGGTATTGTCTCTTGAAGGACATTCTTTTGATATCTTAAAACTTAAATATAATAAGCACTGATCTTCTCTTAATTGATGTCACATTATCTGATAGAGAAACTGAGGGAAAATCCACAAATATTTGCATAAACACATTCTAATAAAATATGATAGAAACACTCATGTAAATTATAAACCTCATTTATAAAACTGGTCATTTGGCCTTAGCTGAAGGTTCTGGACCCTTTGTCATTTTTTCTGGATTAGGTTGTAGTTTCCCATTGACTTAATCAAAGGACACGGCTGCTGCCACCTAATTGGACTGTAACTGTTTATTCAAAAGGTCATTCTCTCTTCTGTCATGCCAGCTGTTTCTGGATAGTGGAGAATATGGTAATGTCAGTGTATTCCATGATTATGGACCCAGTGTCATAGTTCTGTGTCTTCGACCAAGGGAATTTCTTGGTCAGAAGTGATACTTTGTTGAAGACCAGGTTCATGAGGTATTGTGTAAGTCCACAGATTACAGTTTTGCACATTATGTACAGAAAAGGTAAATCTTCAACCTAAATAAATGTCTACTCCAGTAAGGATAAAATGTTATTCATTCAACAGACAGTCAAGTGCCACCAGGTCACGGACTGGTGACCCCAGGAAATGGTGCCATATATCTGGCCACATCCATTGCATATTTAGAGATCTAGCCACATATTTCTTCCTCCAGATGTCTTTTTCACCAATTTACTAATTATGACCTTTCCAAGTCCCTGACCATCTATCCAATCTATTGGGCCATGAATCAGTGAATGATTACACAGCTGTCTATTTCTCCTTCTAAACAAAATGTATAACCATGTGTACTTTCCAAAGTTCTGCCCACTGTGAAGATTTCCCTTCACCAGTGTTATTCAGGGTTTTCCCAGAAAAGGGTTGTGATGCTGCAGCTGTCCACTTCTGGGTAGTGCCTGCAAAATGTGCAGAACCACCAGTAAACCAGGCCCTAGTCTTCTCTTCCTCAGTCAACTGATGGTAGGGAACACACCATGAGACTATAGGTGAATGATTGGAAGCAGATGATATAATACCAAGAGTAGAAACCATTGGAATTTGGGTAACTCCCTTCATGTAACTCATTTGTGCCTTCTGGCCCAATCACAAATACAATGCTTCCATTTGATAATAGATTACTGCTGTGTATGTCCTACTTTATGGTCTGGTGGCTCAGATAACACCCAGCTCATGATGGATAGCTCAGGACACATGGTAACTTAGTGGACCATTGTCACTGAGCCCCATTTGCAAGCCAAGAACATTTGGCCCAAATAAAACCCATTACATTTAATTTATCCAACTGAGCAGCAGTATCTCCAACCCTAAGGTCTGGCACAAGGGAAATTGTGACAACAAAACTTTTCAAATATGCTGGTGCCCCTCTCACAATTTTGCATCTTATAGGATTAGTGAAGGGTAAATCTTCTGGGCCTTCCCATTGTGGTGGATTTGGTTTTATACAGTGTATCTACTCTGGCATTGCAATTTTCTTGGCCCTTAAAATCCCTTCATCAACACTAAGCCTAGGGTTATCAGGCATCTGTAACTCCTTTTCAGTAGGATATCTTTTGGTAAATGCTTCAACAAGCCATTCAGACAAACTTTTGACATGTTGTTTAATTGTGCAAGATTCCATCTAGAATCTATGCTCAGTGGTTCCATATCAATAAACTCAGTCTGATCCAGTTTTATGATCTTTCCACCAGTATCCCACACCCTTAAAATCCTTTCCCACATATATTTCCAAGTTTTCTGCTTCAATGAATTAGAAAACTCATTGAGGTCTTAGTGGTGTTGTGTGCCTCCTTGTGGACTACAATTTCTATCTCCCCTTTAGAAGCCTATTTAGCCTTTAGTCTGGTTATAGTTCTAGAGGCAGCTATGGGGGCAGCATGAAGGACATCTGTTTTGTCGAGCTTGGCATCTTCAGGGAAACTCATTGCTGGTTTAGCAGACGGTGAGGGATTAATTTCCTTGGTCAAAGGTAAAAAAAAAAAAAAAAGCAATATTTCACATCGTGCGGGGTGGGAGTACATCTTCTGCCGAGGGTGGAGAGACTATTTCCTCAGGTGAAAAAACCCTTGAGGATTTGAGGGTTCAAAGTTATCAGCTTTAGTAGGGTCCTCCCACACACTTTCATCCCAGGCTATAGGATCCCATTCTTTACCAATTAATGCTGTTACGTTAATCACTGACCTCTTCAAAGCTGGGCCTTGAATTTTCTTTGTAATTCAGCCAACCTTATAATGAGGACCATGGTTTTATTTTCTACAACTTGAGCTCTGTGGCTGTGGGAGAGAAGGTTCTCTTCCAGGTCACACATTGCAACCATTAGACTGTTTATGTGCACTGGGAGCATGTCAGCTTTATCCCTGAATTCATTGTTGTGCTTCACTGTATTCTGAGATTGCTGTATTCTGAGCTGCTTGAAGCTGGCTAATTTTATCACAGAGCGCTTTCTTTTCCTTTGTCATTTTCTCCAAAAATGCTAGGAAAAGCCAAACAGCATCATCATTTTCTTTATTTTTCCACAAATTGTCAAACGTTTTATATACAGAGTCATCAAATCCATTGCCTCTAATCAAATGCATTTGTCTTAAGTTTGTAAAATGGTTATACTACAGGATTTCTATACTCTCTGTGTTTCTAGGAGAGGCCTCAATAACTGTAGGTGTTGGGAAACTGGAAAGCCTATCCCAGATACATAAAAAATCCATTCTTATACTTCTATTACTCTAGAATCACTTCTGTTACCAAAATCTGTATCTCAGTTTTCTATAAAGGAAATATAGGGCTTATTAGAATGGCTTACAGGCTGTGGTCCAGCTAGTTCAACAAAGTCCATTTACCAATTAATTCTCTAAGAGTCCAGTAGTTTTTCTGTCCATGATGCTGGATGCTTTAGCTGGTCTTCAGTATACACCAGAATTCTGAAGAAGTAGAATTTAATGTCAGTGAAGGGATAGACTTGCCAGCTAGAACAAGAGCAAGCCAAAAAGACTGAAAGGTTCTTTCTTACATGTCCTTTATATAGGCTGTCACCAGAAGGTGTGGCCCACATTAAAGCCAAATCTTCCCACCTTAAGAGGCCTGAATTAAAGGTGAGTCTTCATACTTCAAATAATTTAATTAAGAAAAAATCCTCATATACATTTCCTTCTTTAGATTGGGAAAGTTTTCTTCTATGATTTTGTTGAATATATTTTCTGTGCCTTTGAGCTGGTATTCTCCTATCTCTATTACTCTTAGGTTTGTTCCTTTCGTGGTGTCACAAAATTCTTGTGCATTTTGTATCATGAATTTGTTGGCTTTAATGTTTTCTTTGGCCAACGAATTTATTTCCTCTATCATATCTTCAAAGCCAGAGATTCTTTTCTTCTGTTCCTTGTATTCTGTTTGTTCTGTCTGTGATGCTTCCATCTGTAGTTCCTGTTTGTTTACCCAGATTTTCCGTTTCTCAAATTCTCTAGATTTGTTTTTACTTTATTGTCTCTATTTCAATTTTCAAGTCTGGAACTGTGTCGTTTGCCTGTCTCCCCCTCCCCCCACACCTCCCGAGCGCTTTCTTTAAGGGATTTACTGCTTTCTTCCATTTTTTTGTTTGTCTTTTCCTCTGTTTCATTAAGGGAATTTTTCATTTTTTTTATGGGTCTCTATCATCTTCATGATGTTATTTTTAAGGTTTTTTTTTTTTTGTCTGTTTCTTTCTGCAATGAGATGTTCCGGTTTTGCTGTTGTAGAACCGAATAGGTAACCCACAGAAACAGCTGACCTTAGCTCCTGGGAGGTCACAAACTAGAGAGCCTGCATGGGAGGCCCTCTGCATGTGGGTGACAGTTTTATAGCTTAGTCTGTTTGTGGGAACCCTGGAAATAGGACCAGGATCTGTCCCTGTTTCATGTGCTTGCTTTTTGAAGCCCATTCTATATGGTGGGATGCCTTGCTCAGCCGTGATGCAGGGGGGAGAGTTTTGGTCCTGCCTCAACTGAATGTGCCAGACTTTGTTGACTCCCCATGGGGGACCTTACCCTTTGTTGAGGAATGGATGGGGTGGGTTTAGGGTAGGTGGGGTGCAGGAGGAGGGGAGGAGGGGAACTGTGATATGTAAAATGAATAAAAATATTTTAAAAAGAAAAACAAATCATTCACTGGTATACCCAGCTACTTGAGTTTCAGTTAATTTCAGATATAGTCAAGTTGACAAACAAGAATAGCCATCACACCTTCAGATAAGACATAGTCCCAAAACTTAGACAGCTACAACATTAAAAATATATTGATTTTTAGTATATTTTTCTAATCACTATCATTTTTATAAGTAAAAGAATACTTTGATGATCAATTTGGGTCATATTTTCTTTTAAAATATTTTGTTTTATTTTAATGATGTGTATATGTGTTAAGTGTTGGGGTGGTACAGGCACTTGAGTGCGGGTACCTACAAAGTCAAGAAGAAGATGTCTGATCCCTTGGGACTGGAGTTACAGGTGATTGTGAATCACCCAGCATGAATCCTGGGAGCTGATCTCAGGTCATAAGCAAGTGAAGTATGAGTTCTTAATCACTGAGCAGTGTCTTTTATCCCTGACTAATATTTTCTAAACCATGCATTTGAAACTGTTTTTGTAGTTGTCTTAGAAATATTCTTCATTATTTTCTTTCATATCTTTATTTCCCCTTTGCTATGTTGCCATGATAGTGTTAAATGATAGTGTACTTGGAGTCAATTAAGATTCTTTCTTCAGAAAGGTTTGATTCCCTTTGTTTTGCTGTTTCCCTTTCTCACCAACAAAACTGTAGCTTTTCTCTAAATGTGGAGCACAGCAATATCAAATATTGATACTTTATATCTTAAAGGGCATTCAGTTTTTACATTAAATGAGTTGTCAAGGGATGAGAGTATAGTTCAAGATATGTGGAACTGAAGAAAATGAAAAAAAAATCCACAAGGAGAGAAGAAAAGGTAAGATGGTACCAGTGAAGAGCTTGTGTTCAGGGTACAAAGCAGATAAAATAGTATGTTTCTGGTGATATTATCTTTTCTCTTTCAGTGAAACAGTAGCCACCATGACTATCTTTTGTATTCTCTCATGTAACACCCTAGAATTTTGGTTCTCAACCTGTGGATTGTGACCCCCCCTTACAAACCTCTATCTGTAAAAATATTCATATCATGATCATAACAGTAGCAAAATTACAGTTATGAAGTATCAATGAAAACAATTGTTTGGTTTAGGGGGTCACCACACCATGATAAGTACACTAAAGGGCTGCAGCATTAAGAAGATTGAGAGCCACTGCTGTAGAAGATACTCCTTTTCCAAGAAGACACAGGTAATCAGGCAAATATTAGACTTAAATAGCACTTCAGTTTGCACTAATGACAAGGCTTTATACTACAGAGGGAGTTTGGCAGTGGACAATACATTAGGATGATGTGGCTGTTAACTTTCTAAAGAATAAGGAAGGCTTCATTGAATTCTTTGTCAATCTGCAACAGTAGAAAAATATTCTATCAAGAAATTGGATGCATGTGATCTGTCTCCTTTGTCTTGCTGAAGGATAAAAGAAGTGTGACTGTTATCTAGAGTTCCTTGATGCAGCCTGGTACATCTTTATTGTTGGTAATCCAAGCATACTTTATAAGGTCTTCCATTGTATGTATTTTAAAGGGGGAACTGTTGTTCTTTTGGCAAAGAACTTCATCACCAGAGTTATTTTCTTCAATCTTTAGATGACACATAAACCGGAGGAAAACAGCAGATTTTACAGTCCTTTTAAAGCATTACTTGTAGTCAAGATAGTCAATCCAAAAAGAACATTGATCCTGGTAACTTGATAGAGAGCAAATTAGAGTGACTCTGAATAAAGCTACAATCCTCTCAGCTCCACCTGGTGCTGCTAATGATCACATGGAATATCTCTCAGGAAGGCTACATACAGTGTGAACGGAAAGAACATGTGGCACGTGGTGGCATTTAGTGTTAAGAGCCAGAGAGGCTCCCGAACTGAGTATGTTCAGATGTTGAACACGAGAAGGTGAGGACCAAGAGAATCCCGGTCTTCACTAGCCTGCACTTCACTACAGTGGGTTGAGAAACATCCATGCCTCCTTGAAATGTAATCTAGTCAGTAAGACAGAAATCTCCCTGCACTTGAGTCTTATTTGTCATAATTATGCATCTTTAGGGTTTCATAACGACCAATTTAATCACTTTGCTGTTTGGAGGGCTATAACAGCCAATCATGATAATAGGTTTGGTATTTGGTGGGAGCCATTTAGGGCCCAAGAGCTCTTACTCTGAGCCTCTCGATACTACTTCAACTTGACAGGCAGCTTCTGATTAGCACCCATTGCAAAACCTTCAGTAAATGGCTCATTTCTTTCCAATAAGCTCTGTGACCTAGTAGTAGGCATCTTAGCTCACATACAAGGTCAACATGTAAGAGAACTTGTCTTTAAAGTGAATATTCTCTCCTTAGTCATCCATGTAAGCGTCTGAATACACCAATCAGCTCCTATTGCCTCAGGAATTCCAAATGTAGGTAGGTTCTAATTGATTGCTGCTGATGTACCAGCAGGTCCAAAACTGGCTCTGCTGTTCTCATTGAGTGATTCTGGGACACTTTCCAGCGCTATCTAGCTAAAACACCATTTTTCTATCATCAACTATATTGCCAATAATTTGTCACACTGACATTATGAGGAACAATGAAAATACAAGAGCATTAGTTTTCAAACATTGCTGGACCAGAGCATCACAGGAAGTATATATTTTTAAACAGAGTTTCCTGGAGCTTATCCCCAAATGCTCTTATTTATTATGTCATAGGAGGGGCCTAGGAAATGGTATTTAACAAGCCCCCCCAGTGATTCTGACACAAGTAGCTCTGGATCAAATTCTAAGAAGACTATGTAAGTGCAATTGCTGGCAGTTTGGCGACTATTCATAAAGATATCCCAGTAGTCTACTAAATGCATTGATAAATGGATTTCTTATTATTTCCTTTTTCTGCCTATGCTTCCATTTCCTCTAAATAATCACTTTTTAAAGACAAATTGTTAATGAATATTTGAGCATATTTCAATAAATTTTCAATAATGAAAGATGTAGCACTTTGTGTATAATGTAATTTTAATAATGAACTGAGATTAGATTTTGGAATACTTTGCCAAGGCTATTGCTCATAATACAGTAGTTTGAACAAGAGCCATGGATTCAAATACTATAGAGAGTATTTCTTAACACATGCTACAAAACCTTTGGTAAAATAATATTTTTTAAAATAAATCTGTGAACTGGTGTAGGCATAGCTTGGAATTAAGGTTGCCACATATGATAAATTTTCTTTCAAAATGACTTTAAGTTTTAGTTGCCTGACCTTCTAACCCACAGTATCCTCATCTTTAAAAGAGCAATAGCAATATATATCCTATATACTCCATAAAAGTATATTGTCTATTATACAAACATATGTGTACATGCGCCCATATATGGCTTACCAAAAGTATTTGACCAAGAACTTCATTATCTTTACTATAATCACCAGAGAATTATGAAAGAAAACATTAAAGTAGATATATACAAATAAGAATTTATTTAAATATGTATGAAAATAATGTGTAGCATTTGGCCACTTACCCTAAACCTGACCCTTCTACCAACAGAGTAAAAATCATATTAAATTAAATAAAGTGCAACTTAAAGGGAGGCCAGGTGTCTATCTGAAAGCAACACCATGAGATTGCACTGCAGGTGGGTAAGTTGCTAAGGCTAATTAATACTCAGAAATATTGATGCAAGACCAGATAGCAGGAATATGCCCACACCACACTTCAGGGTGAATGAAGCAGAACATCTTGAGCTGTCTGTTTTGCCACACCCGTGGTTGTTCTTGCACATGTCAGCTGGAGTTTCCCTCCTCACAAATATCTCAGTGTGCTGCTCTTAAAAGGGTCAGGTGGACAACACGGCTGCAGACATTATTATGTTATTAGCCTCCATTGTAGTATGAGAGGAAAATGTGCACCACACACAATTTTGTGATATTATATTTTACAGAATATTTTAGTTGAAGAATGCTATTGTATTTTATTCCAGAGTAGATGTCCCAAGTTCTCATGTGCAACTCTGCCCCACATTCAGCCTCATGTGACACAGATGGGCACAACATCAAGACGGTGTAACAAGACTGCATTTACAGTAACAAGTACAGGCAAAGAGGTAAGGGATACAGGGTGAAGGTGATGTGATGATTCCAATTGCTGTAGCCCTCTACAGGGTCAGATGCAGTTTTGAACTTGTGGCTCTGTGCTGTTTGTTTTGTTGCCTGGAGAGGATGTTTGGGCTCCCACAAGTGAGCAGAATGATGTACTGCATATACAACTTAAGTTGCCATTGCAAACCTGATGGGGGAAGTGCTTCTGCATATGTGTTTGTCTTATTGGATGATAAATAAAGTACTTTTTGGCCAATGAGGTAGCAAGTTAGGCAGAGTCAAGGAGGATTCTGGGAAATGTAGTAAAGAAGTGATGATCCAGGCAGGAAATGACATAGCAGGGAGACTCATACATAAACAAGGAAAGAAGGAAGTGGGCCCCTTCTCTTTTCCTCCAGAGTCACCATGTGATCTGGGATGAGGATGCCAATGGAAGGCATCCAATAAGATAAGTCTTATAAAATATATAGCTTTATTTTAATAAGACTGAGCTAACAGATGAGAATCCTAGTCATTGGCCAACCAGAATTTGTACCTAATGTAAGTCTCTGTATATTATTTTGTCCATCTACGAGGCAGGCAGAACTCAAGTGGGTGGCAGAAAGATTTATCATAACAGAAACCTGATGATGCCAATGACTCTATTTGATCATTTGAAATATCAGAGCAAAATCTCCTCCTATAATGCAATTGAGTGTAAAAATAGAATTCATTTGATATTTTTTCCAAAACCAAATTTATTTTGTGTACTGATGGTATTCTTCCTTTGTAGAAACAAAGAGATGATGGTGATATAGTTTACAGAGATGATTAATCATAGAGTGTGGAGAAAATTTGAAACAAAACAGGAAAACTATTTTGAGAAGGGTGATTAAGAAGTTAATTGAAATGACAGCTCATGCATGGATTTGTTGCTCTAATGAACAGCATCTCAAAAACAGTATCTCTATCAAGCTCTCTCTCTCTGGCCTCCATCCCCACCTCCTGCCCCAATAGGGCATTGAGGATTTTTCCTTTTCTCTGTCTGACTGATGCTGAGTGTATGGATGGTAGTGATATCCATTTTATTTGATTTTATGTTTCTAAATGTTGGCATTGCCAGTGAACATCTCTGCATCATCTTGATTTATTTCTAAGGTAGGTGTAATTCTATATTTTCCATATACACAGTAAGTTATCATTCTCATTGTATATAACTCCTATGATGATAAAGTACAGTGATTCTTGGGACAAGGTGTTAAACATAAATAAAAAGAAGCCAAGAACAACTTCCCCAAATTTCCCATTTACTATTGGGATCTATAACAGAATCCAGTGTTAAATCCCAGTGTAAAACTCAGCACATCCTCTGTTGGACTGGAAAATGATTTTGGAAAAGTTCATTTTTGTTCTTCATTCTAGTACTGTATTATGTGTTGGTGGCTCTCTTCTCATCTGTATGAATGTATTTAGTATTTCATAAAGGAATCAATTCTTCAAAAATTCTCCAAATTTTCTGTTCCACATTTCTGACTATCTGAATAAAGCCTAGAAAATCTTAACATTTAATGGATAAAGTTGATAAAATTTACATATTCCTCATTTGAAATTTGTTCAGAAAGTTCTAACTCATTATGGTTAATGTTAATTTGATTTTTTTTTTTACTTTTTGGATTATTTCCTTTGTGTTCTTAAAGGAACTCATTTTATTTCTCATTATAAAATGAACATATCTTTTTTTGCCCTTTTCTTTGAAAATTATGAGAGTTGTGGAATGATGTGTTTTTCTTTTAAGACAACTTAATGTGGGAAAAACAAGATATTTGTATTAAATGTAAAATAATAATGTTCTTATATCCTTATTGGCCTATTTGTTTCTCTCCTGCTATCCATATGCAATAATTTTTTATTCTAATGAATGAATTGAGGCATGAAGGTAGATTTATCTCAGCAAATAAACATTACACTGAAAAGACTGATGTCGTATGGCATCAGTATGTACTTTTAGGAAAAATAGGAAGCTGTTTCCCCATTGGAACTTGGTTTTGAGATGATAAAAATTAATGGGTCAAATAATAGAGCTTTCTTATGGCAGACTTTGGGACAAAAGAAATTTGACAGCTTTTCTCCACTCTGAGGATTCAACTTTAACCTTTGTGCATATCTAGCGGCAATGCAGAATTGCAGCACTGATGAAGGTCAGGAGACTGACTTCCTGGATAGGAAGATAACATAAATTATCCAACTCTCCCACTCTAAGTGGTCATAGATTCCAGAAAATAGAAAAGGGAGCCAGTTTCAGCAAAACAAGGATGGAAATTCTTGAGTCTACTGTCCGTGCATTTGTGAGCAGTAACCAAAAGTGGTGTCATTATAAGGAACTAACCACCACCTTTAAAAAGTAAGGAGCAACACTAAAGAGGAGTTATGAGGGTGAAGTGACAACCATCTTCCAAAAGATGCCTTTCTTCAGAAACCCACAGGGTATGTGGAACCATAAAATTGTTTATTCATAAAATAAGTATTATTTTGCCTTTTTAAAATTTGAATTACAAACAAGATTAAATTACATGACATGCCTTTCTTATGGAATTCACCTTCTATTATTTTCTGTCATTGTTTGTAACTAATGTATCATGCACTTGAATAATGACTAGTGTTCCCATGTTTAGGGACTGAAAGATGGCCCCCTTTCAGGAGGGAGTTAGTCATTAGTGGAATGTCTTGGGGTTTTGGTGGATAAGCAAGACAATTTAACTGTAGTCTTATTAATATAAAGTTCTCATTCTGAGAAGTGTGATTTACACTAGATTGAAAAGGAAATTTGACTAGAGGCGATCTTTGCCTTTATTTCCTTTAGTTGAGTAGTTCTGACAGCATTTACTGCCAATTTCAGTAATTATCTTTGCATTTTACATATGTTGAGACTGAGTTGGCAACAGGTGCTCAATTGAGAGGTTCGGGGGTGGTGGTGTACTAGAGAGCAGCTTTATTATGCATCCCTCTTGAACAGATGTACCAGATTGATATGACTGTGAGAGTGCAGATGACTGGGAATGCCACATTTTCAGAAGCAAATGAGAACAGTTTTAGGACAGTATTCATAGAAGCTTCCTTATACTGCACATCTACTATCTTTGCTCTTGCTAGCTGATGACTGTAAGTTCCCCCACATAGAATTTGTTAAGGCCTTTATATAAACACCCTTTTAAAGATATGACTGTTCAGTACTTGGGGACAGTGATCTTAATGGTGTGTGTGTGTGTGTGTGTGTATGTGTGCATATAATGCTGTGTGTTCCTGTCAATAACAGGTAATTAAAGATAAACATAATCAAAGGGCTTGTGCATTCCAGAGCTCCATCATACTGCATCGCTAGATTCTTGTCATGAGTGACTGTACTGACTCCAGCATGTCTTTTGCCTTTTGCTTAATCTAATGTCCATTCTATTCTATGCTATCCAGGATCTAGCTACTGCTTTTCCCATTAAAGAAGCAACATGGGGAGAATTTGCTTTTGATGTTGCTGAAAATCATTTCATACCACTGACCATTAGTGCCTTTTCTGATGAAGAATACCATATTCTAGCTATAAGATTTTTTCTCTAAAGACACATGAATACTCACCAGAGACACAATTTGAGACACAATATATTAATATTTTGAACTTGAGATAAACAAATACCTGGGATTGATTTGCTATGATCACCACCCAATTAGTTAAATTAATACTATAAAAATAAACTTGAAATCAAGGCAACTTATCTCTGACAGCCAATTTAAAAACAACAACATGGAATTTTTTCATCTGAATTTTGGTAAAGTGGATTCATAATTGATTGAAGTGACATACCTAATAGTACTAATTAAGGACTGAAGTTAAGTTGGGTATCTGGAACAGAATATGGTAATCAGATTTGCTTGTGACAATCAACTGAAAGAATTACAATCACAAAACCATGGACAACCAGTAATAATAATGATCACACATCAAATCCAACAACACATTAGGAATTATTCACAGTAGAATAATACCTAAAAGATAGGTTCTAGCTTCTGAACTAAAATGTACATATAATCACCACACCAGTTTTTAATTCAAGATGGTTCCAGAGCAATGTTGTTTTGTTTAATTTATTACAATACTAATTTTAAGTTTCTTTTCTTAGTACAGGATTTCAACAATAAAATAGATCTAGTAAGACTGGATGTAACAAGGATAAATGTGATTTCTTTCCCATACATTGAAGGAAAGTTGTCAATTCAAGATGGGAAATATACAGTTCATTAGCCTTGTATGAAACCCCATCTAAAGTTTTGGTTGACTGTGATTTCATAGCCACTGGCATGGCTTTGGGCAAAATTAAACCCCCATGAAACTCATTATTTGAGGTTAAATACATATAATTTGTGCTTATCATTTATTCATTTCTCATTTTACTGCTATTTGCTCAAGAAAGGTCATTTCCTCCCCTCCCCTCAAGGTCCGTTCAATTTTTAAGAAAAAGAGACCACATCTATTCAATAGCATGATGCAGATAGCTTGAGTAATGCTGTATCTGAGCCCTGCTGTTATTTACAATGTGTTGGCCTGCATCTGTCTCTATCTATGTCCTGTGTCTAGGCGTTCCTAACTAACCCTTTGTTTTTTCCACAGAGTTTAAACCAAACCAGAATTCCTGGCCTTTCTCACAGCAGAATAGAAGGACAGTGGATATTCTGACAAGATCAATGTATAGCCAGAGGAATGAGCACACAGAGTTTTGACACACCTTATCCAGTGGGAATAGTGTATAAGGAAATCACAAGGAAAATGCATTAAAATGCAGACTATTAGACTCTCTACCCAAGTGTGGTAGTTTGAATGTATTTGGCCCCCAGAATCTCATAGGAAGTGGCGCTATTAGGAAGTGTGGCTTTGTTGGAGTGGGGATGGCCTTGTTAGAGGAAGTCTGTAGGGGATGCTGTAGCCACGCCCGCTTAGGGGCTAGCTACAGGTGTGCCTGACCATGCCCGAGATGGCTACAGGTGTGCCCTACAGAAGTGTGTCACTGTAGGGGGTGGGCTTTGAGCTTTCTTGTGCCCAGGATACCACCCAGTGAATCAGTTGATTTCTTGTTGCCTTCAACATGTAGCAGTCTCAACGCCAGCACCACCTCTGCTTGCATACCACAGTGCTCCCTGCCATGAGGGACTGAAACTCTGAACTGTAAGCGAGCCCCCTCGAGTAAATGCTTTCTTTGTAAGACTCGCCATGGTCATGGTGTCTCTTCACAGCAATAGGAAAGTCTGAGACACCAAGAGATTGTGTTTTACTAACTCTCAACTAAGGGGTTAAAGTTCTACATTTAAACATGCATCGTCTGGTGAATTCCATTGTTGTTCATACATTTCATAATTAATTTAATATATATCTGAGTAAGGAATACATCATGGTCATCCTTCTGCAATGCCACTAAGAGTGTGACTACAAATAAGATGGGCAAAGTATAGTCTATCTTGGGATTATGTAGTTCCTTCTGTGAACTACAGAGAGATAGGCCATAAACTAGCACATAGTAAACTTCTAGTGACATAACTGTAAGGAAATAGAATAGCACAGTGGAATAGGAGTGCTAAAGCCTGAATGAAGGTGACCAGGGGCAGCTTTCTTTAGGATATTTGAACTGAGGCATTAATAATGAAAATGTGATGTGTACTTAGGTGCATGCCTGTTTTGGTGTGTGTTTATCTAGTGGGTTGTGCCACATGAAATACATAGCACAGAAAGAAAAGAGGATGTAGCATGATCAATGACTGGAGATGGGCAGGGTCTTTGTGATTCTGAGTCATATGAAGCATAATGGAGCAGCTACAGAAGAGCTTTCCTACAGTGGAACTCTGAACATGATGTTTATATGTGAAGGCTTTTCAGAAATTCAAGTCTAGGTTGTTTTCTGTTTTACTTAAAAGGAACTGGATGTTTCCAAAGGAAGTGTCGTCTGTCCTAGGTCCTACAGATAATCAGACAGAGTCAGAACTGGAACCTTCTTTCCCTTATTCCCCCAGCTCAGTTTCTTCTCCAACAGACTGTTTGCAGAGATAACACGTTTCTCCTGTTAAAGTCCTTAATTACAGAGCTAGGGATTGCAACTTTGTCCTTTAATTCTCATAGGATAAGAAAAAGTCACCCTTCAAAAAATTAAAGATTGACATTCCTCCAGGAAAGAACGGAAGGCCCCTGGTATCAATTTAAAGAAAGGCGCATTTAAAACCCAATTTCCAAGCATCGTGGCTGCCGTTCATAGGGCTGGCATCATTCCTCAGCTCAGTGTGTTAGCACTGAAAATACAAAACAAATCCCTTCAACAGTGATGCCAGAATTAGGGTGTGGGAAATGATGATGAGGCTTTGCGATCATCCCCTGCTCAGAGGGCTGTTCTGTTCGAAGGCTTATTCAGTGACAGAAATCTTCCACATCATAAGTGTTAGGATTTGAAATGTGGGCATTTATGTGTTCTAGGACTTTTGCTCCTTTGTAAAGAAAATTTGGGAAACTAAGTGGCAGTCCATGTCCATGCCTTTTCTTTTATCAGTCGCCTCTCTGGCTAGCTCAGACTTGCTGCTTTCTCACTCATCAGGGCTGTGGACCATTTATCAAATTTTCTTTGCCTTCACACCTAAAGCACAAAGTAGCTACTGTCCCTTTGGCAGCTCCAGCAGAGAGCTGATACACTGTGCTTACTCCAGTATGTGGATCTCATCGAGGAATCATAAACAAAAGAGGCTGATTGGTGGACAAGTTCCGTGAAGAAACAAAGTGATTCAAACCTGCAACTTTTTGACAAAATTAGCCTTGCTCTCAGCCATGGAAGTGCCAGGGCAGCTTAGGATTTGGTGAACTTCTGCCAAAAGGTGCTCCCAATTTTGTGGTCTAAACAGATTGAGAAAGGGCACATAAACCATGCACTGTTATGAGCCCAGTGGTTTGCAGGCAAGGACACCACAGGCTCACAGAGGAGGCTGCTGCTGACTTCCTGTTCAGGGCTGGCTATGAAAATTCTCCACTCAGTAGGGGATTGGCCCCTAAAGCACACAGCTTCTGTCACTGCACAGCTGTTGTCTGCCATTAGCAGGTTCCTGACAGGAACTTGCGGAGTTCTCTGTGCTTCTCCTGCACAAGGAGAGCCAAGCAAGTGTGTGTATTAGTATGCTGGTGTGTGTGTGTGTGTGTGTGTGTGTGTGTGTGTGTGTGTGTGTGTGTGTGTGTGTGTGTAAATGAGTGTAATGGGAAGGTATAGCAAAAATGAAGAAGACACAGAAGACACATGATAGTGAATTCCAGACTCCTATATTTATATAGACTTGAGAGAGGCAGGGAAGATTTTAGTGGCATTTTCCCACTTGGTATTAGTGTCTTTTGACTTGTCACTTTCTGCCTCTGAAAATGAAGTTCATTTCCATTCTCTGCTAAGAACAATAATCTGTGGCATCTAGCATCCTTGGTCATCACAAGGTCCCATGCTAAAAACAACGTTGTCGGGACGATTCCACTTAGCTTTCTCTATACCTTCATGAAAGAACTATCTTTAAGGCTTTTATTTTATTCATGAAAAAGCTTGAGAGATGAAGTCTCAGAAAATTTCCTACATACCAGCCAGGAAGTGAGTGGGTATGTTGGGGTGTTGGAGTGAGGACTCTATCCTAGTCTGTGGGATTCTGGAGTGATCCTGTATCAGAATGTGTCTTCCTTCAGTGCTGACATTCACTCTGACAAGTGTTTGGATATTTAGTCAAAGCAACATGTGTATTGAAAGATGATGGTGAAGACACTGTCAACTACCTATTCATTTTTTTTTTTTGCATTCTTGATGCAGACCTTGTTCTAGACCTATTCTAGTTGATGAGGTGTAGTTATATATAGCATAAGGGTAGGGGTGTGTAAAAGGAGATGCTGCCTCTTCCCTCAAGGAACTTGCATTTTTCAAGTGTTGGAAAAACCAATATGTCTTTACAAATTTTCTTTTTAATATTAAGGATATGCTCACCAACTGATGCTAAAAACAAGAGCTTGCCTAGCCCTGTTTTTGTGGAGGCCACTGGTGTTTTTCTCCTCATCTCAATGTTTAGGAGTCTCATTTAACAGCAACCCCAAGACCTTTTTATTGCTTAAGGTGAATAACTGAAGTGGGTGAATCTTAATTTTGAAGCAATTGCACAGGTTTCCCAAAGTCTAGACAAAGTGTAGAAAGCCCTCCACAGAAAGTGATGACTTTTTGACTGTTCATCACCTGAAAGTAATATTAGTAGTGGTACTTCCAGTTATAATGGTATGATGATTATTGATGTCCCCTATCTGCCCCAAAGGCAATGTCACTTTCTGAGTGCATCTTAAATTATCAAACTCAAGGAAAGAAATTAAATATTCTTTTGGTATATTTTTCATTATATTTTATTACAATATAATGCTTTGAATATCAAACATCAATAATAAAATGTTCCTACATCATTGATCAGATACCACAGCTCCCTACTATTCCCAATTATTTCCAAATAAGCCACTCTTTACAGGCATGCTCAATAACCTTTTGTTTCTACCTAAAAAGCCTATTTTACATGACTGTCTGGCTATGATAAACTCCAAGGTGTTAATCACTGTGTTAGTTTGGTGTTGCTGTAACAGGTTACCTTAACATAATGTATTATATTAATATTAGTTGTTATCTTCCAACTCTAGAGATTGAATAGTTCAAAGGGGGTTCTTTTTGCACTAAGATCTTAAGTTTAGTAGGCCTTAACCCATTTTGGAGGCTTCAAGAAAGAGTATCTTTTCCAACTCAGAAAGCTGCCTGTTGACCTTGGCTTGCAGCCACAACTCTGTAGAGTCTCTAAAGCTATTTGTTGACAATACTTCTACTTCTCATCTTCTTCCTTCATATGAATCTCTTGTGTATATCTGAAATGAATCTCTGTGATTTTACTAAGCTTTATTCATGTAAACTAGAATGACATTTTCATCTAAAGAATTTATGTACAAATCTGCTTTGCATATATGCATACATATTCACCTATACTAGGAACTAGATGGCAGAAATCCCTAGAGGAACTATTGCATTGTTTATCACTTTCTACTCACCAATAACTTTTCAATAGAGTTCTCCATCTCTTTCTTTTCTCTTTTACTTTGATTATTTTGAAGCTATAGCCACTTGGTGGACAAGGAGATGCTGCAATATAAATTATGGAACTCCATAAGGTCAAAGGAATCCTATTCATATGGAGTTGTACTTGATTTGATCAGATTCTCCCTTTGTCCCTGACCCCTTAGTAGGGCACTGTGTGGCTCGTTAGCAGCACTTATGCCCAGAGTGAGGAATTCCCAGAATTCAGGTTTTGACAGGATTGACTTACAGATTAGAAAAATGTGGAGTAACACTATGAATGGGAAGTGAATAATAGAGAATATTCCCCTGGTGCCAGGCATTAGAAAAATCAGTAAAAGGTTAGGCTGACAGAATGAGCCAGAAAGACAGGATGAAGAAAATGCTGGAGGCCATCTGACAGGCCTCCAAATGTGCTAATGTGGCCACCTTCCCAGACACACCAGGCTCCTTTACATGCCCCTTATACACTGTTGAAGGAGCAGAAGAGCAAGCATGAGAGAAAGGCATGACTCAAATTGTGAGAGCAAGCCTGCCCAAGGGGTACAGGTTCCAGCTGTGAGGAGGAAACATCCAGATGGGAAGACAGTACCTTCAGGTTGAGCCAGAGCAGAGTTCTTTTCTCAGCTCTCGATAAATGTTGTTTCTACCAACTGTTTGCCCTCTACACAATTTGTCAGCATGCCCCTGGATTATGTTGAATTTTTCCTTGTATTACATACTTTGGGATTGCACATACGTTTCTATTTGAAAAACCATTAGGATTTAAATAGGACACCTGGCATATATAGTACAAACAACACTCGAAGCAGCAAGGTCTATCAATTACTGTGTTCATGGCTGGTGATGACAAAGACAAATTTTCTTATAATTAAAGCCCTGAGGTGATGGAAATGTTATCATTAACAGTGCTTATTTTTGGTTCTTCTTACAGGCATGGCTACTTGCAGACTAGTGCTTTCACACATAGATTGCAAAGTTTTCTTTTGGAAATTTTGATGCACCACCAACAATGGGAACTACATTTATTGAGAGCTTACAAGAATAGGTAAACTGGAACATGCTTCATGAATACTACATTTTTAATGCACAGAGCAGTAAAGAGGAAGTCTTATTATGACACTGCTAAAGGACATTATTTGGAAGTCATAGCATGAAGGCCATACAGAGACTAAGTCATACCAAATTTTGTTCTTTTTTGAGATAATTTCTCACTGCAGTAGTTGAGGTTGGTCTGCAACTCCCTGTGCAGCACAGGCTGTGTTCAAATTTATGATTCTTCTCCCTCAGTATCTTGAGTTTTAGGATTACAGGTAGGTACCACCATCCCTTGCTAACAAACTTTATCTGATATTCGTCTAAGTTAGCTTTGTTCTTTACTTTGTAATCTCATCCATAATGGACAGTTCTTCTACACATAACAAAATTCCCTTTTTGTCATTACAAGTAAACTCTAAGAATTGCATTGTACATATGTTGTTTCCCACAGGTTATTTCATAATAAAGTCTTGTCCTAATTATATTGGCTTTCCTAAGACAATATTTGTATCCCAAATGCCCTTTTGAAAAGTCACCTGATTTTGTTCCACTCATCACAAATCAAATATATAGAGTAGAGTATTCAACAGAGCCCCTTAAAACAGTTTGTCCACAACCTTAACCACTGGATTTTTAACATGTTCACTGATGAGCATCTTAGTAGAAAAAATAATTCAGGTTTCTGGGCTGGAGAGATAGCTCAGAGGTTAAGAGCACTGGCTACTCTTCCAGAGGTCCTGAGTTCAATTCCCAGCAACAACATGGTGGCTCACAACCATCTATCTATAAAGAGATCTGACATCCTCTTCTGGCTTGCAGGAAGGCAGGCAGGCAGAACAATATACATGATAAATAAATAATTATTTAAAAATTCAGGATTCTGCATACATCCTAGGTGCAATAAAAGGAGGGATTTAGATGATCAATAACAGAGACACAGAAGAGAAGGCCAGTAGAGCAGAAACTTGAAGTAAGACATCATACACTAAGGAAAGTCATGAGCTACTGAAACCTGGGATAGGTGAGGAAGGATTCTAATACATTTTTATTGTTTGGCCTCTGGTAATTTGTTGTGAAATTTCTAAGATGCCTGTACACATGTTATTCTGATAGAACAGATATCAAAATAATTTGAGGAACATTGTTAGGGAAAACTGTATGATTGATCACAGCAATTAGGTCTCAGGATGTAGTTTTGTACTTTAGTTTCTCACAGATCTAAATGGAGGAATGGAATCATAAGTTATTACAGTATTTATTTTGAAAAATGGAAATGTCCATTTGACATTCAATGTTTCAATACACTGTGAAGAATGACCTCAGAGGGTCTCCTTTCAAGCTCAGGAATAGAATGAACCCTTGGAATCACTGTGATTTCAGGGTTAAAAAAATCCAACCAATGCCAGCAAATATTGAACCATAATTGAATATTCATCATTCTTATGATTTGAGAAACACATTTTCACTGAAGTCATGAAAATAATATCCAGTACACATCTAATCTAAGCAAATGTATGTACATGTGTGTGGTATATATTTATATACCTATCTTTATAGCATTTAATATGTATTTGTTTTTGAAATTTTGAGATAGGGTCTCACTATGTTCTCCTGGCTGGCCTGGAACTCATAGATATCTGTCTACCTCTGCCTCCTAAATGCTGAAACTAAAGGCTTGTGCTACCATGCCTGGCTGTATATGTTTCTTGTAAAAGACCAACCAGGAGAAAAATGTACCTAGAATGTCTACTGGTACATGGTGGTTTTGCTCTGACCATTACCAAACCCAGGGATTACCCCAAGGTATTGCTCTCTGACCATGTTATGGATTCGTTGTTTCTCAAACACTGAGCTTGGCTTGGGACTAAGTAGCAAAAATTTGAAGTATATCTCTGGAGTAGTTGACTGCTCTCTCCTACAGAAATTAGGCATTGTGCATCAATGGATGGTATGGCATTCATTCCATCATGGTAAGAACAGTTGAAGGCAGTACAGTTATTTGAATGGTAGTAGTAATAGTAGCAATGGTTCCAATGGTGATAGGTACTACAGTGATGGGAGAGGCCAGAGTACTCATTTTGGCTTGTTCAAATCTTATACAGTTCTCCCATAGAAGAAAGAACCCCAGAGAAGGGGAAGTGGGTCCTCAATGTGTCTCAAGTTGAAAATCAGTTTGAATTCTGAATGGTTCCTTGTTAGAAAACTGAGGTTACAATTGATTTTCAGGATCTGCAAAAACACTTCTTATTCTCTATTCTTATGAAGGTCAGGTCAGAAGCGAGATGCAGTACTTACAGGCTATCCGTGGTAGCTGCCCTTTATCACTCCCCCATCACCAGTCATTCACTCTCACACAGCATGACAGAATAAGATTATGAGTGCTCCTGCTGCCAGACATTTCCTTGGCAGAACCATGCAGTCGACTAGGTGAAGAGCACAGTGAAGATTCACAGGCATTCTGAAAGGCCTAGCAACATTGCAGAGTGGCTCAGCAGAGTCTCAGATCTACTCTGACACACAGCAGCTGAGTCAGCCTGCTGTGGAGAGCTTAGAATGCTGAAATGTTCCTGGGAGAATTATCTCCTCTTGCAGTAATCAGTAACAGCATTGCCAACAGGAAAAAAAACAAAAAAAAACAAAAACGCTATAGCTATTTACACACATGCAAAACTTTTTTTTTTTCTTTTA
Organism: Cricetulus griseus; assembly: GCF_003668045.3. Lineage (NCBI taxonomy): Eukaryota > Metazoa > Chordata > Mammalia > Rodentia > Cricetidae > Cricetulus > Cricetulus griseus. The sequence continues at coordinate 48,349,980 of NC_048597.1, forward strand.
GGTTTGGTGTTGGTATGTTGCAAGGATAACTCAATGTGCTTTCTGTTCTTTGAAATGATGAAGGAGTCATTTCTGATTAGCCTTATTGATAGGACAGCTGGACTTTGGGAAGGCAACAAGCAATGGGGAGTTAAGTCCCTTCCCATGTAGTTTCCTTATTAAGGCTGATGACTCTGAATTTAAAGAAGATTTATCTTCAGGATATATATTCAGTCTCAAGGAAATATGCTCCCAAACTCACAAAGAGCCAGATGAGCAAAAAGATAAAGTGGCCACCAACATGAAAACACCTATCTGCTATGAACTGAACATGGGCTTACCAAGTCCATATTTTGGATCACTAAACCCACTAACACTAAGAGGCAGAGCCTTTTGTGGATGAGTCCACAAGGGTGAGGGCTTTCTGGAGGTATTATTGCCCTTTTACAAAGAGACATTGCAGACTTTGTCCTTTGTTTGCTGTCTCTGGAATTAGAAGCAGAAGTTACAAGGCTCCTTGAGAGATGGCAGTCATACATAAGTCAGCAAAACTACTCCTAGCAAAATCCAAGCTTTCACACAATTGATCGTGGATTTCTACTGTTCAGAACTATAAAGGAAATCAGTGGCTGTTTAAACCCCCAATCTATGGTATTTTATTAAGACAGCCCCAGATTGCAACATACTGTAGTGACTTTATTCTTAAATAAGTGGACTTACTTAATTTCTTTAAGAGGTGGTATACAGTAATTGGTATCCTGAAGCAAGCATAGTTACAATTATTTTAATTCAAAAACTGAAAGTGTCTGTTTATACTATTTTTGTGTAACAGTGCAACTTTGTCTTCTCCCAGAAAACTCCCCAAAATTACCTGGTCAACATTCCACCTACTTAAACTGCCCATTGAATACTCTGTGTCTATATCAAGTGACCTCAAGCAACAGGTCACAAGGTCCTCTATTTCATCTGTCACCCTTTGAATGAATTTTGTTACAAGGTAAAATTTAGGAATATGTAATATTCTTAAAGTTTCAACAGGTTTACTGTTTTAGCAGGTGGGGAAGGGTAGGGTAGTAACTGTCACTATATTCTTACCTGGCTTTCTCTGCCATTCGTTATCAACAGCAGAAAGCCTTAGTGACCAGGCCACAAAGAAAAAAGTTTCAAAAAGAATGATGTCATTCAAAGACTGACATTTCAGATTTTATTACTAGAATACCTTGAAGAATTAGAACTGATTTGCATTGATATTTGCAAGTTGAATTATTAAAGTTTTTTTTTGTACTCTCTTTCCTTCATCAGATTTTAACACTTCAATCCACAGAAGACAAAGTCACAGTTTAGCAATGGTGTGACTTCCCACTGCTTTCTATGCTTTTGAATTGTTGACCAGCTGAGAGAAATATCTGATTTGAATTTTGGGTGATAAAAGGAAGGTTAGTGTCACACAAGAAGTGGCAAGGAGTTTCTTTTTCTCTTTTCTATCCCTTTCTTTCTTTCCCAAGCAAAGGAGGTTGTTTCTTATGTCTTCTCAAATGATATTGGTTGGCTTTATTGGCATGTCTTTTGTGTGCAGTTGTGACCCCATCCATATTACCTAGAGAGATTTCTCAGTTTCATTAGGATGAGTTGTAACTTCAGTGTATTGGGAGACTTGCAAATGAATATGCCAAGAGAATGATGAGCATTTCAGAAATGTGTGCATATTTTAAGTGATATCTTAGCATCAAACATCATTAGAATGTAGATAGAAAAAAGACAAAGTAGGAAATTCTATGCAGTGTTACTTCCAAACCTCCTCATCTAAGGTGATAGAAATCCAAGGGAAGAAATATGACAGTGAATTTATATAGCAAGTAGTTGTGTGTGTGTGTGTGTGTGTGTGTGTGTGTATGTGTGCTGTTCCTTACTCAACGCTTGGTAGAGATATGACTCTGACTATTTCGGGAAGGTGTCTGGTCTATAAAAGCAGGCTCTTCCAAGTATATCATTTATTGAAATCACCTGGGAAGCTTATTAATGGCCACAATGTCAAGTCCCACATCTAGAGTTTCTGATTTGGGTGGCTCTGGAGTGGGGTCTAATAACACAAATTTCTAACGTGTACCTCCAGGCTGCTGCTGCTGTTGGTTTGGGGACCATCCTATTAAGAATTCTGCTGTAGCTATTGAGAGACTCTGGTTTCATTCTTTGATTCATCAACTGAATGAATCAAGATTTCAAGGTCAGTTTTTACTGTCTAACCAGATGACTACAGTGATTTTGTTCTATAATTTACTCTATAGCAGCTATAATGATAGTAACAGCAAAGAGTAGTTGAGTAATGCTTTTATCATTACCAAATCACCTTTGTTACAGATTATCATACTTGGGGCAGCAGAAGAATCCTGATAGGGGAACTCTGTTATTCCATATTTTGCAGATGAGACATGGGCCTTCTAAAACTCTTTCCTCTACCAGTAAAAGTAAATTATGGATAGCAGGGACTTGAACTTGTCCTTTCAGAATTCAAATTCTGAACCTTCTCTACCAAATCATGTTTCCTTTCAATCTTTTCTATTTGTGGAGAACTTTCCATTTTTCAGACTTCTTTCATATTCATTATCTCATTTGATCCCTTGAAGCACCAGTGTGAGGCAGGCAGGCCACATGTTACTGTCTACGCTTTGCAGATAAAGCTATTATAAAAGATGATGAGAAAAGTGGCTACTGTCATTCAGACTGCCTTTCCTCATACAGTAGCCTAATTTCTTCCTGCAATACTTAGCAGCAGCATCTAATGTAGCAAGAAGAACATTAGAGGACAATAGTTCCAGTGACAAATAGTAAATGGCATAGTATTGTCTCCCACCCCAACCTTTCTTTTCTTTTTTCCAGTAGGCATTTGGAAGAAAAGGAGGTAAAGATCCAGTTAGGATCATCTGTGGCAGAAAAGTGAGGACAGGGTTTTAATTTCTATAGTTTATATGCCAAAGAAACAGATTCCTCTGAATTTGAAGATTCATTTCCTCTAGCCCAGGGCTTTACAAAGTTAAATATGCATCCAAACCACTTGGGGCTCTTCATGGACTGCAGCTGCAGATCAAGATGGTCTGTGCTGAGACACAATACTACTGTATTCTTCAAAACTCCAAGGTGATGTCAATCTTAATGACTGGTAGCCAAATCTAATAGGCAGGAATAATGCTATTTTTTAAAACTACACTTTTAATATTCTTATATTTCATCCCCCCAGGATCCTAGTTGAAGCAAAAAGCTAAAAACAAGAGACAGTGTAATAATATTGAGTTAATTCTATGTGTATCCTGAGACTTACTAGGTGTTCCCTTTACTAGTCTATTTATATACTCCAATACCTTCTAACCTCCTTTGTCTTGAGATTCTAAATGATGCTGGTGGAGCAGGTATGCACTTGCTGTCTTTTTCCTATAGATACAGAATTTCAGGCCTCAGTTCAGCTTCACTGCACCTGAATCCACATTCTAATCTGATACTGAAGATATTTCCCAAATACATTCAAGTTCCAGACACTTTTCTTACAGAGACACTTTTCTTCCAGTGTTTTTAGCAATCCTGTGTTTAAGATCCTCATTCTGGTCATCCTATTAACAGGAGCTTCACTTCCACAGGACCCTAGATCCTCAGCAAGAGATAAAGTACCGTGGGGGAGGTGCCTACCATTCTAAGTAATTTTGACCATCAGCTAGTTCAATGCCTGAAAGCTTCCTCCACCCCACCAGCAATACAGAACACTTCAAAGGAGTGACAGTTCTGACATCTTTGTTGTCAGAGGAAGAAGTCCATTCTCGGGCATAAAAATCTGGGGGAGAAATGTCACAGTGCCAAAAGGGAAGAAATGTCCTGTATTTTAAAGACCTATCTGATACAGTGTAGCAGTGTGAGAAGGCTGCCTTTACATCTCAACTTTAAGCTGACAGTAACAGAGTCTGTTGTATTTCATAGCAAGCACTTCCTTTATTCACTCTATAGATACTAATTGAGCATTTAATTTTCTTGTTGAGCCAGAAATGGGAAGTGAAGACACAGAAATGCTTGCTTTCATGAGAAAAACAGAAAGTGAAAAGGCAAAGAAATGCTTAAGACCATTACTGAATGAGATAATTGCTGGGAAGCAAAACAACAATCAACTGATCACAAGAGAGTGATAAATAATATCAAGAATGAATATTTCAGAGCACTTTCCCCAGCCAACAGTAAAATGAAGCAAGTCAGATCAACGCATGTGGGTGACTCAATGTGAAAAGAATACATACAGATAGAACCTACATAGAGAACTTTCATGACATTCCCAAAACTGTTTCAGCAAGAAATTAATGAAACTATGACTTTGAGTAGTGTAATTCCTGAACGTCATTTGTAGTTTAATTTGTGCCCACCAATGCTTGAGTCATCTGTCACTATCATGAAGTGTCTTGAGAAAAGATACATGGGTAACAGCTTACAGACTTTTCAAGATCTTACAAAGGAGGTAGGCAAGATGTACAGCAGTGAAAGGCTCTTGTTCCTAAGAATGCTGACGTGAGTTTGAGCCCCAAAACTCTGGAGGAAAGAGAAACAATCTTGACAAACTCTCCTCTGGCTTCCACATGCATGCCAAGGCAAATGCGTTCACAAGTACATGTATGCAAACACACACACACACACACACACACACACACACACACACACACACACACACACACTGTTAAAAAGTCTTACAACCTAAAGAAAGATGAATAACCAAATAGATGAAAATTTTATGAATTGTTTGATACTATGTTCCTGAACAAAGACTCATATTGAAATGTTTCCAACTTGTGCTAGGAAAAGGGTGGTATATGTGGAGTAGGGAATTCATGTTTCAAGTAGAAGACTGAAGGCCAAACTAGAAACATTCTTAAATGTAAGTTGTATAGTCTACTGCATGAATTCTAATGCTTTGATGTGGTGATATATTGTTTATGATCTAATAAAGCCCACTGAAGATCAGAATACAAAGCCAGTTACACTAGTTAGCCATTGAGCCTGGGCAGTGGTGGCACACACCTTTAATCCCAGGACTCAGGAGAAAGAGGCAAATGAATCTCTGTGAGTTCAAAGCCACTCAGAGCTACATGAAAGTGAAGTAGTCTAAAAGAAAAACAGAGCTCACACAGAGGTGATCTTAGCACTTGGAAAGTCATGCCTTTAATCCCAGCACTAGTGAGATATAAAACAACAACAACAACAAAAAAAAAAAAAACAGGAGCTCAGGTTCTCATTCTGAATTCCCTTGGCAATTAGTCTGCAAGCACATTGAGGTCAGGCTTGCCCCAGCCTTGGTTGAGGTAAGAGCTCTCTGGTGACTTGGCTGCTTTGATTTCTGATCTTTAGCTTGAACTCCAATATCTGTTTCTGGGATTTTATTATCTGTGCTACATATTGGCACCCAAAATGAGGCTTCGACTGACAATCCTGAGATTAAGAGTCTCATGCTCTATCTACTGAGTTAGTGTGTTACAGTTTGAGATTCAGAGGTACAAGAATTGGTTGAGTAAGGGTGTTAACACCTTGCTAAGTGGTTTGAGATTTATTCCAAAGGCCCTGAAATACTGGAAATCAAGGAGGTGAGAGAAAGTGTTGGTTGAATGATACCTTGACAGTGACAGAAGGAAACATGAAAGGATTCAGTTTCTAATAAAAATAATCAAAACATAATGCAAAATGAATCCTTGCTGTGCCAAAAGAAGAAAAAGAAGCTAGGATCACTCATGTCTTTCCATCTTAGATATTGTTTACTTCCTTATGAACACTTTAGACTATTACACTATTCACTTAGTTTTCTGGGGGGAGGGGCATAGAGACCAGAAAACCCTTGTGGGAATCTTCTCTCCTCTATTGTATAGGTCACATAAATGACTTCAGGTCAGGCTTGATAGCATACACCTTTAACCACTGAACTATCTTACCATCCCCATCGTGACCATCTCTTACCACCAGTCCTCTGGCGTTTATGTTTCTGAATTCTGTAGGCTTGTGCTTGATTCCTGGACACTGATAGTAAATTATATACCAGTACATAAAAACAATGTTTTTATTGAGATCTATTGTGGTAGTTTGGATGTAACTGGCCCCCATAATCTCATAAGGAGTAGCACTATTAGGAGGTGTGGCTTTGTTGGAGTGGGTATAACCTGTTGGAGGAAGTATGTCACTGTGGGGGCAGACTTTGAAGTTTCCAATGCTCAGGTTGCTCCCAAGTGTCTCAGTCAACTTCCTGTTGCCTATCAAAATGTAAGGACTCTCAGCTCTAGCACTACATCTGCCTGCATCCGCCATGCTCCCCACCATGATGATAAATGGACTGAACCTCTGAAACTGTAAGCAAACTACCCTCAATTAAATGTTTTCTTCATAAAAGTTGCTGGGGTCATGATGTTTCCACAGGAATAAAACCCTATCTAACAATTGTATTTTTCACTAATCTGCCTTTGTGTGTGTGTGTTCTGTGGCCACATATTATGTAATGTAATATATAGTATATTACATATATAAATATGTATATATTATATATAACTTTAACAATATAATGTATGTTAAATATAATCTCTATGTAATATTACATGAAGGCATATTTACATGTAAGGGCCTAAAAGTTTATGGTATGATTTTTCTTTATTTTTTTTCCTTTTTAGAGACAGAAACAGAATATTAAAAAGCAAGATGAAATTGAGTGTCTTCAAATCAAGGGTTTTAAGCATGAAGAGTAGCATGGCCAGATACTAGTAACATCATGTTTCACATAAAGATCTTCATCCAAATTCCTTCAGTCTTGTTATGCCAGGCCCTAGGATGTGCCATGTTGTATGTCTAAGATACTCTTTCTTTCTCTGTTTTCTCAGACAGGTACTATTCATTTGTGAAATCTCAGCAATATGTCCCCTCATGAGACCTTTGCTGACTCTACAGATTTTGCTATATGGACCTGTTTTATGGTCTTATTGAATGTCATAATTTTCTCTTATAATGTATGAATCTAATTAAAGGGTTATCCATGCAATTATTAGTTTAATGCTCTGCTCTCTTGTTGAACTATAAGCTCCATTTGTTCAGGGACCACATCGGCCTTACATTTCATTGTATCTTTTTTACAGAGTAAGCACTCTAAAAGTAATTCTGACCAAATGAACAATTTGTGCATGAAAGAGAACGATGAATCTGAACACAATTATGTATTAATGAATGACAATTTTGAAACCAATATTCCAGTTAGAAACCAAAATTACCCACAATATTTTTATTTTGTTCTTTTAAAGGAAATAATAATTCTAAATAATCCAAGGCATAAAGGAAAGAAATTTACAGAACATGTTATATCTCTATTTTGCTTTGAGGTGTCTATGTGGAAATAGTAGCGTTTACCAGGAAAGTTCATAGATTTGACTCTTCTACATCTATATGCTACCAATGTCCACTCAGTGGATCTTGGGGGAGATACATAGTTTAACAGTACAGAGAAAGAATTTTATAAAATTTAAACCACAGATCACAGATATTCTATGTGTCAAATATCAGGTCAAACTAAACTAACATAATATCTATCTTAAGAGGTCAAATGATAGCCACTAGGAGCAACTTCTGGAATCTGACTTAATGACTTGAGTTTAACAGCATGTTTTTCCAAACCCACATAGCAAATTGTTTTTTTAAGTAGGATTTCTTCTATTCTCTCTCTTGGTGTCAACCTTCACTTTTAGCTGGTCAGAAAAATTACATAGTACCTCCTAAGTTGGTCTCAGCCTAAGGAGTAAAATCCTCAGTCCAGGGTTTTGCACACAAACTCCTTCTGTAACCCTGAGCAGTCTTGACACCTAATGATGCATATTTGAGAGAAAGGGTTCCCCACGACTGCCAGGAGAAAGATTCAGATGCAGAGTCATGTGATGATGGAAGCAGCATTGCTCAAGAAAGAAGACCAACTATGCCATATGAAATACATGTTTCCTGTAAACCTACAGGAAACACAGGGCTATGAAAGTCTGACTTAAACCAAGGAGGAAAAATAGGTCATATTTAATAATAACATATGTGATACTCATTTTGTCAATACATAATAACTGAAAATGAGAACAATTTAAAATTTTGGAATTAAAAATCCAAGTGAGGCATTTTGAATTTAAATACATGGAAAGTTTATGATACTTCCAGTTTCCCTTTTCAAAAATGTTTGCAGTATACTTGGGGGTTGGGGGAGAATCCCTCAAGAATCAACAGAAGGAGAATCAAATAACTGAATCATGATAATGTTCTTTTAAAATGTTATGCCATTCATTTTTCCCTCCATTGCTCCCTTTTCATGGCATCAAATGACATGTAATCAGACATTTGTGATTCCCTGCATGGCATCTTCCCCTTTCTATCTCTTTGTTCCCTGTGGGGTCTAGCTAATCACAGGTAGATTTCCTCTGGAAGGCAGTCACACACTGCACTGTGAAAGGCCCAATTAATAATTGAACAAAGCGATCTCGATTTTCACCATCACGTGACAATGATTTGCAGGCAACGCTGCTGTCATACAGGGAGCAAATCTCTTTCTTCAGTGTCTCTGAGAAAGGTGGCACTGGATTGGTGAAAAGATCACCCTTTTCTAAATTCTCAAAGAAACACACACACACACACACACACACACACACACACACACACACACACTCACACACACACACACACCCTAATTTGTTCTATTAAAGAGTAGACAAATCATGTTCTCTTACCTGCCACTAGGAAGATGATTTTGGTCAAGTGATTATTTCGTTATTAGTTGCCTTTGTGTGGGAGATGAAAGAGTGAGCTTCGGAAGTGATGTCCATTGTAAGGGGAAGAGGGTCTGATGCTGAATATGACAATGCATCAAGGAGTTGTGTATGTCTCTGGCTATGGCCTTACGCAAATGTGTATACATTTTAAACTAAGGGGGAAATTAACATATTTTAATCTTTGTGAGCTAAGTACTTTCATTGCTGTTACCAAAGTATGTAATTTTTAGATAAAAGGCAGCCACAGATCAAATGCAAACAATTCAGCATGGCTATATTTCCAACAAAACCTTATGTATCTGTACTCAAGTTTGAAGTTTATACATTTGCTCTGATTTAAAATTCAGAATTCTGTTGATTATTTTCAACCATTCAGGAAGTGTTTAATAACTGTGGCTTGCAGGCAGTAAGTATATGAGTGGGGCAGATAGAATTTGGCCCACAGGCTATAATGTGTTAACCCCTGGCATTGAGTATTGAGAATCATCAGTTCATCAATTTTTTGAGGTTGGTTTGGAAGTCTCTAGTACTCTGGGGATACAGGAAAATACTGTCTTTACTATGCAAGATGCCACTAGACCTCTGTTCTTTGTATTACTTGAATTATCACAGAAACCACCCTATTCAGGGTACAAGACATGTTTATTATTACACAGAACTTTACTCAGTTTAGTCATGTAGACCCAAGCATGCTAATGAACTAGCAAAGATCATGAAGATGTGATTCTGTCTCAGAATCTTTCTAAATTTGAGAACTAAAATGGAGTAGTTGGAAGCTCTAGGGACAATTTTATTTTCCCCTGAAAATCCTATTTACTATTCAAAATTGCACCATAATAAAGTCTCTCTACTAATAGGGCTCCTTATTGATCATAGCAGGAATATATATTCCTTCATTGAATCCTACATTTTTCATTTTTTAATCTGCCACCTTGTACCTTGAATGACATTAAAAGATTAATAAAATGGTTGTATAAATTTAAATTAATTAAAAAAGGTTATGAAAAATTAAAAATAAGAGTATGAAAACACAAATGTTGTTTATATATGAATTTAAGGCCATAAAAACCTAAGTGGAGTGTTTAAAATCAATTTTATTAATTTGTAGTTTTTATATAATAATTTATGTTCTTAACAGATTAGTCATAAATTGGGCAGTAAGTCTACCAAAAGTCAATACAATGAAGGGCCATGATAATTTATCTTATAATTTATATAAGATCTCTGGGTTTATTTGTAAGAAACAAACCACTGCTTTGGAAAAGACAAATAGAGAAAATACTTTATTGAAAATAAAGAGGGAGATTCCTTAAAGAGTCCTTTCAGAATGAAATTATGGAAGGAATTAAATAATATTTCAATACCATTATAGTAAACACAATGGTTTAGATGTTGTCTTTGTCAAAATTTTTAAATGCAGGACAATATTTGAACACTAAATAGCCAGTAGATAAAACAGCGATATTATCCTGGGGATCAGGTAGGTAGAGTATGTTTGGGTTTACTATGAGGCTTCCAAGAAAAAAGGACTCTGAAGAATTAATTTATTTCTAGGAAAAGAGGTATGATATCTACAAGGCCATGTGTCAGATGACCATCCATGTGTTCTTGCCATGTGAGATACAAAATGCATCTGTAAGGAAATGTGTTTGATATTGGTTCCTCTAAATAAGTACATCATGTGATGTTCTTACATAATATTAATAAATTATGGGATGCATACATAAATAAGCATGGGTTTTGAGTGTTATTTTCTTAAGAGAATAGAGGTCTCTAATAAAAACATGTTTGCCTAAATAGAAGAGCACAGTTGACACAAACTTTCCCTGGAAATTAATTTGGATTATGATGTTAATAGAGCCCCTCAATTATCTCTTTGTTTTGTTTTGTTTTGAGTCAGGGTTTCTCTGTGGCTTTTGTTTGCTGTCCTGAAACTAGCTCTTGTAGACCAGGCTGGTCTCAAACTCACAGAGATCCAACTCCCTCTGCCTCCTGAGTGCTGGAATTAAAGGCATGTGCCACCACCGCCCAGCTGCCCCCTTATCATCTTACCACAAAAGTAAAGAAATACTTAGAAACATTACAATCAAATATTACTCTAGTATAAGGATGTGTATCTTGTATACCTAGTCTTATGTGTGTTTGTTGGTATTCATTCCATAGCCAGTTACCTCGAAAATTAAGCATCTAGATACTTTTATAGTGAAATTATATGAGATTATCAGACATAAGTCAGTTAAAAACTCAGATTATGTATTAACATAAGTGATTTTCTAAGAATAATCTATCTATAATTGATTTATAATTGACTTGTAGACATTAATTTTGGAATAATCAAATAGAAGGTACTATTATATTTAGATTGCAAAGATATAGTTTTGCATATAAGAAAACATAATTTGAATAAGAGAGGAGAATGCAGCCTATTAATCCTGAATCATCTGGTAAAATGATTAAATGTGTTCACAAACCACAAAAGCCTTGGGACCTAGTAAAGATAAGGGTGGTACAAAGGGGAAAAGGAAGGGCACAGAAGACATTATTGGAAAGTCATATTATGAATTTAACTGAATTGGTGTCATCAGCTGGACCCAATACTTCCAAAGCCTGTTTTCATGCCTGATAACCATCACAGAGCTAGATGCCAAGTCAAGGCATTTATGAATCAGAGAAATATTTGTTTCCAATTTCTTCACATGGTGCTGCTACAAAGGAGGAAATTGTGGTTAAAAAAGTCTTTAAAAAGTGGTGTACATGCTGGGCATTGGTGGCGCACGCCTTTAATCCCAGCACTCAGGAGGCAGAGGCAGGAGGATCTCTATGAGTTCAAGGCCAGCCTGGTCTCCAGAGCGAGTGCCAGGATAGGCTCCAAAGCTACACAGAAAAACCCTGTCTCATAAAAACCAAAAAAGTGGTGTACAATAATTTATACAAAACATTTCCCAAAGACACTGAACATTTTAGATATATGCTATATTTTTACACTTTATTTTTAAATATGTTGTAATTGAAATATATCACTTGCCCTCCTCTCATTCCTCCCTTCATCTTCTATAACCTCCTGCCCTCAAGTTGATAGTTTCTTTTTCTGATTATTTTTGTTGCATACTATATATCTATATCTATACTTATCTATATATCTATAGATATGTATATATATATCTGTGTGTATCTGCATTATTTAATGCTTATTATAGTTGTTCCTTTGAGAGTTAGTCTATTTTGAGTGACAACTTTATGTATCAATGTTTATATATAGATAATGTAGATATAGATATAGATATAGATACAAATATTACTAAGTTACTTAAAGAGGTGAACACATTAGCATAAACTATGGAGCCCTAAACAATATCTATACTGCAGTTTTCTGAGTTTCAATAAAAGATGCATGTTTTCCCTTTTGATTCAAGAGAATCGTAAATATTATGTGGCATCACAGAATATAGCCAGTTGCTTACCAGTTGGTGTAAGGTGTCTCCAGGTGATAACGGGTTCAGGGCGGCCATTGGCCATGCAGACCAGGGTTACATTGCTGCCCTCATTCACAGTGACATCTGAGGAGATGTTGGAGATCTTTGGTGGAACTGCAGACAGAAGGAAATGGGATATAGAATCATGGCAGTAAAGCAGACAGTAGCAGTAATCTATAGAAGTGAAGTTGTGACATTTCAGACTTCATTACTAAATTTGAAATTTCACACCAAGTAGCCAGGACACTTTTCATACTTGCTATTTCCTCTCCAAATGCCTCTTAGAGTTCCTAAAACATCTATAAGGTGAAAATTCCTCCCACTCTGGCCATCTGAGCACTGTAGGAAATACTTAAAATATGTATAATGAAAACGTGTTATCTCTTTTCTGGTAAGGACAGTCTCACTTAAATATTAGAAGGTATTAAAATCTTAACAATTTTACAATAAATTTCTATGCCACCATCACTTGAATTTCTTATTTTATACATAACAAAGAATATAGTATAGCCTCCAAATGCAGAGGAAGGAATAGTCAATATTTACTGATGGGGCATGGCATTGTGTTTGTAAGATGTGGTACCCACATATAAAATTCATAAGATAATCAATGAAAGTGAAAGCTTCTACATATAATTTTCTACAGATGCTATATACTAAGTATACGTAACAGGTTAGATGATGTAAACTGAGTTAATGGGCACTGTGTTAAGTAAACAGACATTATAAACATACTACAGCATTTTTAACACTGTCATTAATAATACTAATAGCTGTTTCTGTGGGTTTCACCAGCCTGATCTGGACCCCTTTGCTCATCACTCATCCTTCTCTGTGACTGGATTCCAGTTCATTTCAGTGATTAGTTGTGGGTGTCTGCTTCTACTTCGACCAGCTTCTGGATGAAGGCTATAGGAGGGCATATAAGTCAGTCATCAATCTCATTATCAGGGGACAAAATTTAAGGTAGCGTCTCCTCTGTTGCTTAGATTGTTAGTTGGTGTCATCTTGTAGATCATCAGACATTTCCCTAATGCCTGATTTTCTTTAAACCTAAAATGTCTCCCTCTATTATGGTATCTCCTTTCTTGTGGTTTCTTCTATTCTTCCCCTGACTCAACCTTTCTGCTCCCTCTCCCCTCTGAAGACCCCCTATGGAAGGCCTCACCCTCACTGTGGAGCAGAAAGGATATGTGATAGGTGGGGTTTCAGTTGAGGAGGTGGTAGGGGAGGAGGAGAGGGAGAGGGAACTGGGATTGACATGTAAAACAAACTTGTTTCTAATTCAAATAAAAAATGGAAAAAATTAGCAATAAATAAATTAAATAATAATAATAATAGCAATTGAATGATAAGCTAATTTTAATTAAACATGCATTATATCTACCATGATGCATAGTGTGCTTAAGAAATATCATTTTAAATCACTTCATATAATAAACATAGGGTTTTCTATGAAGATTTTATCTACAGGTAAGAAACCAAGGCCCAAATGAGAATAAGAGAAACCAGAAAAGGCGCTTGAATCCCAGCAGAGTACACTCTTAAACACTTCTTGAACAGAATTTCATCTTCACAATCCAGTCAACCAGATGGCCGAAAATGACAGAAATTACTTTTTGGTGATGTGAAAAATGAGTCCCCAAGGGCAAGCAGTGCTGCTGCCTGGCTTCCTTCATTAGTGTTCAGGGTGAAAACATTAGATCCCACTCTGGTAGGCTTCACTGGAAAGTGTGGGAAGTGAATTACTCACAAATTTCATCACCAAGGCTACACACTGATTACAAATAGCTAGGCTTAGGGTTGACGACTCTCCTTTTTTTCTTCTCTTTTTAAATGCCGCTGCCTCTGTGGTAGCCCTGAAAGCGTATTTCTGACAGAGGAGGACAAGGAAACATGAAGAAGCTCAATAATGAAAGAGTCTTGTTCATTGTCACTTGTCCTACCCATTACAGACATTGTGTTCCTGCCTGACAGGGACACTTTCTGTTTAAAGGAACAACTACCTAACAGCCTCCAGGAGACATCCATGGTACTTAGGGAAGCAGTGCCTGAGTGGCTCCAAGTGCAACAGGAAGGAAGCTGATGGAGTACCTTGATGACCTTAGAGTGCGTCTGACAATGGCATGTTATAGGGCCTCTGTGTAGAAAATGGTGACTCAGAATCAAACACAATAGCTGTAGACTCCAGTTGATTCCCATCTTTAGCATTCTCTCTTGAGTTTCTATTTCTCCTTTAGGGGTAAAGGGGTATTTTCCTGAATTCATACAGAGACTTGCAGTATGTTCTCCCAAACACTTAGGGCAAGAACACGGAAGGCCATACCAAATTTATAAAGAAGATCATGAGAAGCAAAAAAAGAATAATGGCTTGTCAAGGGTGAGCCCACCAAGAGCTATGGCTGTGCTCACAATTCAGAGTTCACATCAAGGACTAAAGCTGGGCTTGCTGGCATCTCAGAGTTCCCAAATGCTCTATTGTTCTTTTGTTTAATATGCATAGTTTTTTAATTTCCATCTGAGGAAGCCAGTGTTCTGAATGTCCCCAAATAAGGTACAAACAATCAATGATAGTAGGCAAATGAGCACAATGTAACTGCTCTAAGCACCTCCTCAACTATCCCAAGCTTATACCAGGAATCTCTGTAGCTGTTAACAGATCCAGCTAAACTCCATTGTAGATACATCTGAATTGCAACAGGATGTAACACATGTATGTAAACGTTGTTCTACCAAGTATATATAATATATATATCTACATTAAGAACTTTGCACTTACTTGCCATGCTGTTTACATCACTTAGACAAAATGTGTAAAGCTAAAGAGCAAAATTAGAGTAATTGTAATTATGTTCTAGTCATCAAATCACACTGATTCTCATGGGTAAGATGAGTCAACTCAAGTCTGGGAGGCTGGAATTCAGTTGTAGAGAGGGAGGAGTGATGAGCAAAAGGGATCAAGACCAGCCTTGGAAAACCCACAGAAACAGCTGATCTGAACAAGGGGAGCTCATGGATCCCAGACTGATAGCTGGGAAACCAGCATAGACTGATCCAGACCCCCTGAATATGGGTGTCAGTTAGGAGGCCTGGGCAGTCTATGGGACCTCTGGTAGTGGAACAGTATTTATCCCTAGTGTACGAATGGACATTGGGAACCAATTCCCCATACAGGGATACCTTTCATCCTAGACACGTGGGGGAGGACCTAGGCCCTGGCCCAAATGATGTGACATACTTTGATGATCCCACATGGAAGACCTCACCATTTCTATGGCGCAGAAGAGGGACGGTGGGGGTATGGGAGGAGGAGAGGGAGAGGGAACTGGGGTTGATATATAAAATAAGATTGTTTCTAATTTAAATAAAAAAGAGAAAAATGGGGGCTCATCTTACCTATTTTTTTAAAAGCGTGAACTTACGTGTTTAGCTGTTTTTCTGTTTATCCCCTCGG
Organism: Cricetulus griseus; assembly: GCF_003668045.3. Lineage (NCBI taxonomy): Eukaryota > Metazoa > Chordata > Mammalia > Rodentia > Cricetidae > Cricetulus > Cricetulus griseus. The sequence goes on from NC_048597.1 coordinate 48,365,678, forward strand.
TTTGCCCGTTTGAGGGATCTGACTCAGTTTATAGCTTCAGAAGCTAAGGTCATACCATTGATGACTTCATGCCATAGTCAGCTCAGATTTCTCCTAACATCTTCATACCCACATTTTTGCCTCACTAGTCTGTATCTCCATTGCATGCCTCACAGATATGTCACGGTTTCAATTACTTTCTTATGAAATACTTGTGTTTTATTATCTTAGCGAGTGCTGTCATTATGCAAAGAGATGCTTTGGGCATTTTTGCCTGGGTAGTAATATTGGCATCAAAGAGATAACCAGACACCACAACCCCTCCCCACAAAAAACCTCCCCCAAAACTCAATTCATCTCCTTTGACAGTACTTTTTTATAACCTCATGCAGACTTGACTGTGTTTTAAATATCTCTCCAAATCTATTGAGCACTTCCTCTCATTACTCCACTCTGCTTTGTTTCAGACATCAACATTGCCTTTCTTGTTCTGCCCTTTCCTTTCTAATTTTTTGAAGGGAGATTGAATTATTGGGGTGAAGTAAATCTGGCTCTGTGCCTCTAGCCTTCTTCTCCTTGTGCTCACAACCATACATTTTCTACACCACAGGAAAAATTTTGTAAGCTATAAGTGTATATACTATCCCTTGATTAATATGGCCTTCAATATTAGATCCCAGTGTCTTACTTTGGTTCAGAGCTCATTCTGGCTGCTCCTTGCTTCTTATCTCAACAGTTACACCTCCCTCTTCCTTCTCATTGCATCTTCCAGAGGAGAAGTCAAATGAAACATCTGTGGGTCTTGAAGTATGCATCCTTTACACTCACACACTTATCATCTGCTATTTCTTCTGCACAGAGTCGTCTTGTCTGAGGTTCTTCTGTAGGTAGCCCATCTCTGGCTTGGGCCTCATCTGGTGATCCTGTCTTCTGACTTTTATTCTGGGAGACTTTGCTGTCACCCTCCATTGACACCTCCCCAGTCTGTAAAGTCCTGGTGGGTGAAGGACCAACTTCTATGTTGTCACAGATTCAGTGAATGCCAGATACTTCTCCAATAGACCACTGAATCACAACATTTAGGTGACTTTCTTGGTAACTTTGTTCAATTTTAAGAGATAAGTGGCAGACTTTCTTAACCAATGAATACTGTTCTTGGAATATGGTAGGTGCTCAACCATGTTTAGAAAATCAAAACTAAGAGCTTCAGTTTTACACCTATTCTTCAGACTTAAATGTGTCTCTCTGACACCTCCCCCCCAAAAAAGATCAAGCATCTATTTTGCCCATAAAAATCTGGCTTTTTAAAGTATTTCTCAATCTATGTCTCTAGTCATCTATTTCACCATTAACTTTTTTGACTGTTGGTTTTCATACCTAGAACAGGTGTTTTGCTTGTTGAAATAAATCTCACTATGTTCTCTCTGTAAGGCTTCCAGTGCTGGGTTTACAGTGCATACACCATGCTTGGGTGACATCTTTGACTATTCACTAACAAAACCAATTTGTCATTGGCTGATCAGTGTGTATTTTCTGAACATGGGAAACAGAAGGACTTGGTGTCTAATTTCCTCAGTTACAGATTTTTTTAAGTCTTAGCTTCCTCTGTGAATTTCTTTTCTGTTTTTCTTTTGTTCTTTTCCTGGGAGGAATATTATCTGTATGAGATGTGTATACAGAACTCTGTATGAGAGACATGACATCTTTCCCAATCAGATGTTTTACTAGTTTATTCCTAGATTTCTGTAGCAGCTCATGAAGTTTAAATTTAGAACATCACCAGTAATGAGAAGGTGGCAATTTAAAGACTTCATTGTATTTCCTCCTAAAAACTTTATAAAAAATGTGGAAAGTAAAATGTGTCATATTATTGCTGCTGCTTCACAAATGTGGACATGGCGGAGGCAATAGGTTAGAAAGAACCACACAACTAATGGAAACAAACCAAAACTAATATTTTGTGTATTTTCTAAAATGATTCTTCATCTAGACCACATTTATTTATATAAAAGCAGAGAAACACTGTGTTTTTGCTTTCTCTTAATCCTCAGTAGGTATGACTACCTAGGAAGTACAGTTTAACATGATAAATTTATTTGTACTAGCAAATATAAATTAATTTTCAAAGTCACTGGAACATTGATTTATGTTCAGTTCTTGAGTCATTCTACCAGTCTGAATGGTTTGTTTTCTTTGGGGACCATTGCATAGCAGTCTTCTTTCATAAGATATTAGTGAGATTTATTATCTCTTCCAGCATGCAACACCATCATCCATTTGTTTAATGTTTCCAACCTATTCAGTTTCAGTGATATCCCCAATTTGTCTGTGTTATTTTGTTTTCTTAGTGACTAATGGGAGTTACTTAGACTGAAAGGAACTGACCTCTTGTGTTGTTTTTTTTTTTGTTTCAATTTACCCCGATTATTCCCTGACTCTTAATTTTGTTTGTCATCATTTTTTTTGGCAGAAGTTTAACATTACCTGGCTTTGTATGTATACATTTTCCTTTTGTTGTCTCTTCTATTTTGTGTGTGTGTGCATTAACCTTTTCCAAAATAAGATCATTTAAATACTTCTCACTAAAATTTTCTTTCAATTATTTATTTTTATATTTGTATCCTCAAAATATTTAAAAATTTATGTATGGTGTGAGAAATAATAAAAGTTCCTCATCTGTTAGATTTTAGCTAATTCCCTCAATTCCATTAGGTGAACAAAGTCAAATGCAAAAACTATCTTGGTTTCCAGAATTCTCCCTAAATGTCCTATAAACTACCTAGACTAGTCTTTCTAGGAAGCATGTTAAATATAAGCCTTACTCACTATGGCAGGTAATTTTATTAAAACATTTTAAGCATGCCATTAATCTTTTATATGCCTCATAATTATGAGTTCCCTTAATATACCTCACGATTATGAGATAAGTTAAAAATGAAAACTATTTTAACTGCTGTCATTCTTTTACTGAAGTGAATAGATGGATAGATAGATAGTAGATACATAGATAGATGATAGATGCTTAAATTATGTATTAAAGCAATGTACATTTTTACTTCTCACTACAAGGTTAATTGTGGTTTTGAATAATGCTAATATTTAGGTAAACTTGCATGCACCCATTCTTTTAGCTGTGCAATGAACCAGCATTTAATGAGATTATCACATAATCAGTCTGTTTCTGCCACCAGGTTTTTACTGAAACTCCTCTTCTGCTTTTTCTCCTATCTCCAAGGACTGCCAACTTCTCTGTGTCCAGAGCTGACTTGTGTTTTTATGTAGTTAAAAAACTCATCCCCCTTCCTTTTTATGTTTTATCTTGTTTGGTGCTTCAGGTGGACCTGGTTGCTCAGGCTCAGGAACCCACATACTTGGTAAGCAAAAGCAGGAGGACCAAGGCCTGCTTTGTCTATAGAGTTCTAAGCCACCCTGGAAAGCTTAGCAAAACCCTGTCTCAAAACAAGAAGAAGGCTGGTGCAGCCCAGTACTCAACATCTGTCTAGCATATGCAACACTGGAAGAATACCTTTTCTTCTGGGAAATCACATTGGTTTCCCTTTGGGGAGACCACTGCTCACATAATGCTGTTGTATACTTAGGAATGTCAGTCAGATGACCCACTCTCCCTTGGCTGAGCAGTGGACACATAGCTTCAGGGACATCCATATTTGCCTGCCTTGAAACATGGTTCTTATTAGAAATGACTCCAGAGAGAATATAACTGGTTTAAACTGTGACAAACTATTAATAATCTTGCAATTCTAATCTGTTCCTCTCTGTATGCATGCATTTTCCATGTCCATGTCTTCCTATATAGGTAACACACATTTTTTCCATCTCTGGAACATGTCATTGCTTTTGCCCATAGGATATCAATATCTAGTTCTCAAGCAGAGTTGTGAGAGCTGCCAGCATACCGGGACTCACTTGGACATCTGGCTTTGCTAGTGCCATAAGAAGAAAACTTCTTGGATACCAAGAGAAAGAGGGACAGCAGAAACAACTGCAAAAAAGGGCAGTCCAAATTAAACATTCTTTCAGATAAGGAATAAATACCCTTTAAATATAATTGCATTTCAAATACTGTGTGAGGCATAATTATACTAAATTTTAAATTTTGTGGGCTATCGTATATTTTATTCTATCCAATAAATCTGGTGAGGCAAGGAGCAAAACCTTATGGTGGTTTGAATGAAAATTGGTCCCCAAACTCATAGGGAGTGTCATTATTGGAGGTGTGGTCTTGTTGGGATGGTGTGACTTTGAGGTCTCAGAAGCTCAAGCCAGGCCCAGTGGCTTACTCTCTCTTCCTGCTGCCTGCTGGTCCAGATGTAGAACTCTCAGCTCCTTCTGCAGCACCAAATCTGCCTGCACACCACCATGCTTCCACCCATGAAGATAATGGACTAAACCTCTTGAAAGTATAAGCCAGCCCCAATTAAATGTTTTCCTTATTGAGAATTGCCTTGGTGTTGGCATCCTTTCATAGCAATAGAAACCGCAAGTAAGACAAGTTTCATAGTAAAATCCAGCTTATGTGAGCTGAATGGCATATGCAGGAGAAATAAAGGACAACTCTTGTCTCATGTTTCTAAATGTTGCAGTTATTTGCTCTGCAGAAATAGTTAAGACACATCACAAAAATTTCATTGCTGCAAGAATACTAGTTTATACTAGTTCCTGCAATTCTGCATCTCTAGAGATGCTTCACCTCTGCTTTCCAAGGTTTGGGCTTTCTGACTTTTATTTGAATCTACAAGTTAACATCCATATTCTCCCCACCAATCACCTCTTCTTACATCAAATTAGCCAGTCAGTTTCCATTGCATAAACCAGAGAATCCTAAATTTTCACAATGAAGAGTGGTCATGAGGGGAAAGTTTCAACAGTGCCCTTTCCATCAGCATTGCTTCTTCTAGTCAGTAAATGTTGCTTTTAAATGGCCCCAGCCCTGTGAAACTATCTAACCTATCTATCTATGAATGGCTTGATTCCCAGCTTATCCTTATCCTTGTATGGTGCCTAATGAACAGGACAATGAACCAAGGGAAAACAAATAGTTACAGCATAGGACCAATAGTTATCAACTGGCCCATTTCCACAATCTCAAACAATTTGTTTAAATTACTTACATGAAATTAAAAAATACTATGCATGTGTTGTTAGAATTTTTGCTTTGATTTTGAAGTAGAATCTAATGAATTCCAGGCTTTCCTCAAATCCAGTACATGCCAAGGAAGATGAATTTGAACTCCTGATCCTCCTTCCTACACAACAACAATTGGCTTTTTTTATATCAGTGCTGAGGATTGAACTCAGAAACTTGGCACATACTAGGCAAGTACTCTCATAGAACTATAACCCCAGGTCTCAAAATATCAATCCTGATGGAATTGGTCTTACTGATTTCTATGAATTCAAAGTTAATGCAAGGTGTATATATCATTTATGAGTGTGGATTAGTAAAATACATGCCTACCAGGACTCAGGAGTTGTGGCAAGAGCCTCATGTTCCTGAGCCAGCTTGGTGAAGTAGTCAGGCCCTATCTTGAAAATCCGAACAACAACAAACAGAACATATTCTCAGTTCCTTTATGTCTAGGTTTTCTTAGACACAGAGAGAGATAAAATGAACTGCATCGTTGGTACATGTAACTATAAAAGAACTGGGTCTAGAAGCCTATGGGATGCTTCTTGAGCAGCATTTAACTTCAGTAAATATGATCCCCAAAGTCAACAATAAGAATACAAATACACAAGTAACACAGAAATGCCATCTTGTGAAACATCAAACTTCCAGCCAGCTTGGCATTTTGCTTCTGATAATGCCACAGAAGTGTGTTTTGCTACATGGTGTAGGAGTTTCCAGGATGGATAGGAAAATCCAGCATGCATGTTCCATTGATCACCAGGAGACTGTCATCCCACCCTATTCTGCCTGTTCTGAAACTCATTCACAGCATGACAAATTTGTCTCTTGTAGTTGCTTCTGAATTCTCAATGTGCAGATTGATACCATGCTATTTAATCCCTCTGAAACTTTGTTTCCTTTTATACTGGTGGGGGTAGTGGACAAGTTTGGTATTAGGTGACATTATAGAAATGATATTATGTTCAAATAAAAGAATGACTCTGAACTATACCCACAAACTATAAAATGGTCTATAAGTGTAACTATTATTTATTATATGCTAAAATGAACTAGTAAGGCAGTGGTGAATTAACCCTTCCTAGGATTACATGATTAAATATTGCCTACATTTCATGCTGGTAGCATGTCATTAGTGTTTTTTGAATTTTTGGTGTGTGTTATTTGATATTAGATTCTAATATTACCAAAAAAAGCATAAGTGACTGTTATCATACAAAATTAATGTTTAATATTGACATTAGCAATAAATCACCCTAAAGGTAGGTATTGAGTTTTTCTATAATACTGGGCAGAACTCTGCCAATAAGTTCTGCCCTTTAGTCAATGTCTTTGTATTTTATGCCTATAATAAAATGACTATGATGTGAACATTTATAGCCATAAGCTAAGTAAGTTTTACCAGAGTGTTTAGAAACAATTAACTCTTGGGATTCCAATAAAAGTTCTCTAATGAAATTTTGTTACCATTACATGTTAGTAATAGTCTTGGTATAATATAGTTCTTCTTTAATTTTTTCTTGTAAAGAATAGATGTTGCCAGTTGTTTTGAAGCTGTAATTTGAGTCTCTGAAGCATTAGGCCTTGTTGTAGAGTGAAGCAACTGGCAGGGATCATCTCTTTCCACAGGTGTTGCTCTTCACCCTAGTTGATCCCATCTATTCAACAAGAAACTTCAGCCTCTGAAGTAGGAACAAGATTCCAAATAGGCACACATTTCATGGTGGATAGAGAAAGGAAGCCACAGGTTCTTGAGTGTTAGGGTAGGCAGGGTATAGGAAAAAGTTCATTATAACTATCAATGTAGCTCTATATGCATGCAATGATCCAGACAACATAATGGAGGAGGGATGAGGTTTTTTCGAACAGCAGGTATAAAATGTGTGTACAAACCAAAACAGTGCTAGATGCAATGCAAAACAATACTGATATGTGGGAAAGCTGGAAAGTCAGAAAACTTGGAGTGAGGCTGCATACAAAAATGATACATTGAAGAGCAGAAAGATAGCTCCTTGGGTACAGTTGCTTCCATGTCTTAAGGTCTGTGTTTGATCCTCAGGACCCACACCATAGGAGCATTGCAGGGCACATGCATCTCTCTCCTCCCATATAAGTAAATAAAAATACAGTAAGAAAAGTTTTAATTGTTTGTATTATGCTGTCCATAGCTACCTTCCAAAACAACATAATTACAAAGAGCAAGAATAAAAATACTCATCTTGTTTTAATCCAACAAGAGAAGTTTCTATCTAAAAGTTAGTGCCTGAAGCCTCCCTCAGAACAGTCCCCTGAGATTTGGCTGACATTTTCCTCTGTTGGCCAAAGTTTTGTATGCTCATGAGACTTACTCTTTGGAGCCTTTGAGTCCTACCTTATCACATTCTTCAGTGGTCCTCTGGATCCCTGGCACTAACCCAGGCTGTCAGATTTACAATGCAATAGTTTTTAGAAACCTAGACAGTCACTATCTTCAAAAAGGACAGTTAATTTGGGTTAGACTCTTCTAAATGACTTAAAGACAGTAGACACTGAACAAAGAAATGTTATGTAGCCCAGTACTTCTGTACCATTCAGTGATGGATGCTTTCTTTGGGTAATGCATATGCTATGGAGAGTTGGATGCCCAAAGTCTAAGTTAAGTCTATCTAAAACAAAGGTATATTAAATGGTAGTGGTTTTTTTTTCTATTTTTATTAAATGTTCAGAGTGACTCTGTAATTCAAATGTGTGGGCTGCTTTAAAAGAGGACAAAGTTTCCAGATGCCAGCAGGGCACTTGTGACCAGCTGAGGCTGTCCATTATTGCCGCTTCAGCAATGGATACACTCTCTGTGGGATGTCAAGTGGCTAGTTCTATGGATGGGTCATTGCCTTGCTAAATAAGTGCAAATGGTACTATTCTGACTCTGCTCACTGAGGCTTCATTTCCTTAGCAACTCAGCAGCTTCTTCAGCCGCTCATATTCCCAGATCCTTATTCCAGCTGTTTGGTATTTGTTTTTGTTAATCTGGATAAGCTTCCAGATGTTGATGGAAAGGAGGCATCTACTATCTTCCCTTTAAAGCCTCAAAATATCACTTTAATTTCTCATACTTACAAAATAGGGTTTTGGTAATGTCCAACCACAGCAGATGGTTCTATTTGGCAGGTAGAGGAGTATGGAGCAGAGGGAGGCTCAAAAATATTAGGTTACCTCTGGTAGGTGACAAATAGCAACTGGGTGAATTCCAAGCACTGGAAGTGAGCTGCACCCTAAGCCTTTATCAGAGAAAATAGAAGTGTTTCTCCCCTATTTTTGTATTCCAAAGTGTATGCTTTTCTCTAATGAGGGGGCTATGAGTTATAATTCTTGGAGTAGATAAAAATTCTCCTTGTATTCATTAAAGCTACTAAAATCCATCATACCTATTAGATAAGTCTTGGAAATTTATCTCTCAACCATGGCATAAGTATAGTGGCTACAAATTATTTCACAGAAAATCAAAGTTGTTTTTTTTCTCTGATGCATTGCTGATTTTTTTAAAAAATGACTGTAAAACAATATTGCCTAAACCTTATTACTATGAGTATTTTAACCATGAAGTGATTGTTGTGAATGAGAAGTTCTTGTTATAAAAAGCAGAAAATATTTTAAGGCCAAGAGAAATAATCTGTAAATGGACCGAAGGTAGAGGTACAAGTGTTTGAACACAAGGTCTTGTTCTCTATGCTTAATGACCATGCAAACCGAGGTCACATTGAACACCTACAAAATGGGAAAGAACTGCAGTATGCATGGACAGTGTGAAGAGAAATAAAACTGCATGGTGATGCAGAGAAGTCCCCTTGACTCTACATCAGTGCCGGCAGGGTGTTATCAAGAAGATAATAGTAGTCACACACACACACACACACACACACACACACACACACACACACACACACACACACACACACATTTTCTTTCTTAAGTTTATTTTTCTTTTTTGTTTCTATTCATTCTATGTGTATTTTACATCATGTATCTTGACCCTATCCATTTCCCTGTCCCTTTGCATCCAACCTCTGCCCTTCACCACCACCAATAAAAGAAAATTTAAGAGAAAAAAGGAAAAAAAATCAGAAAAGGGAAAATAATTAAAAAGTCTCATCATGGAAGCTGTAGTGTGACACAATGAGTCACACTGTATAAACCCCTTTGTCTGTGCCTGTTGACTTGTAAGTGTTCATAAAAGTCATCGGTCTGGTTTGAGTCCTCTGGTTTGTACTCTACAAGTCATCTGTCATGTGGTGATGTGGGAGGGCGAGAGATGGCCCCCTTCTCCTCCCACATTTTCAAGATGGCTTACTGGTCATCTCATTTCATTTCATCTTGGGAATCAGAAAAACGTGAGGTAACTATTGTATTTGTATAAACTCCTTAAGCTTAATAATTTCCTCCCATGCTATTAGCTTTCCTACTTGCTCTAAGATATATGGTGTTCTTTGTGTGGAGGAAGGGGATAGACTGTAATAGAAATGGGGAACTAAATGTTTTGTAGAATGCATTGATGGTTATAAAAGTTGGTTTCTACCCCTGCTCAAGGGCCTGGGAGAGAGAATATTTAGAAAAGAATGGAGTGAATGGGACGTTTTAGGATTGTTTTCTTTGCATTGTTTCTGTTCAAAGCTTGCCACAAGTCATTTTTGACAGAACATGGCAATTCTCACAATTTTCTTCTAAACTAACAGTTACCATCATGAATTAATTCATTCCAATTATAATTTTTCCAAAATTATTCCTAGTGGAAAAATATAAAGTAGTTGCTGCAAAGATTAAATATAGCTTGTGGAGGTAGACACTTCCTGCAATTCTAAATAGTCTGAAGAATTCCAGAGAGGTAAATAAGGTTGGTAAGATTTGGGGTTTAAAAAAAAGCATCAAAAATGAGAACCTGGAATTGATAAATTTGAGTTAATTTTTTTCTTGTTAGTCTGTGTTTGGTGAGGCAAATGGCTGTTCAAGAATGAAAGAAGACTTGAAGTAGCTTAAAAGTGGCAAGAAATAATAGTAGTGATAACAATGTTAATAATTCATAATAACACTGTGCTAGGTAACATCACACTGTAAAGTTTACAGACCAGGGATGTCTTTGCCTTATTTGGTCCCTACTCCAACTCTGGTGCTGCTAATCCTCTGTGCTCATTCATTTGTTGGCTACCTGAGGCTGGGCAGGGTTGTCATTCTGTGAACCAATGTCAGAAAGTCAAAGAGCAACATTTTTAACTTGACAACAGGTTCCACTGATTGCATAGGGAAGACTTATGGAGAACCTTGATATTTCAAACTACATTATCACTGACATGTGATATGTTGCCTTGTGGACTGAACTAAAGAACTGCCAAGAGAGTAACAAGGAAGTCACCACAGATCAGAAAGCCTGGGTATATAGGCAATTGTGTTGAGCACAGAGGTAGAAATGTCAGCAATTGTAGAGAGGATATGGGGGTTTGGATTTCAGTTCCAATATTATATAATAAAGATTTTGGTTCTCTGGTTTTGAGGCACTTTTCTAAATAGCATTGGTAATATCCATATCTATAGCCAGAAAAGCTTAAGCAATTTTCCAATAAAAAATGGATCTTCTTACCCAAGCCTATTTGCTGCCTGTATCAAGTTTCCTTTCCCTGTTTGTCTATGAGGAAAGTAGAAGTTCTTGCCCTTCCCCCACCCTCTGTTTGAAACTCAAAGTAGGGTATAGATGTGTGTGAGTAGGAGGGAGCACACCATCCCTGCTTCAACACAAGAATATCAAATGGAGAGAATCTCTCATTAATCTTGAGGTAAATTAAAGTTAGACATGGAGGGGCCTCGGGTCCCACCTGTTTGTTCAGAGCCCTAGGCATGTTATGGAGAAAATGTCAAAGATTCCTCTTCTCATGCTTCTGCGCCCCGCCGTGATGTTTTATTCAAAGCGTCATGTCCTTAGGAAACAAACACTGCCTATCAAAATCTTGCCCACCTGGCTCCCAGGCTCACACATAAACATGCACAACACCTGTGTTTAGAAGAGTTGATCAATTCTCACAAAAAGCAGCCTCCTGGTAACACACTGTGTGGCTGGAGCACTCCAGCAAATGATTTGTGAGGCAGCATGACCCTCTGCGACCGTGTTTGTATCCATCTCATTGTGCTGCACTTATGCAACATGATGTGTGCACTGACCCTTCCTTCGAGAGATGGTTTTAACTTCCACTGCAGCTCTGGGCTCATTTTGGAAAAAGATTTGACTGTGGGAAAGGTAAGGGGTGGGGGACCCTGAAAGCAAATGTCTCTTGGATAAGTCAGAATCGGTAAACCTTCTGGGAGGGAGCAGGAGTATCCCTTGGTAGGTTCTGCCTCAGCTCTATATTTTGTACTGGCCCAGTGGTGAGCTTTTCAACCGCAGGTCTCAACTGAAATCTGCAGAACATGAAAGGAGAGTTTCTGTTTGTAAACTGAGACAGCCACTTCCATAATCCCTGTCCTGTAACAAGCATAGGGGGCAGAAGCAAAACAGGGATCTAGGAAAAGGCAATCTTGGATGTCAGGCACCAGCATAGCCAGCCACTGTGTCTTCCCCATTTCATCTGACCAAAGGTGCCTGGCAGAATAGCTTCTTCATAAGCCACAGACTGAACAAGAGACTCAAGCTGTAGCAGCTAGCAGGACTCTTGTACTTTTCTCCATTCCAGCAGCTCCAGATGGACTGAGAAGCAAGCCTGGTGGCTGTCCAGAATAGTCTTTATTTTCAGCCCATGTCTCTTTCTTTACAACCCATGGGGAAAGGGCAATCTGCTCCATCTGTCTGGTACTCAATTTCCCCATACAGTTGCCTCAGGAGGAGGCTACACTACTCTGGAAAATAGCAGGCTATGAGAGATGTGTTAGTTGAGAGCCCTTGAGTTCCAGGGGTCAAACTTCTTCACACTGGGCACACTAGCAACTATACATAGTTCCAAACATGCTAAGTCTCTCCATAACCTGTATGATAAAAGAGTGGGACAACTTACTGAATCTTCAGCACCATAGGTAAAATTATATGGAAACAGAGCTGGGGCTACTTGTGACTGCCTTGCTCTCCTAGCCTTTTGCTAATGCTTTCTTCCCTTAATTATACAGCCTTCACTTTCTCCTCATGGTGAAATACCCCAAGTGGCTCAACTTGAAAGTAGACTTTTAGATGTTTGCCCTAATGATTAGAGGCTGACAGAAAATAATAGCAGCCTTTTTCCCTGTCATGCAAATTAAATGTATGCTCAGAGTAGCCAAGGCTTAGGTTTCAAAGAAAATCTCCAACATATTTAATGTATATACAGTATTATCAAAGAAATGCTACAGAATGTAACATCAGTCAGTCCCTTTGTACCTTTGCATGAGGTTGTACACCGTGATGTGCTGCCTTATGCTGGCCCCTCTGAGAGCTTTCTGAGTCAGAGCAGGTTTCAGCTATAAGCCAGCTGGTGCCATCTATTTAAGGGAAAACAGCTATCTAAGTGAGCAAGATTCTAATCAGTAAATCTAATTACAAAGTAGAGTAAATTATTACAAATGTTGTTCTAAGTGTCTTAAAACATTGTAAAGAAGAAAAATTGTCAACCAGACAGGAAAATGCTTTGCTGGTGCCATTATTTGGGATCAAGACATTCACGTTTGTAAATGTCATGTTATAAGACTATTCCTGACACTTGAATCCAGCATTCACACATTAAAACTTTTACAGCCTCTCTCTTTCACTCAATCAGATTATTAAAGTGGCTCAAAATATATCTTAGTTCATAGATCCTCATGGGGACAAGAGGAACATTTCACTTGTACCAGACTTACAAGAGCTTTAACGAGCTCCACTGATAGACGTGGTAATGGGTGAGAGAAAGAATGGGTGTGAGAAAAGAGAGATGCAGCATTTCCCATGGGTGCATATATCTCCAAGTGGAGTTCTGTCTTCTCTCATTTATAACACCCTCTATTAAAGTGTTTCAAATGCCTCACATTGTCCAAAGCAATGCATAAGGAAAGATAAACACATTAGCATTTTATCCTTTGCTCCCAAGCTAGGTGTTCACTTGGACATTTTTTACATTGGTTTTGTTTATTCTCTGTGAATTATGGACCCATCCTCTCATCCATCTGCTTCCTGGGGGGATTAATGTGTGGGATGCTAACTTTGAAGACACTTCATAATGGTCTTCTCAGTTTATCACCCGTTATGTTCTTGGAGGCTGAGAATGCTCTTTTACCTAGGGAATATCCATGCACTTTCCCACATTTTCTAGTTCCTTGGAATGAGTTTGAGGTCATAAACTTGGGTTCTGTCTAGTGCAACACTGGGGAAAGTGAGGCAAGTAATTATGAAAAGTGCTCACATTACCATAGTCCTATCCTAGTTTGTCATCCAACTGTGATGCATATATGTTCCAATTGGCACAGCTACTACGTCATCAAGGGTTGGCTGACCTGGCCTGAACTTCACAAGCCAGGCAAAGCCAGTAGGATCTGCAGTACAACTACCAGTAGTGCCTCTTATAGCAATATTATTAAAAAGCAAACTGTACAACTTCTATGGAGAGGCACATCTATCTAAAACTTGGAGACTGGATTTGATGTTTTCTAAAGGTCCATGGTGTTTTGAGATAATGATCATAGTATGAAAACCTTCTTCATTCATTGTAGATTTTGACTGGCAAATTCTACTAATAACTACACAATTCAGCCTCCAGTCTGTTTATCCACATTTTAATGTTCTGATGAATTACAGTTCTCAGCTAATATTGCGCATTATCTGTAAAATACATAGGGATTTATCCTCTACTCTAAGGACTGAAGACACAATTCAAAGATACACCTTGCCCTCTTGGCCTAATTCATTATGTTATTTGTCTTTTCTATTTGGCACAAGCTTCCCACCCACACAGGTGTCCTGACTACCTGTCTTTTTTTAAGGACCTTGAAGGACCTATTTTCAGATCCTTGATCATGTAAGTCAAGTATCCTAGAAATTTGACATTCTCACATTTGTGTTTAGTAATTGTATATGTGAGCCATGATATGAACAGAAGTTCTCTGCAAAATCCAGGATAAGGTAGTATGAAATAATATTGTGTGAATTAGCAAGGTAGCATTTCTCATCAAGAGAGCCACAACCTATATTTGCACCTATGGAAATTATGAAACTCCAGGGGATATTCCTAGAAACTGCCTGAGGGAACACTGTATTGAGCATGCTCGCATGCTCTTGTTCTCCAGCCCTCTTAACAAAATTCCAAATCCCTCTGTAGCTTTGCTGGTAAACAACGCAGCTGCAGGGTGAGGGGGTGGGAATGAGTCCCACATGATATTTTTGGCATTCCTTAGTGACTTTCATACCTGCAGGATTTTAGTTTTCTCTCTATGTCCCTATTAGAAGATGAGAACATAGCCTCAGAAATTACTTAAGAAAGCACGTTACATAATCAACAAAAAGCCTCAGGACCTCTGCACTAATCTTCCTTACAGAGATACAAAATTATACTTTAGCAGAACAATGTTTCTATATGGTTTGTATATATCCTCAGCATTCCCATAGTGAAAGGGTTCTATAAGGGGCATTTTTTCAGGTCTCCTTATTACATAATCACTTCTTCATAAAAGTAAATAAATAAATGAAGGATGGAAGGAAGTTCATGGAACATATTTCTAGTATGGGAATTATTTTTAAGGCCAACTGGAGAAACTTTCTGGAAAAGAGCAGGAGGACAAGCTGATAATGTGCATATCTGAATAGAAAATAACACCTGACCTGTCTAAGTGCACAGGAGTGTTATCTATAGGCAGCTCCATTTACACAGTACAAGACATCAGAAGACCTAGATTCTGAAACTGTGAGTCCTCTGACTTGGTAGGGCTGCTTTTTGTTAGAAAAATCTCTCCATACTCCAGGGCATTTGCCATTTCAAAGACTATGTATAGCAGATGGTATTTTTTAATTTCTGGGCTAAATCATTTAGGGAAGGTACAATGGTTATATATGCATGATAACTTTTGCTTTGTAATTATGAAGTTAGCACACTATGTAGTGCATTTCATTATCATACTTTCATACACATGTGTCAAAATATTTTGATTTTCTTCTTTACTTTCTCCTATTGTCCTAACCCATTGACTGCTGCCCTCTATTGCTGTCCCATCATTTCTGGTCCCCTTTAACCCTCCAAACAGTTTCCACTCTGGTTCTATGTCACATGTATTCCATTACTCACTTTTTCCACATCCTCCGTAAGAATGTAAAATTTATCTCACAGTGGATGGCAGTATACGCTAGACAGAAGTTTCTGAGTATATAAAAAGAGATAATTGAGCATAAAAATAAATAGATAATAAGGCAATTTAGGGAAGGAAGGGGGTTTACTTCAATTTACAGTTCCAGGTTACAGTTCACTAATGTAGAAGAGCTAGAGAAGGGACTTCAAGGAATCACACCACATTCATAGTCAAGAACAGAGATAACTGAATATATAATTGCTCATTTGTTTGTTTGCTTGCTTGTGCCTAGTGTAATTTCTCCACTCCTATACACTTCTGGGCCCTCTACTCAAGAAATAATGTCACATAGGGTGGGCTGTCTACTTAATTAAGACAACCCTCCATAGACATGCCCACAGATCAACTCTATATTGACAATCACTCATTGAGACTCTATTTCCAGGATGTTCTAGGTTGTATCAAATTGAAAAATCTCACCACACACACCCAACATGGTTTTGTGTGTCAACTTGACACAAGCTAGAGTCATCAGACACAAAGGAGACTCATCTGAGGAAATGCCTCCATGCGATCCAGCTACAAGGCATTTTCTCAATTAGAGATCAATGCAGGAAGGCCCATGGTGGGTGATGCCATCCCTGGTCTGGTGGTCTTGGGTTCTATAAGAAAGCAAGTTGAGAAAGCTATGGAAAGCAAGTCAGTGAGCCACACCCCTCATGGCTCCTGTCTGTAGGATCCTGCCCTGTTTGAGTTCCAGTCCCGACTTCCTTCAATGATCAGCAATATGGAACTGTAAGCAAAATAAACTCTTTCCTTCCCAACTTGCTTTTTGGTCTTGGTGTTTTGTCAAAGAAATAGTAATCCTAACTAAAACAAGTTGGTACCACGATAGTGGAATAATGCTATCTATGACAGACCTGGCTATGTTTGGGGGAGGATTGTGGAAGGACTATGATACTTTGGTCTAGAAAAGCCATTGAGTGTTGAGAGCTCAGTGTGAGGTTCTGTGGGTGTTTGGAAGAAGAGAATGGTGAGAGTATTGCAGAAGATGGAGACACTTGTGAAGTTTCAGAGGGAAGCTTCAAGACTCTCTGGGCTTTTTTTTTTTTTTTTTTTGATTTAAGATATTGTCAACCTGGTTATCAGGGTATGAAGAACCAGCTGTCATTAAAAGGATATAAGAACTACTAAAAGAAACCTTTGCTTTACTGGGATACTTGATGTTGATTGGCAGGAGCTGATGATTTGCAGGTGATTAAGAAGAGACCAGCATCACTGAGGTGAAATCTTCTGGGAAGAATTTCCTGAAAGTCAGCACACAGGTATGTTTTAGAGGTGGCCAGTGTTGTACCTTACACTGACAGCCAAGCTTGGGAGTGTAAGTCACAAATGTGTTACTGATTTTGAAGTAATGACGGGTTCATGAAGAACAGCCGGGGCTTGGCACTATAAGAGGACAGGAGAGGACATTGGTGGAGTAGAAACCTCAGTGGGCAGTTGAATGCTTAGGACTGAAGGGGTCATGTAGAGAAACTGGGGCTTGGCACCATGAAGAGAGCCCCATGAGAGGCTATTGGTGAAAGTGTAGCCTAGTTGAAGCAGAAGAAACTAGTGTTTTGGAGATGCCATTACCATGGGATATTCACCAGGAATAGCAACAGTGGAATAGAGCCAGCTGGAGCCTAGAAGACAAGCTGTGTGTGCTGCAGAGGGCAGAGCTGAAGAAGTGATTTAAGCTTCTCAGAGGCGCCCAGAGATCATGCATGAGTCCCAGATAATTGGACATTGAATTATTTATATTGTTGGAGTTTGGTTTTTCTTGATTAAGATTATGACTGTGCCATGTACTTATGTTTTTAATATGAGATCTTGGGGATGAATAAGAAAGGAAAGGTTATGGCTTAATAGTGATGTGCTTATATGTCAAGTTGGCATGGGGTCAGTTATGCAGCTAGTCTTATGTCAACTTCACACATAAACTAGAGGTGTCTGAGAAGAGGGAATAAACAATTTCCTCCCCAACTTGCTTTTTGGTCATAGTGTTTTGTAACCCTAGTCAAAACACCAACTATGTGTCAGATAGGGAACTAATCTGTAGAGTATATAAAGAACTGTACAGATTAAATACTGTTACTCCAAATCACTTGATCACAAATGGGCCATTGAACTTGAAAAGACCAGATGGTTCTTAAAAGAAGAAAACCAAATGGACAATAAATTTCTGCAGAAGTGTTTAGCATTCTTAGCCATTAGGGAAATGCAAATTAAAACTACTTTGAAATTGTGTCCCTCTCAATTCAGAATAACAATCATCAGGAATATATGTTTTGTTAATTTTTTCCAAAGGCACAAAAGGAAAACAAAATCATTATGATTGTATGGTGATATGACTGACTTTTATGTCAGGCTCACAGAATATGTCCCTTGATTGTACAGTTCTATTTGGTGGAGAATATGTCATAGTACAAACTTGGGATTTAGAGTCTAAACACATAGAGAGAAAGAGAGGAGGGGAGGGAGATAGGGAGAGAAATTCCCATATGATAGGATTTTACCAAACACCAGTAGCATAAGCTTATTCTATTGAGAAGAAATTTTAAGAAATTTGCTAGCATCTCTGCCTAAGCTGGGCCTCTGAGTCCTGTGGGTTTTTCCACTAATAAATATTTATTAATATAAGAAGTAGCAAGCATAAAAAGTGTGAGTCTGGTAAGTGTTTTGTGTAAAGAATTAATTCTGACACTTGTAAAGCAAGCAGACCACCTCCTTAAATATGTATTTACAAGGTATAGTTTAGTGACTAGACACTGGGCTTTAGAACTGGTCTTCAATCCTGGATGCCTACTTTACTAGGCATTTAATCTTCATTTTGAGGTAGGTAAGCATAGAAATAGATTTGTAACTTGGGACTCTACTTGGTTTGGGTTATGCACACACCTCTCTCCTAACAATGTACCTAGGCACCTAAGACCCTTACCTGCATCAAGATATATGTATATCCCCCTTTTCTGGGTCCATGAAAAATAAGACAAACTGCTCTTTTGCTGAACTTTTAGAGGAAATTTTTATTTAACATCTTATGCCTATGCATAATTGTGTGTGCATATGCTTAAAATCAGATGCGTCATGGAAATACACAGGAAAGCAAGGCTTATATAACTCAAGACTATCAGAAAGACTACAAAATTGCATGTGCTATGGCTTTCAGCATCTAATTCTTCCTTCTCTTGGACCCCAGTAAAGGAAACCCTAAGCAATAATCACTGTCTGGATGACTCTAACTCAAGTGACATGCTGCTCAAAGTATATCCTTCACTTCCCTTTAAATAAAACTTTTATTGCTTTGCTATTCATGTGTGATTTTTCCATTCTTTAATCAGGACCCTAAAAACCCACCCTCCCATTCCAGACAAGCCTGGTAACAAATTGATTTCATTTTCTTACACTCAGAGTACAAAAATTAACTTCATTATATTTTAGAAGTATTAAACAAGATCCTCACATAAAATCATTAACATGATGCCTGGTATGTATGAAGAATTATCCAAATAGTGACTACCTTGTAACAATGTCCCTGGATTAGGAGTGTGAAAAAAGGGAAGATATTTAACATACTTTTTTTTTCTGGAACAAATGGAGGAAATAAAACTCACAAATGAGTGAATCAGTGAAGGTCAGAAGAATCATCTTTGTAAATAAATTTTGAGATGTAACAGGTGAACAGCTGACCAACTTTTATTAGCTTTAATTTCAGAAACCTCTGTAGAGTAGCCTGAAGGTTCTAAATTGTATTTATGTTGCACTGGGGGATTATGTTGGATTTTTTTTCCTATTTGTAATTCATTTGCTCTCCTGTGAGTTGAGGCTGGTTCTCTGTCTCTCAGATATATGCTGCAGTTGCTTAAGCACTTCTACTTTTAATTGAAGGCTATTCACTGTCGAAGCTTAAAGATAGCAAAGCAAGTCAGAAATGCAAAGGGAAGGTACATCGGAAAAGAACTGTTGCTCACAAGTCTCTCATTTTCTGCCTATCATAAGACGAAAGCCTGAGATCTTCCCTTATACTAGGCAAGAGCTACAGTTGATTGGGAAACCACAATGAGTAATTTTTCTTTTGTATAATTAAAATACCATCCTTACAGCAGCATCGGAATATTTTGTACAGCTTCTACTTAAGGTTTTCAAGAGAGAGGGAAGAAAGAGCTACACGTGATACAGTCCCAAGGTCTTTCTTTCTTCCTAGGCAGCATATGAAAGAACCTATATTTAAATGTATAGAGGTGTCTTGAGAGAAGCACCAGGCATGGAGAGTCAGATGTCTGTAAGTGGAAGCATCATAAGCTATTGTGAAAATGCAACAGTGCTACAAGATGAAATAATTAAATCTTTTGGAAAAGATTAAACTAGATGTTTTTATATAAGCAAATCTACATTTGTCATTTGGGATTCTTTTTATGGAGCCATGTTTCTTCCCAGTTTATATAATGAAAACAGTCACATGATGATCATTCATTAGCAAGGTTTTTTTGCATAGGGAAAAATGTATAGGAGCTAAAACCTGACTTTTAACATTTTCATCCTTTAAAGGAGGACTTTTTACAGAAGCTGTTAGTTCTTCTCAGTGAGTAGGCCTAAATGCATTAATTCTCACCTCCATCGTGTGTTCACAGCATAGAGAGTTCTCTCCCTTGGTGACTGGGCTCCAGTGGCTGTGTTTCATGGAGATGCCATGCACCATCTTGAAAACCTGGCTCACCTCCAGTAACACTGCGGTTTGGAGGAAGAGCTATGGACCCTTAGAATTTCACTCCCCTTATGAATATTATTGTCTCAATTTATTTTAACATGAGTGGGAAAGAGTGGGAATAAAATGAGTGCACAGAAGCCTCTATCTTCAAGTCCTGCTGGTTTGGGCATCACAAAAAGAGGCACAGGAAAACCTTTGAGAGTTTGGAGCATGCTGTGTGAGAGAGATAAAAGTAGAAACAGCAAATTGGCTGCAATGCGAATGGCAGGTGCATTTGTTCACTGGAGGCAAGTTGGCAATTTAGTTTTCAATGGCTAGCTTGTCTCTCTAAGGTTCACCTTTCAAAGTCTTCCCTTCAGCCCTCAACTTGCATTAGCAAAGTCCTGTCTCCTCTTGAGTCCTTATGCTCCAGGTAACAACTACTCTTTACCCTGATTCTTTTTGTGATATTTTCATACCAGTATTTAAAAAAGATTATTGGAGGTAGAATTATAAAGCAGCAAAGGGAAAGCTTGCTAAGAAGTAGAATGACATCCCCAAAGAGAAGGGTGTAGCTGTATGGATGTATGGCTTTGTTCCACCCAGATAAACATAGCTGAAAAGAAGGAAGTTCTTAGGTAGAACAGTGTGACTCTGACCTCACACCAGCATCTCTATAGATAGGACAGAATGCAGCCTTCTCCTGCAACAGACGCACTATCCTGATAAAACTGAAAAGACACAGGTCAAAGGAGAAGAATTCAGAATGGAAAGGCTGATGAGACCAATCTGTCTTCATTGAAAGGAGATGGAGGGATGTGATAGGTGTCCAACTTCCTGTCTCAGATAAGCAAGGAGAAATGACTGTTAGTGAGGCACAGCTCAGCTGGACATAAAAGAAGAAAAAGCCATTTCCTCTCTACATAAAATGCTTGCAATCCTGAGATGCACATAATCTTCATGATCCACATGCCAACCCCTTTTTATTTTGGTAACCTAAAACTCTTATTCTATTGGTGGATTTTTTTCTGTACTTAGCAATTATGCATAAAGTGATGCATCCATCAAGTAAAATAATAATGGTGCCTATCCAAACATCTTTGTTGTGTACAAGGTTTATCATAATAGGCTCTCTATGTTCACTTCATTTTGAACTCTAAAATGCCTAAAATGAAGCAGAAACGTGTTTTGAAGGCATATTCTAACCAATGGGATAGCAAATTGATCTTGGAAGATGATCAAAGGAAGGGTGTGTAACACATAAGTGATTTCTGAATTGCATAGTTTCTGGCTAATGAATGTCAATTTATCAAATATGTCCAAGGTTCAGTTAAAGATTGATGAAACATATCTGATCTCAGCAAAGTCTCCCCTCCCAAAGGAAATCAAAGTTTCCTGGGCTTAGGAAGATGAATTGATCAATAGTCAAAATTCAGTCATTTAAAAAGTAAACAACTGAATTCTGAGTGTTCTCCAGGATGAGGCGCCTTGTGCCTCCTTGCTTAGTGGAGTGGGACAAAAATTATGTATTTTACTTTTGAACTGACAATTGATAATCCAAGAGAGAAAACATATCATACATAAAGCACTAAGCAATAGAAATGGTGATAGAAACCAATGCTTGACAAACCCTTAATATTCTATAACCACAGTTCCTCTGTTGTCATCTTATTTTAATTCAACTAAAGGAAGCAAAGACAGACAGACGGACACACAGACACACAGTCACACACACACACACACACACACACACACACACACACACACACACACACGCACGCACGCCAGGTGTCATGGAAATTTATAAATACATATCTAGACTTTTAAAAGAAATACATCCATCTACACAACACCCTGTTTTGAAATGTTTTGAGCATGCAGTCATTTTCTCTGTGGTTATTGCTTTGAGATATCCAAGATGGAATAGCATGTCTTTCTTTTCCTTACATAATTTCTCTTAACATAGAGCCAAACATACTGCTACAGTTGAGGGTGTATATCCATATTATGCAAGGCATTTATGTTGAAGTTAATTGCACATTTTGTTTATAGGTAATGCTAAGTGGTGAAGAAGACCTTTACTGAAAAGCCCACCTCTGTTCTGAAGTATGTAGGAAACTGTCACATTGTTCTTTGGTCCCTACTGTGATAGGATGTGATGTGTATAAGAATATCTAATGCTTGTTGTGAAGTTACTGATTCTAATGTTAATTCATTGAAAACTTGATGCTGAGAGATGTATATCATTATTATATACAGTCTATAGATGAGAAAGTAGCCTGGGCCAGAACCTTAGATTTCCTTCATTTCTTCTGAAATAATTCCCTTTATATTTAACATCTACTTTATTTTTGTTTTTATTATTTAAATTTATTTAAAATAGAGAAGTTTCTGTGTTACTGTATTCACATCATTTCCACCACTACTTCTCCTCCTTCCAACTGCCCCGCTCTTAAATTTATGATCTCTTCACACACATACTCTGCTGGATAAATGATTAATATCCACTATATACAAAGAACTAAGAAAACAAATCACCCAATTACAAATGGGCTACAGATCTTAACAAAGATTTCTCAAAAGAAGAAATAAAAGTGGCTATTATATATATCTTTTTTATTAGTTCAAATTAGGAACAAGCTTGCTTCACATGTCAATCCCTTCTCCCTCTCCCTCCCCAAACCCTCCCCCAATTCCCACCTGCCCCCCACCCCATCCACCCTCCATTCCCCAGGCTTGGTAGGTCCCGAGATGGGGGCTCCCGAAAGTCCACCACATCATCCTGGGCTGGGCCTAGGCCCTCCCCAATGTGTCCAGGCTGAGAGAGCATCCCTTCATGTAGGATGGGCTCTCAATGTCCCTTCTTGCACCAGGGAAAAATACTAATCCACTACCAGGGGCCCCTGGAGTGCAGAGGCCTCCTAATTGACATCCATGTTCAGGGGTCTGGATCAGTCCTGTACTGGCCTCCCAGACAGCAGTCTGGGGTCCATGTGCTCCCCCTTGTACAGGCCAGCTGTTTCTGTGGGTTTCCCAGCCTGGTACCAACCCCTTTGATCTTCATTCCTCTCTCTCTGCAACTAAATTCCAGAGTTCAGTTCAGTGTATATCTGTGGGTATCTGCCTCTGCTTCCATCAGTCACTGGATGAGGGCTTTAGGATGGCATAAAAAGTAGTCATCAGTCTTATTATATGGGAAGGGCATTTAGGTTATTCTCTCCACCATTGCCTAGATTGTCAGTTCATGTCTTTCTTGTAAGTCTCCAAAAATCTCCCTAGTGCCAGATCTCCCCTCAGACCTATAATGGCTACCTCTGATATGGTATCTCTCATCCTATTCTCCTCTAGTCTTTCCCCAACTCAATATTTCTTCTACTCCTTTTCCACCTCTCCCCACCTCTTTTCCTCCTCTCATTCTGGCAGCTACCTCTCCCCTACCCTCATGCTCCCAAATAGCTCAGGAGTTGGTGCCCCTTCCCATCCTCAGGGGTCCATGCATTTTTCCCTAAGAGTCCTTCTTGTTTCCTAGTTTCTTTGGTGATGAGGATTGTAGGCTGGTAATCCTTCATATATGAGTGAGTACATACTATGTTTGTCTTTTTGTGACATGGTTAACTCACTCAGGATGGTTTCTTCTAGTTCCATCCATTTGCCTTCTCGTTTCAGGATTCCATTGCTTTTTTCTGCTGAGTAGTACACCATTGTATAAATGTACCACATTTTCTCTAACTATTCTTCAGTTGAGGGGCATCAGGTTGCTTCCAGGTTCTGGCTATTACAAACAATGTTGCTATGAACATGACTGAACACATGTCCTTGTATGAACATGCATTATTTGCATATATGCCCAAGAGAGGAATTGCTGTATCTTCAGGTAGACTGATTCCCATTTTTCTGAACAACCACCCTACTGATTTCCAAAGTGGTCTTACAAGTTTGCACTCCCACCAGGAGTGTTCCTTTTTCTCCACATCCTCTCCAGCATAGATTATCATTGGTGTTTTTGATTTTAGCTATTTTGGGCAGAGTAGGAAGTTATCTCAGAGTTGTTTTGAGTTTCATTTCTCTGATGGCCAAGGATTTTGAGCACTTTCTTAAGTGTCTTTCAGCCATTTCAGATTCCTCTGTTGAGAATTCTCTATTTAGTTCTGTATTTTAATTGTATTGTTTGATGTTTTGGTGATTAGCTTCTTGAGTTCATTGTATATTTTGGAGATCAGCCCTCTGTCAGATCTGGGGTTAGTGAAGATCTTTTCCCATTCTGCAGGCTGTCGTTTTGACTTACTGACTGTGTCCCCTGAAAGCAGTGCTAAGAGGAAAGTTCATAGCAGTAAGTGGCCACATGAAGAAACTGGAGGGAAGTCACACTAGAGAATTGACAGAACAACTGAAAGCTTTAAAGCAAAAAGATCCAAACTCACCACAGAGGAGTAGACGCCAGGAAATATTCAAACTGAGGGCTGAAATCAATAAAATAGAAACTAGGAAAACATTACAAAGAATCAATGAAACAAAGAGCTGGTTCCTTGAGAAGATCAACAAGATAGACAAACCTCTATCCAAACTAACAAAAAGGCAGAGAGAGAGAGAGAGAGAGAGAGAGAGAGAGAGAGAGAATGCTAATTAACAAAATCAGAAACAAAAAGGGGATATAACAACAGACACTGAGGAAATCCAGAGAATCATCAGGTCATACTTTGAAAATCTGCGCTCCAGAAAATGCAAAAATCTAAAGGAAATGGACAGTTTTCTGGATATATATCACTTACCAAAATTAAACCAAGGACAGATAAACAGTTTAAATCGACCTATAACCCCTAGTGAAATAGAAGCAGTCATCAAAAGCCTCCAAACCAAAAAAAGCCCAGGGCCAGATGGCTTCACTGCAGAATTCTACCAGAAATTCAAACAAGAGCTAATACCAGTACTCCTTAAATTGTTTCACAGAAGCAGAAGGGACATTGCCATACTCTTTTTAGGAGGCTAGAGTCACTTTGATACCCAAGCCACACAAAGATACAACTAAAAAAGAGAACTACAGACCAATATCCCTCATGAACAATGATGCAAAAATACTCAACAAAATCTTGGCGAATCTAATCCAAGAACACATCAGAAAAATCATCCACTATGATCAAGTAGGCTTCATCTCAGGGATGCAAGTATGGTTCAACATATGAAAGACCATCAATGTAATCCACCATATAAACAAACTGAAAAAGATAAACCACATGATCATCTCACTAGATGCTGAAAATGCCTTTGACAAAATCCAACATCCCTTCATGACAAAGATCTTAGAGAAAACAGGAATGACAGGAACATATTTAAACATGATAAAAGCAATATACACCAAACCAACAGCCAACATCAAACTAAATGGAGAGAAACTCACAACGATTCCTCGAAAATCAGGAACAAGACATATCTCTTCAATATTATACTTGAAGTTCTAGCTAGAGCAATAAGTCAACAAAAGGAGATAAAAGGGATACAAATTGGAAAGGAAGAAGTCAAACTTTCACTATTTGCAGATGATATGATAGTCTACATATGTGACCCAAAAAACTTTACCAGGGAACTCCTACAGCTGATAAACACCTTCAGCATAGTAGCAGGATACAAAATTAACTCAAAAAAAATCAGCAGCCCTACTATATACAGATGATATATGCAATGAGAAAGAAATCAGAGAAACATCACCCTTCATAATATCCTCAAGCAACCTAAAGTATCTTGGGGTAACACTAACAAAAAAAATGTGAAAGACCTGTACAGTAAGAACTTTTAGTCTTTAAAGAAAGAAATTAAAGAAGATACCAGAAAATGGAAAGATCTCCCATGTTCTTGAATAGGTAAAATCAACATAGTAAAAATGGCAATCTTGCCTAAAGTAATCTACAGATTCAACACAATCCCCATCAAAATCCCAACACAGTTCTTCACAGACCTTGAAAGAACAATATTCAGTTTTATATGGAAAAAAAAAAACAGGATAGCCAAAACAACTCTGTACAATAAAAGATCTTCTGGAGGCATCCCCATCTCTGACTTCAAGCTCTATTATAGAGCCATAGTTCTGAAAACAGCTTGGTATTGGCACAAAAATAGACAGACAAATAGAATTGAATTGATAACCCTGATATTAAACCCACATACATACGAACACCTTATTTTTGACAAAGATTCTAAATCTATACAGTGGAAAAAAGATAGCATCTTCCACAAATGGTGCTGGCACAACTGGATTCGGACATGCAGAAGGTTGCAGATAGATCCATATCTGTCACTATGCACAAAACGTAAGTGCAAATGGATCAAAGATCTCAACATAAATCCAGCCACACTGAGTCTTCTAGAATAGAAAGTGGGAGATACCCTATAACGAATTGGCACAGGAGACTGCTTCCTGAACATTCCACCAGTAGCACAGACATTGAGATCTGCAATTAATTAATGGGACCTCCTGAAACTGAGAAGCTTCTGTAAGGCTACTATATATCTTAAGCAGTTTCTTATCAATTAGGGAAATGTACATTTAAAGTACTCTGGGAGTTCTTCTTACTCCAGTCATAATGGTCAAGACCAAGGAAACAACTGACAACATACGCTGGGTACCCTTTTCTTTAGCAACATTTGCCAATGTATTAAGAGGTCAGAATGAACTAATCTGGTGCAAGTGAGATAACTCAAGAGGCAAAAGCTTGATGATTTATGATTATCTACTGGGTCCCACATAGAAAGAGAGATCACATTTCTGTAGATTTATGCCCTGACCTCTAACACGTGCCTCGGCACCACTATTGGTGCACAAAGCAATATATATATATATATATATATATATATATATATATATAATATTTTAAAAAAGAGTTCAGAATATCTGGTAGCATGCTATCTTTCATTTGTTCCCTAGGAATACGTCTCTTAAACAGGCATGCTTGGTTACAAAAGATTACAAGCTGAACAGGAATGATGCTCTTTCTTTTTAATTTATAAATTGTATTTATTGTTGCAGCATGTATTAATGTTGTCTGTATCGTAGCATGTATGTATGATGAACACAGATGCAGGCCTGGGTGCACTTTTGGGGATCAGGGAGCAGCTTCTGGATACTGATTCTCCTGTTCCGTCATGGGATGTACTTTTATACACTAAGCCATGTCACTAGCCTGGGCAAGACACTCCATCAGTGAAAATTATATAAATGCTGTGTTCCCCTGCTAGAAATTCCAAATGATCTGGATTCAATTATACATTTCTGCCATTCTATCCATAATCTTATCAGAGAGTTTATACTGTTGCACATTGTGGTAGGCCTTC
Source organism: Cricetulus griseus (assembly GCF_003668045.3). NCBI lineage: Eukaryota > Metazoa > Chordata > Mammalia > Rodentia > Cricetidae > Cricetulus > Cricetulus griseus. Next base: position 48,393,094 of record NC_048597.1, read on the forward strand.
TTCATCTTGTCAATGTTGATGTTTGATATATATATTTCTTTGTTAGGAGAGTTTTCCTGTCATTTGACATCTATATATAGTGAATGTTATTAGTATTAGAAATCACTGTTCTAAAGTGCTGTGTTGATCAATGAAAGAAGGACACTGTGATCTACTAGATTCCAGGGAGATTGAAATGGCTTGACCTGTCCTTCTCAAGCACAGCCGCATCTCCCACAATGGAGCTTTTGACACTAAAGTCTAATTACTTGTGGTTTTGGTCCAAGAATAAAATTAACTATTGAGTCAAGTTTTTAAGGGCTCCAAATACAATCTTAAAACTCTTTTCTTGAAAGACTGTTTGACTTAATTAAAAGGTGATAAAGAAAGGTCTTGCTTGTTGCCTTTACTTAAAAAAATCTTATATACCTCTGGCCACTTCATTATTTTTGAAAGACAAAACAAACAATTACTTTAAAAACTTACACTGTGTAACAGTGTCTTCTAGATTGAAACATTCTATCCTTCAGGAGGCTCCTTAAGCAGGAAGGTAAACAACTCAAAATAGTTTCAGGAAGTCCATGAAACTGACTAGATTCCCAAGGCCCCTTCCCACCAGTGTAAGCAATGAAAGTTGAGAGTACCCTTCATATAGAAGGAATCTGCATTGCTAAGAAGACTCTCAGAGGAGAAATGTTGCAAAGAAGAATGAGACCAGACAGGCTTCCTGGAAGAAGCAGAAACAAGCTGAGTTGCCTGGGAGAGATTTGGACCAATTGAGTTCTCCAAAATGGACACTCTTTAGCATATTGAGCTGCCCGCAGGCTGTGCAGTGCGCTTCAGGTTCTCAGCTCTGTGGGCTGTCACTCGTGCTGGGCTGGGCTTTGTGGATGCATCTGTCTTTGCACCATTTCTTCTGTAAGTAACCCCTCACCCATATTCGTATGAGTAACCCCAATAAAACTTCACCAAATTGGACTTCAGTGGTATCATACTTTTCTGTGTCATGGGTTTCCTATCTGGGGCGAGCAGACTAGTGTGTTGCATCTACCCAGGAAAAAGTTGCCATGCAACAGTTACACAAGTTTCTAAGGCAGGCGTTCTTTTTATGTTCTATATTGTGGAATGTGGTATAGAAGGGAGGACTCTGGTAGGAGCAACCAGAATCCTTATTTAAATCAGCAATGGCAATATAAACACAGAAAAATTACTTCTGAGTCACTTCTCCTTGGAGAAGGAGCAACAGCACTATCTACATGACTGGGAGTTGGTGCCAGCTTAGCACAAAGGGGACAGGATGGCACTACCTGGGCATAGAAGCAACACCAAACTGTGAAGTGCTATCCAACAAAATTTACCAGGGATACTGCTATGTCATCTTGCTGCTGCATAAAGCAGACCCAGTGCCTGGACTGTTGTGTGCCAAGGACTCCGTGGCAGTGGGAGGAAGATGAAAAATATTCATTCTTCATGTTCTTATGCTTACGCATGCAAAAGTTCAACAGCCCTTCCTCCCTGTGCCCTCTTTACCAGCATAAGGGAGAGGTAACATTATTCTCCTTTTAATGAAGGTATTAGCAAGAGAGAATGTACAGGTAGATGGACAGACAGAATGCACTCAGGGAGAATGTTCTGAGTTGATTACCTGCCAGGGTGTTGCATGTGGAGAGAAGTGCTGCTTTCCTTTCTGGATGGAGAGCAATGGGAATAATAGTATGTAAATTGATATGGGGAGAGTTTTGAAAGCTCAGCATTCCTTCTCCTTGCCCAGAGATTTCACCTCGCCTTATTAACTATTCTAACAGCCCTGCCTTATTTTTTTGTTTGTGTAATTCTTGTTTCCTCCCATTTAGCACATAGAAAAAAGCATTAGTAACACTCTTGATTTTAAATGAACCCTATTAATATTCGTCTCTGCAAGGGACTCTGGGATAATTTTGATAAATGTGGCCATGAAGCCGATCTGACAGAGCTGAGTGTGATGTTTGTGTATTCATAGGGAACTGCCTCATACCTAAAAGGGGGACAAGCTGAAGTGGAGAGCCTGACAGTTCTCTATTTCTGATCTAGCTAGCAGCCTAAAATATAAATGTGATTGTACTGAAGGAACAACAACAAAAAGCTAATGCAAACTAAACAAGCCAGCAATCCTAGGAAGCTAAAACAAATTCCACTAGTTTGAGATTGGAAGCACATGTGACAATCATCAGCTGTCATAGTCCCATTTGGCCGGACCTAGAAGGCTGCCCAGGAGGGTAACAGGAACAAACCTGTGCATGCAGGAGGGGGCTGAGTAGCTTCGTGGAGACACTTTCATTTTTTTAGGTGTCTCCTATCTCCCCCTAGCAATGGAATTTGTCCCTGAACTACTACATGCCTTACAGTGATGATTAAATTTCCCAAATGAAAAGAAGGGGGGAAAGGCTGCCATTTCTAAAAAGACTTTATAGTAAATGTGTGAAGCTCTTGAAAATAGGATCATTCTATATACATGGGTTGCCTGAGGTAGGCCTCATGGTGGGTGTTAGCTGTAAAATGGAATACATAAATAAGCAGTGAGGTATTGAAGGGTTCTGAGCAGCATAAAGACAGTTATTCTCTGAGTTCAAAAGCATCTTCTACCCTAAGCAAGATAAAAACATGAATATGGGCACACAAAACGAAAGAGAAACAGATTAACTTTTACAGCTGTCTCTAAATATTGTACTTTATTCTCTCTGGTGTTCTTTTATTAATTTCTATTTTGAGTGTTGGACTTGTTTGTGGAACAAGAGTTCATTTCCTCCATAGATAGCTATGGAGATGCCACAGTGAGTGTCTTTGAAGACCACAAAGCAGGATGACAAGAGGCGGGAGTGAGGACTAGGGTAGTATTTGGCAACATGGTGGTCAAAATTTAAGGAAAAAATAGGAAACTTGGGGAAAATGACAGAAAAAAAAAAAGGAGCACCCAACGACAGACAGCTCAGGAAGATTTTGTTGCATGGAGTCATGAAACCTAGAATAAAAGGGTGGATTTCTTTATAAACTGGGTATTATTCCAGTATTTCTGAGAAACTGAATGGAAAGGTTTGTTTTTACACTGCTATCATTTGCTGAGCATGTACTGTGGAAGTGAGCTTATTTAAAAAAAGTTTTATTTAGTTATCACTATGATGATTATATATTATTTATACCTGCTTTGCACAATTTAAGATTAAAAGGGAGATTAGACTTTGGGGTAAATAGCAACTTCCTCAAGGCAAAGACTCAGGTTCTAGTTGAGGGTTCATTAAGAGTGACACAGCCTACAGTTTGCAATGCCAGGTCTCAGACTTCGGAGGCACCTTACAACACCTTCTCACTCTGCCTTTGATTTGGACCTTCCTTTAGAAGATGCGATTTAGAGAACAGGAAGCCCTTTGCATGGACTATAGCATGCTGTAGTCACTCTCCAGCTATGTGACTGTCTTTCTTTTGCCAAAAAGTCATACGAAGCAAGTCTGTTAGCACAAATCCCCTTAGAATTTTAAGTGCACACCAAGTGATTTTTTTTAAACTGACATGACTTGTATTCTCAGCTGTATTGCCTTGTGTTGAGGCAGCCCTCTTTCTAACTGGATTGCTGGGAATGCACCTGGAAGAGGCATCTGCATCTGGTGGTCCAATCATAACACATTGAGCGGCAGGGTAGACTGCCTGGAAGTTGAAAATATGGAGTCAGGAAGCTCAGCTTGGGCTCTACAATTTCATCTTTGGCTAAAAGAAACAGAAAGACTTGTAGCTGAAATAGCCCATTGAATAATTGTTCTTGTACAGAACTCCCTTCGAATTTGTTTGGACACCACAGCGAATTTTTGCTGACATCTGTTAGCACACATTAGTGGGTGTTGTTAAGAGGGGAGGCACAGTTTAGATGGGGACAGAGGTCAAGGACCATGGCTGAGGCTGGAGCTGGTAGAGATGTGAAAACAGAGGCAGCCAGTGCAAAGCAACATCAAATACTTCTGCGGGACCAATCCTGGAAGGAAATTGTAATGGCTAGGGTGCTGTAGCAGTTGTATCTGTCTGTCTGATCCTTTCATGCATTTTTTTCCAAATAATGAGTATTTCTGGAGTTTACAGGGGTAAAATGGAGGTGATCCAGAGAGCAACAGAGACCAAACACACTTGGAATAAAGACAAGCATTAGCAAGGCCCCCTTTTCTCCTCTTCCATGTTGCATTCCTTGCTCTATTGTACGCAACATGCATTCATGGTTCTAGGGGTTTGCTCACATAACAGTCAGGCAGTTGATCAAATGGCTGGTTAGGTTGGAGTTGTTCAGATCATCTCCCATTGCAAATGGCTGAGAAATAACTCCAGTTTTTATCTATTCCTTCTTATGCAGCTCTGCTCAGATATTTAGCTAACGTTGGAATGCAGTGCCTATCTTTTGGGACATGTTTTTCAGCTGAGCAAGTCAGAAATATCATCTGATGCCCTCGAGGAAATCCACCATAAGCAGGTCTTTACTGATGACTGTTCTCCCAGTGAATACATTGAGAAGCTTATGATCCTTCCTCAGATGCTATACAGTGCTATGCATTGCAAATGACTTGGAGGAAAGAAAGGCTGTGTGTTTGTCCAAGTTGGATAATCCTGTACCAAGGCAAATATTTCTTTCTTTCTTTTTTTTTGTTTTTCAAGATAGGGTTTCTCTGTGTAGCTTTGGAGCCTATCCTGGCACTCACTCTGGAGACCAGGCTGGCCTCGAACTCACAGAGATCTGCCCAAGGCAAATATTTCTATAGGAGAAGCAGACCATGGCTCTTAGCTTCCATTATAAAACATGCTTCTAATCCTGTCACTCATAATCTAAAAGGCTTAGCTCCCCTAGTCTGCAGGGTGAAGTCAAACATCCTTGTCAGGACAGTCAAAGCCCATTATTCTGTCCTCAACTGACTATTCAGGCCTGATCTCTATGGTTCATTCGGTTCTGTTTGAAACGGGTCACATGTGCTGTATTCTGAATACCCCAAGCACTGTGGTGCCCTTGAGTATTCTCCTATTGTTCCTTTTGCCTTGCCATGGAGACCTGATTTATCCTATAAAGCCACCCCATGTCTCCTCCTCATTGACACCCATCATATTCCAGGCAATGAGTGTGTGTGTGTGTGTGTGTGTGTGTGTGTGTGTGTGTGATACTGCCTGGGGGGTTGTTTCACATTCCCTGGCTGCTACTGAATATCTTAACTTTTTGATTGCACTTCTCTAACCCATTTTTCTTCCATCATCATCTATGCATGGTGAGTTACTACAGGAGTGTGTATTTAGGTATTTCCAAAGTCTGACATAGCAGTTGGCATTTTGGAAAACTCTTAATAGTATCTACAGAAGGGTGAATTTATGAATGCCCTTGCCAAATACAAGTGTCTTGATAGCCGATGACGAGAGGTGACTCACTGGTAGAGAACAAGATCAGGAACAGCACTTCCTGATGATTATGCTCCTTTCAGCCCTTTGGTCCATCTGACAAATGCATACATCCTGAAATCTCTGTCGCTCGCTCATGCTTCTTCTTTATACAACTTGGTGAAGAGACAACAAACATAATATCCTAGAATGTGATCCGTCTACCCAGGAATGGGGATTTTGTACAGTTCAGTTGTTGAGGGTGAAGCTATGGAGAATCATACCTGGGACCTTGAAAACTGTTAAATGAGAGTAATGTCACCATGCATAATGCTTAAAGTGACACCTCTCTCTGAATAGTGTGACTTAATTGTAGCTTATGAATTAGAACCAACAGAAGAAATAGGATACAAACAAAGCCACTTGGCTTAAATTGTAAGTAAAGTGGACAAATGTGAATCTACTTACAAGCTATTTTTGCATCTTCACTGTCTTAATGAAAAGGCAGAGGAAAGTATCAAATCAAAGCATTCATTTAGTACCTAGTGTATGTAAAATATGTCATGTCTTCCATATTATTATTTTTTAAAACAGCATTGTCAAACTTCCCACTTTAAGGTGGTAACTGAGGTTTAGCAAGACTTAACAAATCATCAGGTCATAGCCTGAGCAGTGTGGCACCAGAAATGAAATCTCAAGACCATACCCCATTATGTTACACAATAACTTTATGCTGCTTTTTCCACTGTGAGATAAAGCAACATATGAAATATAACAGAAGCATATGAAGTATAAAAGATACAGAAATAAAAAATAAACTGGGCCAAGTTACTTCCTGGGAGGAACACATTAGCATTAGTGCAGGAATGAATTCAGTGGGGTTTCTATGGGGCCTCCTTTATTAAGGATTAGTACTCTAGAAATCAGTCCAGTACAGAACCCTTCCCTGTGCATTCACAGACAATCATGAAGAGACAGTAGGTCCTGTGTCTCAGTCAGAGACAACCGACATGCCCTCGTGGTGTTTGGACCCAGGAGTGTCCATCTGTCCTAGCATTAATGGCTACTGCTAGGCTAATGACTATTGACCAAGCTTTTATGTCCCTGCTTGTTCCTGACATAATGGGAAAGTGGCAGTGTTAGGAGTCTGGGAACAGCTTCTGGCTACCTAAGTGGCTGTAAGTAGAATTTATGGACAGTAAAGGTTGATTCAGGGCCAGCCTATGGCAAAGCTGAGAAACAGGCAGTCCATCTCCCGTGGCCTCTATAGTCTCAAGTATTCTTTTTTTCCCAGTGACGATCAGTTGTGAAGAAAAGTATACAGATCCTTCCAGTAGTTTAGAGAAAATTATTAGGTAGTGTCTATCCTGCCTTCATCTTCCACATCTTCAACCAACAATACACATTTGCTGTTTAAACTACTTTTTTAAAGCGCAGGAATGCTGCTGGGTTTTTGTAGCATAGCTTACAGTAGGGTAGTTATATGACAGGGTGCTGCCACTGACAACCACTCACCAAGTTGCTATTTTGACTTTTCTTTTGTTAAATAAGTAAGAGAGTTCTGTAATTGTTTCATACATGACTTAGCTTATATCTTTTGGGATAATTAAACCATATCTTTATGAAGAGGAAAGTTCTAGATACATAGAAATCCATTTGTGCCATCCATTGCCAGCATTCCAAAAATGGGTCAATTCCAGTTTGTTCCACTTGACAATTCTATGGCACATACCATATATTTCTCAGTGATTGCTGAAGGAAACACAGAAATGTTGTGTATATATATATATATATATATATATATATATATATATATATTATATGTCCAATAGCTAAGGGTCTTGCTCATTTATTCTATTCTATTTAACAGGACAAAAAGGCTATGCCTCTTTAAGGAAAGTGAAAAGTTATATGAAACCCAGGGGTTATTTATTTATTATTTTGCTGGATGTCTTCTATTTACACATGACACCATCTATCTTCAGATTCTTCTGTGTTGTGCCTTGGTTACCCATATGAACTTCATGTGCTTGCTTTACCTCTTGGCTTTCAGTTGAGGTCAATTAGAGAAGAACATTGCTGAAAGATCTGATCTTGGTATAGTATAATTTCCAGTATTATTTCCCCTGGTTTCCACTCGACAATAGTTCTATGTGCTTGCTGTGGTCTTCTGCCATAAATCCCAGATACTACCAGAGAATGCCTACACACAGCTTACTTCTTCTCTGGCTGCTGGGAATTGCTCCCTCACCTTACCCACTTCAGATCTGGAGGTATTAACAGCTTCTTCATGGTATTAGCCCCAGGACACCCAACTGTCCCCTGTGATTTCTTTACCCACTGCTTCCTGTCCAAATTTTTTTTAATTCTATTAAATTCCTTTGAAATTATCCAATTTAAGTTCACCATCTGTTTCCTGCAGGGACTCTGACTGATAAATCCCTATAGCTCAGCTTTACCTTTATTCTGAAGTCTAAATATGATTCTTGAGGAAGTTGGGGGGGGCAACACTGAGTCAGAGGGTCTAAAATGAGTGGTTTAGCCTAGAAAAAAATCACCAGGAAACAGCATGAGTTCCCCATGCCAAAGACTGGCTGTTACGATGTGGCTCACATTCCCCTACTAAAACATACTTTCCAGCCAAGGTTTAATAGCAAAATAAAAGGTTTGGAGTCAGCATTCCTCTCCCTAGGCCAAGGGCATATTTCCCAGTTACTTCTAAATGACTTCTTTTTTCAAAGATCCAAAATATGAGTTGCTGTGAAATGCATTCTTTCCAACAATCATAAAATTCATTTGTATCAGCAGTTTGATCAATGGTATTTTGTGAAAGATAAATTTTGTTTCATAATTGCATAGAACTAATATCCAGGATGCCACTATGATTCCCAGGAACAATTCTAGAAACCATGAAAGTGTTAAAAAAGAAAATAAAACCCCTAGGGGGGAACTATGGAAATGCTGTTATTATGAAGCTGCCTTGGTGCCTCCCTCCAGCAGAAACTTGGTGGCAGTAGCAGGACTGGTCACATGAAGGAGCCCTAATTTACTCTTTAGAGTTATTGGAATCTACAATTAGCGAAGAAAACCTTTTTTAAAAAGAATAAAGGAAAAAAAAACCTAAGTGCTTGGATACCTGGCACAGTCAAGGTTCTGAATCACTGAGGCCATCCCAAGAACAGCAAGGCGAGGGACGGTGACCTCCCCTGTCAGGTGTTAGCCTTCCATACATTTGGCACCCAAAACAGGGATTTTAAAATAGCTTTCCAGCAGGTTCCATGTGACTTGTCACTGGACTCAGACAGCACAAAAGGTCTGATTAGTGAGGCAAAAAAGAGGAACTTCTCCTGAGATGACTTCCAAAAGCTGTTTCTTGCAGCATAAATCTCCCTTTGAAAATTCACAACTAGCTGGGAAGAGCAGCAGCATTCTCCCCTGCAAATAGCTGAATTTTGCTCTGAAATCCCTTTCTATGTGTTTTGTATTTGTTTGTCTTTTAATATATCATCTTCAAGTTTCTTGGGGTGATATCAGGAAGAACTCAAGGATGCTGTCTTCATAGTTATCACCCACATCTTCTTTCCCACTGGCTTCAGGTGGAAAATTTTCTGCCCAGCGCTGTACAGAATGTAGAACATTTTGAGCCATGGCTTTTTGACCAGATCCTACTGCCCAAGCAGGCACAAGGATATCACTTCCAGTTTGAGTGGCCACACAGAGAGTGGTAAAACTTTATTTGTGTTAGTGGGCCAGTAGAGGGTACTGACAGTCCCTGATTGCTGATAATCCAGCAGCCTTAGACTAGAGAGAGAGTCAGCTCCTTCCCTGGAAGGTGGGTAATATAGGCAGAAAAACCTGTGAAATCACTAACCCACTTCTTTGCATCTGCTACAATTCTTTAAATGTTGAATGAAGTAAAGAGATGGGCCAAGATGAGAAAATGAAGAATATAGAACACAGGAAGATTTAGAAGGAGGCAGAAGTGCCCACAGTCTGGACCTTAAAAGGCTTGTTGCCCCTGAGCCGGTCACTGATGGAGTCCTTTTGCACTGTCCTTCATTGCTGTACAGAGCAGGGCAATAGTGAATGGACCACACTGACAGAGTGTGGTCACAAGCAGAATTCTCCACACTTGAGGTCAAAGATGGAGGAAGCAGAGGAAGAAGGAGAAGATGTGAGAAGAAGAGAAGGAGGAGCTACAGAAAGAAACACTAAAGTCGGCAGGAAGACAAATACCCCAGTGGAGAAAAAAAAAAAAAGTAAAGGAAAATAGCAGGAAAACATTGCTTATTTTTATTTTATTTTCCTTTTATTCTACTCAGCCTTTAAAAATAAATACTTAATGAAAATCTTATAGAATTGACATATTCCATATAGATATGCCATGAATATTTCTTCCTTCCACAATCTTATATAATGATCTCCTGGCTGGTCTCTGTCAAGCAGACACTGTTCCATTGAGGCCAAGAAGTTCAAAGTTAAAATAAAAAATGATGGAACAAAAATACACGATGTTCCTGTGTTTGGCCTCGATTAAGAAGACATTGCTTACTTACTACTGTGAGTCCCAGGCGTTTGGGCTCAATTACCCAGGAAAGATGTTTGGGAAAGGGCCTGTGCTCAAGCATTCCAGGAGCGAAAGAGAAGTGATGCTGTTCAAGGTGCTCATGGGCTCCTAAACTGATTTCACATCCCATTGCTTTCCTGGATGAAATTGGATTGTGCATGCTCCCTGGTCACTCCAGCCTGGTGCACAGAATCAACCCTTTCCGAAGCACAACTCAGTTTTATTGACAGAAAGCAGGAAACACAGAAGTGAAAAGCCCCGAAGAAAAATTGGGGTAAAAGCATCTCTATTTACAAGTCAGCCCAGCTGCAAGTTAGTGAACCAGAAAGGAAGGTGTCCACTCTTAAGTGCATGGCACTGCCAGTCATCTGTCTCATTGTCACCAAGAGCAGAAATTCTCAATTTACACCTGAAATATTGATCTCTTATGAATCAAGACTGTATGTTCCAGTACTAGATCTGAAGCCCTGGCTGTCCAGGTTAGCTTCAATTCAGTCAGATCATAATTAGAGGATCCAGGCTCATAGCAATGTGAGGAGAAATGTGTGATGAGTCAGTAATGTACAAAGGGGCAGATGACAAACGGAAACAATGGAATGAGCAATACTGTGGAAAATAGACAACAAAGGTTCAAGGGATATGGGCTCATATGCAGGTAGATGTGGGTAAAATCTTCCTAAGGACACAGCATCACACTAAACCTCAGGGGTGAGTGAAATGGATACAGATACTCTACAGAAAGGATGAAGACGGAATCCCAAGTTGAAGGAAACCTTGTGCAAAGGTTCAAAGGTGGCAAAGTCATGATTCCTCGATGCTAATGGTAGACCTGAGAGAAAATAGGTGAATGTGAACAAAGATGAAGCATGTAAGAAAATACAGTGAGAGACAGAAAGCAAGGGCACAGGGGACATGGAGTGCCATTTGTGTTATTTTTATTGTCAATACAATAAATAAACACAGATTTGGCAGCTTAGGGCAGCGACACTTTTATACAATGTGTTGCCTCAGAGATTTGAAGTTCAAAAATGGGTTGCACAGACTAAAATCCAGGTGTTCGCATGTCTGCGTTCCTTCCTAAGACTTGAGTAAAACTTACTCCTTCCTCTCTGTGGTTTCCAGCTTCTGGTCACGTGTCACTTTCCATCATCAAACCTCTCTCATCCCCCAGAACTCTGGTTTCATCCTAGTTTTCAGTTTTGGAAGCTTCTCAGTGACCCTCAGGGCTACGCTACAGCATCATGGGTAATCCAGGGCAGTATCTCACTGCCAATGTCATTAACCAAATCACAGATATAACAAGCTTTTTGCCATGTGCTACATTATATTTCCAAGATCCTGGGATTCTGTCATGCATATTTTCAGCATGGAGACATGATTCTAGCTGCCATAGGTAAACTTAGGTCAATAAGTAGATGTCGTATGGAAACAGAGGCAAAGGGGGAGGCGTCAGCTCTGATCCGGGCTCTTATAGGTCCTTCCTCCATTTTCCACTGGCCCTGCTCATAGTCTTTCATTGGTGGATGAAGGTAATCAAGGAAGAAGACTTCGGTAAGGATCTTCTTACCCACCTGCATACTCCAACCTCTTACATTACTTCTGATTAACCCTGAAAAAAGATTTAATACAAGTTCTAAAGGTTTAAAGAAATTACTGTTGAGGATTAACACTTCCTTGTGGTAGTTGAAGAAACCCTGATACCTGAGAAACTTCACTTTAAGAGCAGCTTTGTTTATGGACCTTTTTACCAATAAAGTCGGTTGCAATAAAAAACAATCTCAGTCAATTAGGTACAATGAAATCTTATGTTGCTGTATCTAGCCATACATAAGTATTTAATTAACGTTTGTGTGGAGTTACGTTTTGGATTTTACCTGCCTGGTATCATTTTAAAATAATTGTACTTTCCAGATTTTGCTGTCTGTCATACAACTTGACCTCATCTGGCCATGTGGTACATAGTAACCAAGCAGAGAACTGATTTCCTTAGAAAGAAAGAGGACTCAGTGAATGAACAAGCATGAGACTGAAACAATCTGTGTTTTCTGTGGACTGAAAGGTCTTGGGAAAGACAAAGAATAAAGACTGAGGGAAAGAACGAATCTTCCCTTTTGAGGTCACAAACAAATGCCCTCTGAAATGTCCAGGACTCTGATTCCCATTGTATACAGACATTCTGATGGAGAATGAGGCTAACAGACAAAAAAGCATGGGTGAAAACAGAGAGAAATGGAATTATTATGGTATTTGACCACCAAGTACAACAAGGACTAAAATTAAACTATTGCTATGTTTTTCAATTACTTGAGCTGTATTTTCCCCTTCTATTGAAACTATTATGTGATAAACATTTACCACTTACTTACTCTCCCCTTCTACAATAAAAGATATTGGCTTGTGGTTTGAATTCCCTTTATTTTAAACTTTAGCCCCATACAGTGTGTGTGTGTGTGTGTGTGTGTGTGTGTGTGTGTGTGTACATATAAAACATACTTAAACAACTACACATACACGCACACACACACACACACACACACACACACACACACACATATATATATATATATATATATATATATATTATGGTGGATTAATGAATATATTTGTAAGACAATCTTGCATGCATGTGATATACCTCTGCCTTCCATGTGTGTGGTAGCAGGAGTATTTGAGACTTGAGACTGATTGGCATTTATTCTAGTGAACCTAAATGGGTAGTGTGGTGAGATGTGTAAAAAAATCTAATGGGCATTAATGGGAACACAGTGGGCAGAAATCACTATAACAAACATGGTATAGTTTTAGTATCCAATTAGTAGTGAAGGTAGCTCAATTTGGGGTGTGAAGTGGTGGAAGTTTGGGTTCTAGCTTTAATTCTGCCACAAGCTAGCTCCTTTTTAATACTCAGGTCCCTCCTTTATAGAGTGAGCATACCAGAACAAGTAGTTTGCACACTCTGATTATTCCTGAATGTTTCATGGAGCAACTTGATGTGTAGAATTTAAATGGGGTGTACACTGCCATGCCGTGCTTGTGTGTTCTTTTAAACCACATGTCTCCAACTATCTATTTCAGATTCTGAGCTTGGATGCCAGCCTCCAACTGAAAGAGTTTTATAGTGCAAAATCTGGGGAAAGCATTTCAAACCACTGGAATTGAGAATTCCGGAGTTCCTTCTGGTTTTTAAGAGATTTTGAGGTTAAATCTCAAATAATTTTTGTTTGTTGGTTTTTGGATTTATGATAGTTTATAGAAAATAACCATTTTCTGTGATTTCTTTGGTTAGACCAAGCATGTTAATCATAACTGAATATCAAGAATCTCTGTCTTTCTGGCTTACTTTGCAAAAAACTAAAAAAAAAATTAGTTTGGGAGTTCAAGTTAATTCATTAGATACCCCTACTCAGAACCCTTAAGGCATAAAGTATACACATAGCAACTTCTATCACTGTGGCAGAGAACATATTAAAGATTGTAGACACAAGTCTTCATCTTAGGCACTAGAAAAACAGTTAAACATAGATTAATGTTCTTCACAACCCAACAATGCTCTTTAGTGTTCATTTGTATTCTTGTCATTGTTTCCAAAAAGATGCCTTGTGACATAAAAGGGGCCATGACATGTCCCATATCTGGTTACAAACAGATACACACTTAAACATGAGGACAGCAGCAAGCTACAAATAGTGATATCCAAAGTAGAGAATAAGTGACCTAGGAACTGGTTAGTTGATACTTTCAATGATTTAAGTTTCATCCTAAAATCTAATTTTTCTTCTTGGTGAATAAAAGAAATAAATTATATTTTATTAGAGTCTTTTAAGCACACTGAAGAGATAAGCTGTGGAAGCCTTTGACTTACCCAACACTCCAGCCATTCATAATATTGAATGAATTAAAGCAAGGAAAATACAATTAGGAAGAGATGTGTCCTTTTAACTCTGCTCCATTTGTAACCCTCTTGTTGGTGTGCTTATCAAATTGAAAGGGCTGTGAGAAAAAGGTATCTTACTCTTGAGAATTCTGAAAATGACATAATTATCACCTTTGTTCTATTCTCTTTTGAGCTATCTCTTTGTCCTTCAGTATTTCCCACATCAAACATCACAACACCTGGGGAAAGTTGCAGCACTGTCCCTTGGAGAGGTCACAAGCCAGGACTCTTTTACCAGGCAGAGCTGGTATCTGTGAGCATAGCAGCTTTTACTGAAATCCTGCTTAGAAAACTTCAAGGTCTTGTACGTGCAATTAGTTGAACAGATGTAAATGAGGTCTTTTAACGAGGTGTCTGAATTTCCATCAGCTGACTTTGCTGAATTTCAGTTTAGCTATGAGAAATCACCCCAGCCCTTGCTAATGAAATAACCCCTGACCCTGGCATGTGGGTGCTTATGCATCTCACCCAGAAGGGTGATAAGGTGCACCCACTAATCCAGCCCAGCATACAGCCCTTCTGTAGGACACTGGCTGGCTTGCCTCCACCACTTGAAGTTCACCCAGAGTTCCTCGGATTCTGGCTGAGCACAGCCAGTGTGTGACTAATGCTGTCCAACTATGTTTACCACTGGAAAATGCAGCCTGCTGCAGAGGACTGTGGGAAGAGGCAAGAGCCCTTTTTGGGTTTTACTGTCACTCTCTTTGCTCTTTCTCCCATCCTCTGTTATACCATGTTTAATATCCTTTATTGTCTTTTACTTTTCCTTCTTCCTTACTCCACCTACATGAACACAGTAGTGTGCTTTGTTTCTAAGGGACCTATAATGACAGACAAGTAAAAAGTGGATTGTAATACGAATAATAAAAACCCAGAGACAGATACTGGGGTTAAAGCTGAAGACCAGAGAAGCAACACAGCCAGCCACTAGAGAGTTCTCACCTCTACCAGTGCTCAGACATAAGGGTCAATCGTGTTCTCTGATTGCATCACCAAACTGCACTGCTCCTCAGACTTCCTAGACTGCCTACCAAATGCCCTATGAGACCCCAAGCTTCTGTCTTGTATTCTTATCTAGTGCTGGGATTAAAAGCATACATCACCACAGCCCAGCCTCTGTGGCTAACTAGTGTGGTTCCTGAGAATAAAGGTGTATAATACCACTGCCTAGTCTCTATGGCTGTGGCTAGCTTTGCATTCTGATCTTCAGGAAAGCTTTATTAGATCATAAACAATATATCACCACAGTGGATCATAGATTTTTTTCCTTGTTACCTTAAAATCCAAGTATGAATTAGAAAATATATATGTACACACACAGACACACACAGACACACACACACACACACACACACACACACACACACACACTCACTCACACAAAAGCATCAGCTCTTTGATAAAATCAAACAGTCAGCATTGAAAATATACATGCAGGTAACATTATATTTACCAAACAGATTATATTTAAGAATACTCTTGTATTTTTGGTTGTGACCCTAGCCTTTAACAGCTGAGCCATCTCTCCAGCCCATATTTAAGAATACTCGTGCAAAAAATGGTTGGTGAAAAAAGAGGCAAGAGATTTGAAGGATAGTTGGGGAGGTTTATATAGGAGATGGAAGAAAGGGAAGGGATACATGCTTAATTATAGTTTATTCTAAAATATAAATGAAAATAAATTTTAAAAAGAAAAGTAATTAGTGAAATTTTCTGGTTAAGTGCTAATAGTTTCAAAATCTAAATGATGGGCTGTCTTAGAGAGTAGCCTTGGGCTACTTTAATGCATGGGCACTGGAGATCACTTCTAAATATAACACCAGTATCACAGACAATAAGAGCAAAAATTACAAATGGGACCTCCTGAACTGAGAAACTTCTGTAAGGTGAAGGACACAGTCAATAAGATAAAATGGCAGCCTATGGGGTAGTAAAAGATCTTTACCAACCTCACATCTCACAGAGGGCTGATCTCCAAAATATACAAAGAACTCAAGAAACTAGACATCAAAAAAAAAAAAAAAAAAAAAAAAAAAAAACCACACACCACTAACCCAATAAACACAGCTAAACAGAGAATTCTCAACAGAGGAATCTCAAATGACTGAACGGTATTTAAGAAGGTGCTTAACATCCTTAGTCATTAGGGAAATACAAACCAAAATGAATCTGAGATTCCATCTGACACCTGTCAGAATGGCTAGGAACAAAAACACCGATGACAACTTATGCTGGAGAGGATCTGGAAAAAGGGGAACACTTCTCTACTGCTGCTAGGAGTGCAAACTTGTACAGTCACTTTGGAAATCAGTATGGTAGTCTCTCAGAAAACTGGGAATCAATCTACTTCAAGACCCAGCAATACCACTCTTGGGCATATACCAAAGGGATACACAATCATACCATGAATACATTTGCTTAACTATGTTCATACCCACATTATTTGTCATAGCCACGACGTGGAAACAACTTAGATGCCCCTCAATATATTAGTGGGTTAAAAAATGTGGTACATTTACACAATGGAGTATTACTCAGTGGTAAAAAATAAACAAGGACAGCTTGAAATTTGCATGCAGATGGATGGAACTAGAAAAAACAAAAACAAAAACAACAAAACCCATCCTGAGTGAGGTAACCCATACCCAGAAAGACAAACATGGTATGTATTCACCCATAGGTTGTAGAAGCAAAGGATAACCAGGCTACAATCCCAAATGGAGAACCCTAAGAGGGACACACATGGAAGGTCCCAGGAAATGGAAAGAGTTAAGATCTCCTGGGTAAATTGGGATTGGAACATGAGAGTTCAATGTGGCCTAGTTTGGGGAGGGACTGAGAAGGGGAGCAATGAAAGAGATTTCTTGATAGAAGAAGCCATTATTGGGGTTAAGGAGAAACCAGGTGCTACGGAAATTCCCAGGAATCCACAAGGATGACCCCAGCTAAGACTCCTAGCAATAGTGGAGAGGGTGCCTGAACTGGCCTTTCCCTATAATCAGATAAGTGACTATCCTAATTGATCATTGAACCTGCATTCAGTAACTAATGGAAGCAGATGCAGTGACCCACAGCCAAGCGCTGGACTGAGTTCCTGGAGCTTAGTTGAAGAGAGGAAGGAGGGATCATATGAGCAAGGCAGGGTCAAGACCATGATTGGGAAAAAACATAGAGACAGCTGACTTGTGTTAGTGGGAGCTCATAGACTGTGGACTGACAGCTGGAGGTTCTGCATGGAACCCAACTAAGCTCTTTGAATGCGGGTGACATTTAAGTTGCTTGATCTGGTGGGGAGTACCTGGAAGTGAGACTAGGACTTATGAGTACATGAATTAGCTTTTTGGAGCCCATTCCCTATGTCTAGATACCTTGCTCAACCTGGATGCAAGGGTGGGGGTGCTAGGTCCTGCCATAAATTAGTATACCAGACTTTGTGACTCCTCAAGGGAGGGCTTAACTCCTTTGAGGAGTGGTTGGGTGGTATGATGGGGGGAAGTGAGGGGTGGGAGGGGGAACTGGGGTTAGTGGGTAAAATGAAAAATTTTTTAAAAAAGAAGAAAGAGAAATTTCTTAAAAATTAAAATAAAAACAATACCAATAACAAATTCCTTTCAAAATTTTATGCTGAAAAGGTACAGAACAGTGGTCTATGAGAGATTTAAAGTTAGAAGTCTGTTTTTCAGTAGACAGAACTACAGACTGAGAGGTGTCTCTCTTCAGCCTTAAGTTTCCAGGGAAATGTAACCATATGAAATAGTCAGGGACCAGGCAAAGCCTGGGCACTTAGCATCATATATTGTATTTCACTTGATAGTAGTTACCATATTTTCATAACAATTGTTTTTGAGACTGGGTCTTACTCTATAGTCCAGGCTAGACTTGTACTTATAATCCTCTTATCTGGGCCACTATGTCTTTAGAATAAAGTCATGCCAGGCCATAACTTTTTGAATATTGGTATTTCTATTTTGCAAGCAAGCAAATGGAAGCTCTTCTGTGTTGTGTAGAGTTTTTATTTAGGAAAGTGAGGATTAAACCCTAGCTTTTCTACTCCTAGGCTATGTTCTTCCAAGCATGCCACACAAATAATCTGTGTTCAGGTCATTTAATGGAATAAGATATAAAATAAAAGTTATGTAATTCACTATGAAAAACCACATCAGTTTATTTTCTTCAGGAACTGGAAGAGCAGACCACCATTGCTGGGCTTAGTTACCCTCCACACCTGGTGCTTTTATGATATGGATTCATCTGCTATGACCAACATCAGGCTGAGTGGGGCAATAGGTACATTTTAATCACCATCACTCTTCTCAGACCTTTGCTTAAATGACACCACCACAGGGAGAAATCCTCTGTAACAGAATTAGAGTTGAGCAACAATCCAATTAGCCATGCCTGGACCTCTTTCCCCCTTCTATTTTTTTCCTCCATACATCCCCATCATCAGATATAAAAGGTATTATTTTCTTGCTTGTCTTCCTTATTAATTGACACCTTGTCTAAGTTCCATGAGGGGTAAAGTTTGTTCCTTTGTTTCTGTTCAAGGTTTTCCATATGGCTTGTGAAAGATGCTAAATCAATGGATATTTTCATCTTTATTACATTTTAGGTAGTTGGACATTAGTTGAAAGAGTTCAAGAATATTGTGTCACAATATTGACTGCATCCATTACTAATTTTGTTTGTTCTAGTGAGGTGATAGGCCCATGTAAAATGGTCTAGAATGAGCCAATATGAGGCCAAAACTTGATTGGAAGTTATAGCAAGGAGGATTCCAGTTTACCTACCTTAAATAGTAATATTATGTTCACAGGATATTTATAGAATTAAAACTACATGCAACTATGATAATAAGGTGAATAAGCTTCGTAATCTGGCTGTTGCTCACATTTTTCCTAATGAAATTTGCACAGAGCCTTCCAGCAGGCTTTGTATATGCCTGACAATTAATGAACAGGTGATTTTTAGTCAATGATAACAAAAGACCAATATGGCAGTATAGCTACATTATAAAATAATTAAAATAGACCATGACTCAGGAAGTCAATGATGTCTCATCTTAAGTGCATGTATCACATAGGTGTTGTTTGCAAGTGAATGCTTGTGCTTGTGTGCAAAAAATCTGAGCATGAAATCATTTTAGAACTCTGAGACTTGTGCATTTCCCTTATTTTGTAGAACTCTTGATAAGGATGCCATATGTTTATTCTGCTCTCTCTCTCTCTCTCTCTTTCTCTTCCCCTTATAGCCTCTGATGATTACATCATCTCACAGAGTTCTAGGCTGTTTCATTCCATATTTGTCAGCTCTTCACTTTCTGTATATGTCCATCTAGTGGGACGATATGTACTAGCTTATCTTCTTGTTGATTAATTCACTTTGGTCTGTGTCTGTCCTGTTTATAAGGTCATCTAGCTCAGCCTTTATTGGGGTGTTACATTCTATTTCTCTTTACCTCTTTTTTGTTTCTGCTCCTTTCTTAAGTTTTCTTACCTCATACATGTGGCTTTCCTTTTCTAAGTTCTTTCACATATTTATGATATTATTCCATTGTTCTCTTAAATCTTTCTTACTTGTGCCATATCTGTTTCATTTTCACCTGATCATGGTTAACTCTTCAAACATGTATTTTCTTGCTGGATAAGCAATCTTATACTAGCATGATATTGTTTGCATGCTAAAAGTTGTGCATGACAACATAATACAAACCAAAATAATACATTTGTATCAAGACAAAAGCCAATCTTACTCAATTCTGGCCTGCTAATATGAATCTACTGTAACTGATATGACTCTAGATTGCTTTGGTTCCTGCCATATACCATTCAGTATAGATTGCCCAGTAATAGACAAACACTTTCCTGATTTTAGCGGAAGAGCTAGAAGACAAGAGGTTGCCTCAATTCTAATTCTCTGCCTGTATCTATGTGACACTAACCTCTTCAGTATAGGAAGTGGACTTCAATTCATCTTATTTTTTTCTTTTTAAAACAATCTTATTATATATACTAATGTCAGTTCCCTCCCCATCCAGTCTTCCTACTCCTCCACCATGTTTCCATTCCCCATTCTCCATCCACTCCTCAGAGAGGGTGAGTCCTCCCATAGGGAACTATCAGAATTACACCTGACTTCTCAAAGGAAACTCTGAAAGCCAAAAGGTCCTAGATGGATGATCTACAAACAGTAAGAGACCATGAATGCCAACTCAAACTACTATACCCAGCAATGCTTTCAATCTGCATAGATGGAGAAAAGAAGATATTCTATGACAAAATCAGATTTAAACAATACATTTCCACAAATCCATCCCTATGAAAGTACTGGAAGGAAAACTCCAACCAAGGAAGTTAGCTATACCAACAAAAACATAGGCAATAGATAACCCCATGTTGCACAAACTCCAAAAGTGGAAACACATACAATATACCACCACCACCACCACAACATCCAAAAATAAAGGAATTAACAATCACAGATCATTAATATCTCTTAATATCAATGGGTTTAACACACCTATAAAAAAAACACAGGCTAACAGAATGGATATGAAGACATAATCCATCCTTCTGCTGCATACAAGAAACACACCTCAACTTCAAAGACAGACTTTACCTCAAAGAAAAGGATTGGGAAAGATTTTCCAATCAAATGGATCTAGGAAACAAACTGGTGTAGCTGTTCTAATATCTAACATAATAGATTTCAAACCAAAATTAATCAAAAGAGATGAAGGACATTTTATATTCATCACAGGAAAAATCCATCTAGATGAAGTCTCAATTCTGAACACCTATGCCCCAAATAGGGGAACCACATTTGTAAAAGAAACATTACTAAAGCTTAAATCACACATCAAACCCACACACTAATAGTGGGAGACTTCATCTAATTTTTAAAATATGTATATGGCAACTAATTTAGACTCAGTGTTAAAATCAGAACAAAAGTCGTCTCCTTTTCCTCTCTTCTTTACACATAGTTTCATTATATAAATGTATTTTATGTGTTTCAGAAAATTCAGTTCAAAAAGATTACATTCTTATTTCATCAATGTAAATTATTGCCTAAATTATTTCTAAAACTTATTTTTAGAATTGGCATCTAAGACTTCATTACCTTGGTGCCAATGAAATATTTATTCAGGATGCCTTATTCAGATATTAATAATTTAAGTGTGTTATTAAGCTGGGTAACACAATGTTCAGTAAAGAAACAAAACAAAACATTCACAGAGGACTAAAAAATATTTTCTTGATAATCATAAACTTATCAGTAAATGTATGGTTCTCCACAGAGGGAAGAGAGCATAACAAAGCAAGAAGTGTATTCCATTCAAGTAGTATCAACTATTTTGAAGGATAAAACTTAACTTGAATACACATTCAATTTTTATACTGCTTGTGATCTCACTTTGTTATTTGTTGCCATCAATTTTATCCATAAACTTGTGTGTGTGTGTGTGTGCACACTTGAGCTCACATGCATGTGCATATATGTCTACACACAACTACCTTGTACTCAGAGAGTGAGCTTTCCTGTATATTTAATCAAACACCAAATCTAGACAACTGTTTATGGTACATAGATCTCTGGATTTGACAAACCTCATTAAACATTTACACCCGAAATTGCTGCACAGTTTCTAGTCATCCTCCTGAATTAGAAAGTGAAATTCTTTTTTTTTTTGAGGTACTTTAGCAATTAAGCTGTTGGAAAACACTAAAGAAGTAAAACACATAAATTATAGTGTAACTTTTTTTCAAATTGTAAAATAAGATATATTTTTATCCATTGTCAAAGACAACATGATTCATATGCTTTTAAAGGATTGGCCCACCAATCCTGCAGTAAAAATAGTGGAAGAATTGTGTATCCATGTCTACAGAAACTAGAAAATATGAAAACATAACAAATGAATTAGAGAAAAACATTATCTGAAAACAAAACGATGAATGCTTAATTGTGAAAATATATTTATCAATGAAAATGTTATAATTAAATTCTGTTCTGATGGATTACTTTTTGTGGTGGTTTGATTGAATGTGGCCCCCATACATTTACGTATTTAATTCTTGGTCCTCAGCTGGTGGAATTGTTTGGAGGTATGGCCTTCTTGGGGCAGACTTTGTAGTTCCAAAGGCTAGTGTGATCCTCAATGCTCTCTTCCCGCCTTGTGGTTGTGGATGAAGATGTGAGCTCTCAGCTGTTCCTCTGCTCAGCCATCATGGAATCCAACCCCCTTAAACTATAAGCCACATTAAACACTTCCTTTTATAGTTGCCTTGGTCATGGTGTTTTATCACAGCGATAGGAAAAATAATTAAAACATTGTGTATTTAATATTGTCAACCCTTTAATTAATGTAAAATACAATGACTGTTAAGAATTAGTGTCAGATCAGGACCATTAATTGGCACTTGGAAGCCTGTTCCCCATGCCAGATTACATTGCCCAGCCTTTATGCAGGGGGAGGTGTTGGGTCCTACTTCAACCCTATGTGCCATTCTTTGTTAAGGCCATGGGAGGCCTGTTCCTTTCTGAGTGCAGAAGGAGGAGGAGTGGATGGGGGGGGTAGATTGGTGTTGGGAGAAGGGAACAGGGAGAGAAGAGGTAGGGGGAAATGTAGTCAATAAGAAAAATAAATTTTAAAAAATGTTTAAAAAGATATTCAAGTAAATATTAATTAGGGAGTAGAATAGTAAAACACTATTGTCAATTTATGGGGAAAAAAGAAGCATTTGATTACATGTAGACCTTCCTTCAATTCATGTCTGTTGCAAAATATATACAAGCAACTTTTTCTTCAAAAACTATGGTGTTCCAACAAGCTGTTACTTATAATCTAGTTTTTGTGCAACAAAATGTTGTGCTCCAGATATATTTTTGAAACATCTTCAATCCAGTATAATTTTCTTTT
Source organism: Cricetulus griseus (assembly GCF_003668045.3). Taxonomy (NCBI): domain Eukaryota; kingdom Metazoa; phylum Chordata; class Mammalia; order Rodentia; family Cricetidae; genus Cricetulus; species Cricetulus griseus. The sequence continues at coordinate 48,415,870 of NC_048597.1, forward strand.
CTTTTTTTTCTGTGTCTTTGGCTAAATTAGATATAATAATGAGTTGGATATAATAAATGAGTTTTGAGGAGAACAGAGGATTAGTGGATCAGCCACTTATAGAGGGTTTCCTATATAAGATAACTGTGAAAACTTGGAAATACACAAATTTGTGACATTTTCTCCTATGGCGAATTAGGATGCTGAGTTCTAAAATATATTTTTCTTGGTGTGAAAAAATCAGCAGGGCAAAGTTCTGATATAATTAACATAGTTTTAAGAAGCAATTTTTAAAAAGGAATCAGACTGAAATAGTTATATCTCATATCAAATGTATGCCCAGTAAGGCTATGTATTATGGACTCAAGTTACAGTTACTTTATTCTAAATGTATACACAACTATAAGAATGATGCTTGAAAATGCTGTTTATGGAAAGAAAACATGAGAACAAAAGATAATATAAATATACACCGAAGCACAAGGCTAATACCTGAGGCAGCTTTGAATATAATTTACATACTCCAACCTAAGCTCCTCAAGCTACAGGTTTCTATGCATTAAAATCAGCATTGTCATCATGTCATAAACATTAAAAATTTTAAATGAAAATAAAAATATACCAGTTTTGTGGTTATGAAGTTCTAAGTTCTGTGTAATATAAACTAATAATTATATTTTAAGTAATGTATCATGTGCAAATTATTCTATCTTACAGACATTTACCTGATACTTAAAAGTCTGGTTCAATGGCAGCATTTTATCAGATATTACTTTATCAGATATTATTTTATCAGATATTTTATCAGATATTAGAAGACAGTGTCAAAAGTTATCATTTACAGACTTGGGGATAGCATTCAGTTGTTTTCTACACAGAAGACAGCTTAAGGTTCTGAGGCTAGCAGATCATTCAGACTAAATGAGAAGTATGGTAAAAACCAGATCTGACCCAAAACCTCACCAACTAAACTAAGAAATAGGTAATTATAGCTTTCTAATGATGAGATTGATATATCCTTATAATGGTTGTAATCTCCTGAGAATAATATTCTAAGGCATGACACTAACTTTTCATACTACTCAGTCTTGTTTTCAATATTTGATAAATATTAACAATGGTTATTATTTGGTATAATTGTCTAGACAAAAATGCCTTCCTAATGAACTGTTATATGTAGGTCATTAGAACTGTACATTTATTAATTGAGCTCTAGTTGGATGAATACGCTGTATCCATGGCCACTACACACAGCCAGCTGTCTGAGTGCACTCTAGATTTGTTATTATCAAGTCATCTACCCATCTATTTATGAAGTTTTTAAATTATACCATAGAGACCAAAGTACCTAACACCACATGTCTCACAGGTATTCAAAACACAAACCTGGAAAGTATTTTGTCAAGGCATCATCTTCAGATGGCCATTTTACTGCAACTCAAATTAAGTGTACCCCAGGAAACTGCTTTGCTACACTGTGGTTTTAATCCTCTATGTCTAGGGAAGTAGCATGTTATAAACCAAGCAAACAAAGAAAAATTCTGCGATGGAGCATACCCGATTGTTGTCATGCACTGGCATGTACCACTTTTGTAAATTTGGGTGAGCTATTTTTATGTCTCCATTATTTATTTATAAAATGGATGATAATATTCATCTTAAAGGTTTTGTACAAAGCTTTTACATAATGAATACATTGAATGTCTGGTCCACACAAGACTGCCTTCGTCTGCTCAGTTTAAAATAATAACATAGACTGTACTTTATACAGAACAGAAACTTGCTTCTCCCAGGTCTGGAGGCTGACATGTTTAAGATCACAGTTCTGGCACATTTGAAATCTGTTGAGAACAGCTTCATGGCTCACATTGAGCTAACTGTCACTGTGGCCTTAGGTGGTGGAAGGAATAATGAACTGTCTGGAGCCTCTTTGATGATGGCCCTAATTCTATTCTTGAGGACTGAGTCTGGCCACCTTCTGGAGACTCCATCTCTAAGTACTAAGATAGGGGATTAGAGTAAGGCAAACATTCATTCTAGAGTAAGAGCAGTTCCATAGCACCATGGTGAAAGTGCTACAGAAGAAACTTCAGTTCCCTCTAAACTCACCATTATTTAGATAGAATGCAATTATTTTTGCCAAATTATTTTAGGTTTAGCCTGTTGGAAAGCTGCTATATTCTATTCACTCATTAGAATTCTCGTCTATCACAGGACTATCACTCTTTTCAAAATTGCTTCTGAAAACTTTCTACTCTAGGGAGTCCAGAGATGATTTAGCTGTTAGGAGCACACTTGGCTCTTTCAGAGGACCTGCTAAGGTTTCCATGACCCTCATGATGTCTAACAACCATCCATAACAAGTCCAGTTGTAGACGATCTGATGCCCTCTGCTGATGTCTGCAGGCACTGAGCTTATACTTCACACACACACAAAAATAAAAATAAAAAATAAAAAACAGAAACAGAAACACACAGGAAAATACTCAGACATATAAAATAAAGAAAGAAAACATCCCAATTCACACCATTGTTTCACTAATCACCCCACTCATCATTCAAAGTTAGCATCTTTACTTAAAAGTTATTTTTGTTATTTTTAGTGTCACAGGGAATGAAGACCTAGATTCTCATTTACCTCAAAAGTCCTCATATGACATACCTGCCCTATTATAACTCTTCCTAACAGCCTGTATCTCTCTGTTTTCCTGAGACTATTTTATTTCAATATATTCACTGTCTATCAAATTCCTATTCCTTCAAGATGCATGTTTTTCCCCCATCAAGCCTCTCTATTTTTCTGTTCAATAAATAATTCATAGGTGAACTTTCCAAAAATTGTGGAATTCTCACCTGTTCCAGGATCTTTGGGACACTGAGGCTTAGGATGAATCCCTGCAGCTAAGGTCATATATCTGGTTTAGTAGAGTGATTTCTGCTTTCTTTCCTCAAACATCAGTGGCTCACTTCACTGTGCCAACCACACAGCTCTCATTTCAAGGCTTCAAATTGGCTAACTCTGTTTCTTTAATGTCTTTCTTTCTATATTTTTGAGATGCCAAAATACAGGATGGTGTACCTTCCTAGAGAGAATGCAAGATGATGTCTATCTCAGATGCATTCAGAAGTTTGAAAAACATTAAGGAAGTTGATGAGACAAGATGTGGCATTACTGGCTAACCTGAAAATCACAAAAAAATCTACAATTTTCATTTTACCCAAATCATTTCTACCATCCCATGCCCAGAGGCACCCAAGCAGCAAGCTTATACACACTGCTGTGAAAGTAGACCTCATACAGCAGCCGAGGTATATAAATATGCAAATCAGAGATGTATACAGAAACAGCCTTCCAATCCGGAACACCAGCTGTCACAGGCAGAAAAACCACTCCGAGGACTTGGCATTGGTGAATTGGCAAATACCCCCTGGTTATTGCTGTCCCATCAATCATGGGCCATTTGGCAGGGCAGCATTCTTGAACAGGCGTTCTCTTCCTTTTAGCTCAGGGAAAGAACTTTCTCTAAGGGGATGAAATAAGCTGCTATATAAAATTTGATCCAAGTATCTGATCTAGGGAGTTATTGATCACATCTAGATATAAAGTTTCTGTATCTTTCTATTATTTGAAATAAATTACACCACCTCCAAATAAAACAAAAGCATCAAGCTAATGTTTTGTCTGTCCTCACTAAAGAGCTGCTGGGGCAGGTTCTGTTGAGATATGGGTGACAATGCAGAGAATGTAGCAGTTTGTTCATTTATTTTGTAAAGACTGTTGAAGACCATCGATCCTTAAGTTATCACTCGTGAGTATGAAATAGAAATGGAATAGGGAAGAGGAAAAAGATAGGGTGCCCCAATGTCTACTCCAACTCTAGTTTATCAGGAGAATGAATAGGAATTTTGCTTCTGAACCGTTAACAAAGGGATGGTTTATAGGCATCAGGGCATTTTGAGAGAAGTAAATGTGTCACCGATTTTAAATAGCAGTATTATCCAGCAGAGAGCAGATCAATGGAAGTTGCATAGGTTTTCAGATGCTTCAGGATATTAAAGAACAGTCCCATTTCCCCCCTCCATAAACCATTCCATCCAGAAGAATGATTTAAAATGAACCATAAATCATTATCAACTCAGCAACCAATCAGCATTCAGCAAAGTTCTATCCAGTCCCCCTCCCCTTTCGTCTTCCCTGGAACAATCTGCAGTGTGTTCATTTTTGCTAGCTCCTAGGGCTGCCTGGAGCAGCACTTCTCACGGGCTATATGGTAGAAAATAATAAGTTTTCTTTCAGATTTAATATAGAAAACCCAAGCAGAGACCACTCAAAATTGTCTTCAGAAAATTTAAAGTACTTGGAGATTATTAGTTTGATGATGCTCATTACATTCTTGATAATACTTACTGCTGTTTCAAAACAGAGTGAACATGTATGATAATTACAGAGATGTGCTCTGTGCATACAAAGGCAGAAATTTAAGGAATCTTAATAAATAAAGACTAAGCTTTTCATCAACTATCCCTAAGAGATTTCTGAGGTCCTGCCTGTTTTGTTGAACATGGATAATATCTCACAAATTATCAATACTCATCTATTACCAATTATCTTTTGATCCATGTTGGGTGCCAGCTATTATGAGAAGATCCGTAGTCTGTAAGGTTAAGATATCTTTATTTAGATAAACACCATCCAAATGTAAGCCAGAACGTGCCAGGGCCAACAAGGCAGGCAGGCCGGAGAGAAGGGACTCCCTTGTGCCTTGCTGCCCCTTAAAAACCTATCATGCATCATCCTGACCTCACCTTGACCATGCCCTGACAGGTGTGGTCAGGCACATCTGTAGTCAGCTTCTAACAGGCATGGTTTACACTGTCCCCTACACTTATGGACTGTGATATTGCATGAATGTGTGTAAGCATTCGTGTGTGCATGCAGACATGCTTTTGCAAATGTACTTGCCTATGTGTTCATGTGTGGGCCAGAAGTCAGCTTCCTCTTTTTCCCCCTCCCTCCCTCCCTCCCTCCCTCCTCCCTCCCTCCCCCCTCCCTCCCTCTTCTCCCTCCTCCTCCTCTCCTTCCTCCTTCCTCCTACCTGCCTCCCTCCTTCCCTGCCTCCTCTCTCTCTCTCTCTCTCTCTCTCTCTCTCTCTCTCTCTCTCTCTCTCTCTCTTTCTCTCTCTCTCTCTGAGTCAGGGTTTCTCTGAGTATCACTGGCTGTTCTGGAACTCACTCTGTAGACCAGGCTGGCCTTGACTCAGAGATCCACCTATGTCTGCCTCCCAAACGCTAGGACTAAAAACATGCACCACCACCAGCTTTGGCATCTTGTTTTTAAAATTTATTGCTCTCTATCTTACTTTTTGAAACACAATCTATTACTGAACCTAGAACTCACAGCTTTAGCAAGGCTGATGGCTGAGCAAGCCCTCAGAATCTGCATGTCTCTGCCCCTCCCACCTCAGTGTTGAGATTACAGGTGCTAATAACTGCTGGAGTTTTACATGCTAGGGATGTTAGGAAACCAAACTCAGGTCCTTATGCTTGTGCATGAAGCATTCTACCCATTGAGCCATCTCCTCTGCACCAGTAACATCTTTAGATTTTAAAAAGCCATTGTTTTTGTTGTTTAAGAGTTTCCCACATGCTTATAATGTTTATTCAAATCTATTCCTCATTCCCTACATTCATAGGTTTTCCCTACCTCTTCCACTGTCTCCCTCCAAACTCCATGTGTGCTTTTTAAAAATCCACTAAGTCTACTAAGTGCTGCATGGGTGCAGGACAATCTACTGGCATGGGTAGCATCCTGGAGTCTGCATCTCTGGAAAAAATTGACTGTCCCTCCTACAATAGAGAGTAACATCTTTTAAGACAGTTAAATGTGCTTGTAGTGTTAGAAAAGGAAAGACTTGGTTTTAGATAATAAGCATAAGCAAGCCATGGTGGAGATGCTATTTATAGACAGCATGTCAGGTGATGTCTAAAATTCCAGTGAATCCTGTCTTTACGGATGAATAATATTTCATTGCTTGTAAAGGTCCCAGTTCCTTTACCTACTCATCCATGTATCACTTAGGCAGAATCTTAATTCCAGTTCTTGTGAGTAGTGCTGCAATGATCATGGACTTGAAGGCATCTCTTTGTTGAGCTGACCCCATTTCTTTTGAATATATATCCAGAAGGGAAATTGCTGTATCATATGGCGTTTCTATTTTTAGTATTTTGAAGGACCTCCATACTGTTCTCCATAATGGCTGCTCTTATTTACAACCCCACTTACAATGTATATGGAAGAGTTTCTTTTTTCTCCACATGGTTTTTCATTTGTGGAAGCTAAATTAAGTTAACATGAATGCAGATGATCACTGGAGGTTGGGAAGGATGTAAGAGAAGGGAGTTTGGCTAAAAGGAGGTTGAACTGTATCACTGCATGTGATGAAATATCACCAAACTCATTAATGTATACCATGAATGTATGTTAATCAAAGTAAACATAACAAATATAATGCTCCAATAGGAACATATTTTATTCCATGTGTAAAGCCTTTGGTCGATTTTTATCACACTTTGAATCACCACACATTGTGGGGGAAAAAAGCCAGTGGAAACAAACCCTTAGCATGCAGCTAAGATCTGCATAGCTTGGCATTCCCCTCTTGTTCTCATCTGTCCTGCACCCATGTGCCTGTTCATTGCCAGGTCCTTTCCACACATTCAAGATCTGCCAGGCTCTACTTTTTCACACTTCATGGCTAGCTAGCTCTTTTTTCACACTTTCAGGGGGAGCATTTCTTTATTTGGGATCTGATGTATACACATATGTAAGAAAGAAAGTAGAAGTAATTTGTTGGGGGTGGAGAATCACCAGGAGCCTCATTACTCTATCACTATATGACCGTTCAAAGGATTCAAGACAAAGAATCCTGATAATCATAGCTATGTTTCACAAATATCTAGAAACTGTGCTCAGGATAGTTCAGAATACAAAGAAAGCATAAGTGGGGAATGTGGTTTATTGTGCTTGCCTAGCCTGCATAACCACATAAACTGTGCATGGTGCTGATGCTTATAATTCCAGATCCCAGGAGGCAGAGGAAAGAGGATCAGGTGTGCAAGTTACCCTTAGTTGTACAGAAAGAATGATGAAAGCCTGGGAGATACCTGACACCATTTTTTAAAAAAAATATAAACAAATGGTAACATTTTCTTTAAATCTGAGAAAGAGCTAATGAAAACATAAATTAGAGAATGTATGAAAGAATAGTCATCCATTTCAATGCTTTGCAAAGCATATATACATATGCATGCACAGCACTAACGCACCATCTCACCTTTGAAATATATGTGCCTTAATAACTTCAGGCTTTAATCGCTAACTCAATCTCTTTAGAAGAGAAGATTTTACATTTGTTTCTGCCAATCATTTGTGAGAGAAGGATACATGACAGTAGAAGAATAACAAAAGGGATAGTCAATAAAAAAGAAGCCAAAAAGAGAATTGACCTGTGAATTTTTTCTCCTTTCAAAAATCAGGAATTTATTATTTGAACAGTTTCATTAGACTATTTTGGGAGCTATAGTAAATATATATTAGCAAGTGGATAATATGAAGTTTTACATAATAAAGACAGTATTCCAAAAGCTAGTATAAAAACATTACCTTAGAATTTATTCTTCTTTTCTTTCTTATTGTGGATATATGAGTATATATGATTACTTTCTGACCTAAGTTTGCAAAATTGAGTTTACTAAGGTACTTTTTAAGAAACTACCACTTTTTATATGTGGAAAAATATTTTATTCATTTTTCCCCAAAATTGTGATTATTATTAAAGTCCATTGAGCTGGGGAGCTCAGAATTTTTACTTATTTAGGAGAAAAAGAAAACCTCATTGGCCATGTGATGTTTGTGTAGACAGGAAGTCATATCAGCTCACATCACCGGGAAGTCCACATAATAGAACTATTACCATATTCATTATTCTGAATATTTGGATCATTTTCCACAAATTCTTTAAGCAATTTTGATGACCATATCAGTGATGACCAGTTTGTGCATAAATTCTGATTTGCATGTCAGATGGTTTTCTTTTTACACATGTATTCGCAGAAGTGGAATTACTGGGTCAAGTATTTTAAATGTATTTTAAAACTTTGATAGACATTTCTGCTTTACCCTAGGAAAGTTTCCACTAATTTACACTCTCTATGGGGAGAAATAAATGTGTCACTTTCCCCACTGTCTTGCCATTTCTGCCTATGCTCATTTTGTTAACTCTTTCCTAGTGTCACCAGCTTAGAAAAAACATGCATTTCTGTTTTACTTTGGATGTCTTTCATTATTAGTGAGTTTGAGTGGCTTTCAGTTTGGTGATTTCCATGTGTTCTTTGATAAATTAAAAGTCTATGTCCTCTACACTTAGCTCTGCAAATTTTTGAGAAAGAACATAATTAGCAAGTTGAATCATATCACATGTATTTTGTTACTCATATCTATTTTCTCCTTTGTTAACATTTTAATTTTATTCATATATGTATTTATAGTGGAAAACTGTCTTATTGCACTGTGCTTTATATATAGTATCACAAATTTTTATTTTATTTAGCATCATTAAAATCCTTACCTTAGCCATTTTTTTTTTGTATTTTTCAATACTTTGATTTTCTGGAAAAGATGTAAGACCAATGCCAAGAGCTACCATACACCCCAATTTGATTCAAGTTTTATAAATTTATTGTTCTTGTCTTTTTTTCACCAATGTCTATCACATTTTACATACGTGTCACATCTCTACTGTTGTGGGATAATCTTTTTGTACACTGTGAAGATTTGTTTCTTCCAAGGCACCTTCTGATTGGATTAGTAAATAACTTAGCATCCAATAGCTAGGCAGGGGAGTATAGGCGGGACTTTTGGTGAGATATATGAACTCCGAGAGGAATATGAGGTACAGGGTTAGTCTCATAACAAGCTGGGCACACGGTATGGAGGAGAAGTAACAAGCCACGTGGCAGAATATAGATTAATATAAACAGATCAATTTAAGTTTCAAGTGCTGGTTTGGAGCAACCCTAAGCTAAGGCCAAGTTTTCATAATTAGTGACAAGTCTCAGTATAATTATTTGGGAGCTGGCTGCCCAAAGAAAGCCCTTCATTCTGGTTATAGAATGGGCTTTACTGTGTTTACTATTTTCTGCTTAGACTTTCATTTTGGAAGCATCCTCACAAAGTGAGGCTGTTTTCTGATCTTGCCTACCGTCTTCTGGCAAATTTGTGAAACCAATATTTTGATCATTTCTGGTACTGTTAACTTTGATCACTTGATTAATATGATATCCACAAGTTTTTGGTTTTATTCCTTTATTCTTCTGTAGGTAGCTATTTTTAGATTGTGTAAAATTTTGATTTTTAATATTCTCCTTCCAGATTTAGAATCCTTGATATTTCTGTGCCTGAATTAATTATTTCTGTAAGGATTTCCAAATGATATTTATCAAATCCCAGCATTACTTCCACATTTATTATTAGTCAGCATTGTAACAGGGTGAGTTATAATCTTTATTAACTATCATCTAACTATCATCAGTATTGTAATATCTGGAATCATTTATTTTGATATTCAAACCATCCTAGACTTGGCTGATGGGAGCCCCATTCAAACTGCCTTCTGGATACACTTGCATGCGTTATTATTCTTTCTTACTGTCTTGTTCACAAGATGTTTCAGACTCATGTTGTTGCTTCCCTGCCCCATCCTGATAATCTTTTCCTCTAAGCAAACCAAGTCCCTTGTAGCAGATAATGATACTTTCAAAGCAACATGTGAATGCTAGGTACTAGGTAATAGTCATTGGTACTAGGGTGCTAATGCTCTATCACTTTCCTTCCTCTCTGTCTCTCACTCTTTATATGTATCTCAAAGTCATGAATAAATATTAACTACTCTACTTTTATTCAGGAACCACTGTCTTCACTGTTCTCAGTGTTACATTTCTCTTTTCCCATAACTGGAAACTGGGTGTCATTATACTTACTTGTTAATTTCCTCACTTACTTCTCTTGAGTTTCTGTCTAAACACACTGGACTTTCTGCTATAGTTTCTTAAAGGGAAGCTAAGCTCTTAAAAGATGATGCTCCACTGGAGACCCTACTGGCATGTATAGAAAATGGTTCAATGAAATCACCTATATTTACTGAACTCATATGCACATATGCATTTTTAGTCTTTATATGTGAATTCAAGATGTCTTCAGTATTTTTAAGAGTACAGGTTTTATCTTTATTTTTTAAGGAAACTTATTTCTTCATGTGAAGTTTAAGATTCTGCAGAGATAGTTCTTGGGCCACTATTGTCACTTATTTTCTCTCATTTTCAAGAAGGGCAAATATAGTTTGGATTAGCATGTAGGTGTAAGATGTTTATTTAGCTTAATGAGAAATAGGAGAGCTTCAGATAAATGCAGGAGGCTTGAAAATACTAAGTAAAATGTAAGCAGATTCGATTGACATGAAAAAAAAACTTAAAAGATTTTTTACAAGGGAAATAGTCAATGGCTACATGAATAATACCTCCAATGACTCCGCCTCTCTTTTTCACTTCTCTCCTTTGCATTAGCTGTTTGGTTGTTTACTTAGATAGTGACTTACTAGCACAATTATGAGCCTATTGTCTAAAATGATGGTGACACACGCCTTTAATCCAGTGCTCAGGAGGTAAATACAGGCAGAACTATGTGAGTTATAGTCCATCCTGGTTACAGAGAAAATTTAAGGACAGACAGGGAAACACAGAGAAATCCTGTCTTGAAAAACCACCCACCCGAGACACACACACACACACACACACACACACACACACACACACACACACACACACGAGAGAGAGAGAGAGAGAGAGAGAGAGAGAGAGAGAGTTAAGCTAAAGAGTTGGGAAACTGGTCAACTTTAGCATACAGAATACAAAAGATGATCACAGTGAATCATTAAGAATCCCAATAATCAATAGCATCAACCATAAAAGCAAAGCAAATCAATAAAGATTTCAAAGTCTTATTATATTAAAATTCTTTAAAATTCAGAACAGCTGCGGGCTAAATTCAATTATAGTGCACAAATGCAACTCTTTTGAAGTTGAGTAAGCCATGGTCATATTTTGAAAAGATTATCAATGCAGTACAATGTTTACTAAGGAAGGAAGAAGAATGGAAGACATGGAAGTGGAAAGAAGCAACAAAAGAAGACAGAAGAAAGAGACTGAGAGAAAAAAGCAATACTTTCTCAGAACTCTGTAATGGGTGTTGATCAGCAGTAGGGATGGTTAAAAGAACCAACTGTAAGACTGGCTTCTTAAGATTCAAATCCTAGAAATGGATCTCAGGCTTTTGTTCATAAGAAAAGAAATGAATTTGGAGTTTCTTTTCTAAGTCCATATGAGTACTCTAGGCTTTATGAGCAAAGGAAATGTGGCTTTTCATCAGCAGGGGTAGAAAAATCAAACATTGTGGTCTTTCCACATGTTTCACTCTCAATAGTTTTTCACAATTATATTGCTTTAATTGAGACAATTATACAATTAACTCCCTGCCAACAACTACATATTCCTACCTTCCCTTGTTGTGATGAGTCATAGTGGCAAGAAAAATTTGAAATTATAATTTATATCATAGTGAAATATATTGATCTATTTGAAAATACTTTAACAATCAAAACTTTTATTAATAGTATCCAATTTTAGAATTTTCAGATTAGGTTATTTGTATTTAAATGTTAACTAAGATAGAATAGCATACAAAGCATAAAAGACTGAACCCACCACTCTGTCATTGACATATATCTACGAATCATGCAGTGTAAATATATAAATTGAAAACCAAATGGTAGCTATAATGTTTGGTAAATTAGTATTTAAAAATATTCAAATTTAAGAAATATTATCATCATTATTCCTTTGTATCCAAATACACATGAGATTTCTAAACAAATACCCCACTTTTGAGGCTATTGTTCTCAAAGTTAAGACATCTCAATTCATCAAAGTACTCAGATTTACTTTTAGTCTTTTTTTTATTTTAATCCTCTAGCTCTTATTCTGCAAACTCTCAGACATAATTTGAGGTGTCACACAGGAAAATGAACTGTCAGGAGGCAGTAAATCCTGCCATTGGTTAGATCCATGGAATAGTAGTTCTTGAACTGTGCACATCTGAATGACTGGCAATGATAATGAACATGCAGGCATTGATCCACCCAAGGATTCTGATTCCATTGTTCTGGGTGTGGCTCTCAGGCAAGAGCACTTTGACAAATGTAATAAGCTGAAGGGTTGAATTTATTGCAAATTGTGCAATAGTTATAACTAGAGATGAATTATGTTGCCTTAGCACATGTACTTCCATTGGCAGCATGTTCACAAGACCAAGAAACTATAGAAAAGTAACCTTCTGAGAAGAAATGTGTACATTAGTAGCAGAAAGGATTTTATTAATATTTACCTCCTTATTTTATTGATATTAAAAATCGTGTGTTCTTAATCTTTGATCTTGGACTCTAAAAAGCATCAAACACAGAACCAAATATTAGACTCTACATAGGGGTCCCTGCATTTATTAAGCAAAATGAATGTTTAAATTTGGGTAACCTTGGATCCCTCAGAAAGAATATATATGGGCAAATAATCACATGTGACCTCAAAGGTCAGTGCTGACTTAGGCCTTTGCTGAGGCAAGACTTTATCCTGTGTACCATATAAAGAAGCTCTGTGTAGCTGTCATTTAGACAAAGATAGTTTATTGAATGACATAGAATAGTTTTTTACACAGTATATTTTATATGTAATGATCTTCATAAGCTAATAAACTTTTCTGTGAAAAATAATCAACAAATTAAGAGAGACTGTGCTGAAGATGTTGAAAAATCACTAGTATATTGGGAATCTATGAAAATCGATAAGAAGATAGATAATGGATAGATGATAGCTAGATAGATAGATAATTGATAGATAGATGATAGATATAGGTAGATAGATAGATAGATGGCTTCAAGTAAAAATAATATATAGGAGAAAATAAGACATTATAAACATTAGCACATATATAAAGTTGAACATTTTGAAGAGTAGACCGGTGTATCATAATTGTTGTTTTGATACCTGAAAACAGACAGTTTGGGAAGACAGGCTATTTCTCTAGGGTGTTGTATGTAGGAAGCCTTCAAGATCCTAGAAGGCCATGATATTTAAGTAACTTAGCATTGATTTGCCTGTCTCATGTTCAAAATAAGTCTTTGGAATATTTGTAGACACAGCCATCTGAAATTAGTTGAATCCATGCAGCATCATTGCCTCCTTCCACAGATTCATATATATATATATATATATATATATATATATATATATGGGGGGACACGTGTTCTCTAAGTTGCTGGACTACACTGGGAGCCAGGCACCTCCTGGTGATTTATAAATTAATTTTTCCAGACATTACCCAGATATGCCAAGTCAGAAATACTGGGGAGTTTTTAGCCAACCTAAATTTTAATGAATCATCTAAGTATTAATGGTGTGAATTATATTTACTCAATTATCTCTATAGCTGTAGGAAAGAATGTGAAGGATGCTAGGATCCTCCAGAAACCCCTCTCTACCATTCAAGGAAGAAACAACCCACCCACCCTACCCCCTTCTGTTTCTTCTCTCCTCTTTCAATGAGACATGTTTAAGATGGATGGAAATATGATAATACTTGGAACAAACATAAATGTGCTTCAAACCCAATTATAAATAACAGGAAGCCTTAGGTATGTTTGTTGTTGACATTGAATATAAGCCTTTGTTCCTAATAAAGTTATTCATGTCTACTTACTGGTAATATTCAAATTACATGAGACAGTAATTAAACAGTACTTGTCCATTAACAGGTTCTTTTCTGTTTCTTAATACTAAATCAAACATAATTTCATTTGCAGTTAGTTCTGGTTCTAAAAATGTATTTTTGTGATTTTAATTTAAGAGAACACAGGCAAATGGGTCGGGGGACAGAACTTTGAAGATTGGGTGGTAAGTGCTTAGGCCTAAATATAAATCTTTAAAATAGTTATTTTTGAGGTCATGACAAAAATATTTTAGCTCATTGGAAATGTTCCCAGTAGTTGCTTTTCAACTATTTCACTACCTTTCTGGTGACATTGAACATATAACTTTCCCCGAATGATTCTGTTTCTTCATTTTGAAACCAAGCCTCTAATGCTCAGATTGTCAACTATATTTTGTTTAGAACTATACATAATACACAAATTGTATAGTAATGTTACAATCAACCATTTTTGTATAATGATATATTATACAGAAATATGTAGGTAAAACTATGATTGGCCATTAGATAAAATCTGTCCTAAAGATCCTTTACTATTAGTAAATTAGTTTTATCTTCCCTATGCCCCTGAATCAAGTAGAAATTCTGTATATTTAGAAAGGCATGTGTGTTTGTCTGTCTGTGAGTGCTTTTTTGTATTTTATAGGAGTTAGCAAAGCAACAAATTGGCATATTCATACATCTCTAGATATATTTATACATCAAGTGAGCTTCCTGAGTTCCCAACCCTACTATAACTTGTTCTCTGGCTCAAGAACTCTCCACTAATCTGCAAGGAAACATACTCAGATTTAGAATTTGTTTATCCATAGAAATGGCTTTTTTGAGGAATAATTTGAAGTTGTTAGCCATTGCAGATGGACTGCCATGAAAGTCCCAAGACCGAAGCACCCTTGTACCATGAGGACTCTGATATGTTTTATCTAAGTTTAGTTTATTCTTGAGAAGATCTGGGAAAGCAATATTTTAAAAGCTGCAATAACCAGTTCCCTAACACATTAATAGTAGCTACAGCCAAACTTTGTCACACCACTGACTGCATTTGGAATATTGACAGGAACCCTAAGGCCATGTTTAATTTGCATAAATTTATTAATCAAAAATACAAGAATACAGCCCTAATATTTGTTAGTGCTTAGATCTTTCCTGATAGATGGATGGAAACTTCTGGCAATTTGATTCTGCTTGCAATGAATTTGTGTAATAATCAGCTTTGTTTTCAAGAGAAGGGGAACCCAAGGAAGCCACATTGTAGTGCATGTATGTATGCTATTAAAATTTTTTAATCCTTTAAAACCATAACCCAGTTCTGCCTCAGGGAAAATCTAATCTAGAAAAAATTTTCCCCTATGACAGAACTTGATCATTAGTCTGGCTTACAATAACTTATTAAATAAAGATACAAGCCATAAGGAAAGGTAACAAGGTGAGAAGGGACAAAGACTTCTAGAAATTTTTATTTTTCTAAAAGTCTTTTACTAGCACATAAACAACCATCTTTAGGGCAAAGACAGAGTATTTTTTTTAAAGCTTTCTTAAATTCTGGAAAGTATTTTTAAAACAAAGAACTTCCTACGATTTAAACATTGTGTATACTTATGGTAAGACAGCTGTGGCTTTCCTGGATATTTTTTTAATCAAAGCTAGAAAAAGAAAACACCACCAGCAATTAGCACATGAATCTTCTTAGTTCTTTTTTTTTTTCAAATCAATCATCTAGTAGAAAAATCAAATAAATGTCTTGGTCATCACAGCCACTCTCCATGGTTCACTCTCTTATTCTACTCTTCTCTTACCTTGCACGATCAAGTACACTTGGGAGGTCTTGGGCTCATGCTGTGTCTGAACCGAGCATGTGTAGGATCCCTCATCGTAAACATCCACCTTCTGGATTCGGAGGCTGTATTCCAGAGAATGGCGTTTCTCCAGCTCAACACGAGGGTCCAGAGACCACTTGTCATGTCCGGCGAAGATGATGCCAGAGCGGTTCAACCAAGCCACTTTCGAGTTTTTGTCTTCTACCACACACCTAACAAAGCAGAATAATTCTGTTAGTGCCTTACCATTTCTGTTTGTTTTCATACTCTGCATGACAGGACTCAAGAAGACCAATCAAGACAAATAATTACAGGAATAATAAATCATTATCATGGTATTTCTGAAATTGCTATGTATTTTTGCCATTTCTTTTAAGAGCCAATCACCACCCAGTGTGTGGATGTCATTATGTTAGATTCGATTCAGCAATAAAATACTGGAATATGAGTTACACAACCTGGTAAAGTTAAATGATGATTGACTTCCAACTAGATTATCTTCTTCATGTTTAGGAAAAGGTCATTCACACAAAACCTCATCTGCTTAAGTATTTTGAGAATCATGTAATTCATACTGTGGCACTTTTGCTGAACTTCAAATTGTGTTTATTCATTCATAAATATGACCTACAGCCTTGTGAGTTATGCTATATTTTTAGAAGAATTAAACTAGATTTCAGAATTTATATGTGACCCTGAAGCATTTGGAATGCCCATGGGATGAGAAGTGTGTGTGTGTGTGTGTGTGTGTGTGTGTGTGTGTGTGTGTGTGTGAAGATGTATCAAGATAATCAAAGCAAGCATCATCTGGATTAGGTTCTATTCTCCCTGCTGAGAGCAACAGGCTACATAATAGGGGTGTGGGGGTTGAGAGATGCCTTGGTCCTGCCTCAAGGAGATAATGGTACAGACTTATTAGACTTCCTAGGGGAGGCCTTACCCTCTCAGAGGAGCAGATGAGATGAGGGGGGGGAAGGGGAGCAGGAGGAGAGGAGGGGGAATGTAAAAGATAAACTAATTAAAAAGAAAAGAAATAAAAAAAGAAAAAAAGAGTTTTCTATCAGCACTTCTGGTCATATTAAATGAAGCAATCTTTCAGAGGAAATGAAGAAAACAGATGTTTACTCATATTCCAAAGAAGATAATTTATTAGTGCTAGTATAAATGGCAAGATGTGTTGTGTGGGGCGAGGGAGGGAAGGAAGGAAGAGGGAATGCACTGCTTTCCTTCTTTTAAAAGTTGGGCAATGAAAGAAAATAAAAACAAAACAAAAAAAACCACTTTCTCTACATATCTCTATAGCAAGATGTATGTCTGCCCTACAGGACTAGGAACCCCAGTCTTGTTCACAGCTGCAGAACCAGCTGCTCAACACTCCGGGGCACAAAAGAAGGGCAGAAATTTCCAGGACCTTGACAAGAGAACAATTACAACAATATATTCTCCTGTATTTTCTAAGTCAAATCAAATATAAGATTCCTCCAGGCTGAAAACATAGACTGTCCACACCTGTGCATAGGGAGAAAGTATGAGGAATCCATGGGCTTTCCAAACCTGGCTTTAGTGGCCAAACCACATGTCTCAAAACAAGAAAAAAAGTTCAGTCTTGAATATACCCTAACTACTGTGCAATGTACTTCCTGCCCTATTCCATTTAGGTAAATGGCATTTTTTTGTAAGAGTGAAAACTTTACATAGTGTATTTTAAGATGCACAGGTCTTATGTTTATCCTTTCCTTCTTTGTTTCTACAAACACAGATCATTTTAGGTACTAGATATTATTTCATCTCCCAGGATGTGTTTCTCTGTCGCACAGATACTGTTGAGGATAACTACACATGTATGGTAATTATAACCACTCTATAAGGAGCATGACTCTTATTTCATGGACATGACTACTGCTTCTTCCAGACTTTGCTTTTTCTTTTTCTTTGGCACTTCTCTGCTCCAAGCAGCATCAAAAGCACTTTTTCAATTTAGGGTGATTTAGAATTAAGTGATAGTGTGTTGTCTGCACCATTAACAGAATTATAGAATGTAGACATTGACTTTTGTGTTCTTTTCTATTTGAGAGGATGAAAATGAACCTGTGTAAATGTATTTTAAATTTCCAGGCACATTTCACTTGTACTTTTGTAATATGTATAACTCAAACAGCAATAAGAAGACTTAATATATCACAGAGAAGTGTTCTTTGGTCCCCCAAATAGCCGTGATGTGTTTATAATATTGCAAAGATAAATAGAATGGGATGAGTCCAGCCACAAAGGATACATCTACAACAAAAATCCTACACCTCAGGCTTGGATGACATTGTTGAAGAGAGGGCAGAAAGATTGTAAGAGCCAGAAGACCAGGAAGTCTGCTATAAGATAGTGTCTCCTAGCTATTACAGGGAAGTCACCCCCATAATACTTCAACAGTATGAGAGCCTAGCCATAATATCTCAATACTGCTTCTTAAGCAGAATCTGAACAATGAAAATATCAATAGATATGTTACCACAGAAGTGAGGGATCTCACTGTATCCTTCACCAAGACAAAGAACTAATGATGACTGAAATATGGCAAATTAGCTCCTCCCAGAGATGAACTGCTAATTGGTTAACCAGTGAAATGTTGTCTGTTACAAAATTAATATAACCTGCTTCCCACTTAAAGAACTCAGCAAGTTGTGTTCAATATCATGAATTTGTATATAGCGAGTAATAATAATAAACAGAAGAAAATGTCAACTTGAAATGGAGTTGGAGGTTTAAAAAGAGTTGGAAGGAGGGGATGTGGGATGGGTTGGAGGGAAGAAAGGAAGAGTAGATGTAATAATTGTATTTCATTTTAAAAATTCTTAATAAATAAAAATCAAATGGAGCCAAACCTGACCATTTTATATATATGTATACTATTTTTTCAACTTCATAAATACAATTTTTGCATTATTCATCTAGACATTTCCCAAAGCAAATCTAGAATATAATAGGCAATTGGAAATGTTTTCCACATCAATTAGCATGTTCTCAAAGGCAAACAAAGGTCATATGGCTGCTGTGTTTCGTGCCCCCATCCTAAGCCCTACAAGATCTGCAAATAAATTGGGCCAATTTTCATACCTGCATAATGTAGAAATGCTATGTCAGTTCTTCAGGCTATTTTGGCATCATAGCAATTTTTCTCCATGGAAAATTTAAAAATCACACACATCATTATTCCAAATTACCTTTGGAAAGTATTCCTATCTATCTTACCTAAAGAAGCAGTTGATTATTTCAGCAGAACTGCAGACTCATAAAAATGCACTGACTGCAACAGTGCATTATACGAAGCTTTGTCATGGCAATCTACATAACATCTTACTTGTAGTTTTTGCTTCATCCTTCTTTACTTTTCAAATTTATCTCTTATTTGCAAACAAGTGAAAGGTGTGTTAAAATCCTGTCACATGTTTTACTGGTTTACCAGGTTATTTAAACAACAAAAACAAGAGAACAAAATTTCATATATATCAAAATTGCTTTGCTGAATCTTTAAAATTTCATTTTATGTAGTCAAAAGATTCCAAGTTAATGGATTCTTTATAGATGAGAAAACAATCCCTCCACAACGTGAAGACAATTTTTATGGTCAAAACTGAGCAAAATGCTCTTCTAGAACTAATTTATTTTTTTAATTTTATAAATCTTGATCTAAGGTGATAACTAATTTAAATTATAAACTGTACAATAAGAAAAAGATGCTAAAAACTAAAGTATTATTCTTAATTTGCATAACTATGTCTATTAAAGGAACCAGCCACTGAGTAATCACATACCACCTGGCTATGCAGAAATAAGAATGCTGGTACAAATGTGTATCCATCATTCACTGACTTGACAAGAAGCATCTTGAGTTTGCATAGTTAAGCTGACTTAACTATATGTTAGGCAGGTATACAGAGTGAATTAAGACTCTGGGATTGTACCATCATATTGTGATTAGAAAAAAATCAGTGCCATTTAGATGCTCTTTTCGTACAGGACAATGTTGTAATTCAGAATATATACATAATGACTTTGTCTCCCAAATCAGCTCAAGTTAAAACAGAAAGTGTGGAAACCCTTTTAAAAATCTGTTTCTTTTATGTATTTCTTAATTTAATGGGATGTTTTTTATCAATGAGCTCATGATATTGCAAATAATTGTGGGGTTGAGAAGGAAAGTATCAAACAATCTGGGAATGAATAGAAAGAGGGTTAGAGACTGTCATTGCAGGTTGGGTGGAATTTGTGGCTGGAAGCTGAGGGCATATAATGTTCTTTCTCTAGGAAAGCTTTTCAAGTCAGTATCCGATCCTTTCACTTGGGCCCTACTTACAACATCCTCATATCCAATATTTGACTCCAGTAATTTGAACTCATGTTTACTAAAACAGTGGCCTTAAAATTCATTGAAGACTCTCAGTGATTTAGCATAGTAAACATCATCTACTCTATAGATACTTTCAGAATTGTAGAATACTCTGAATTTAATTTATTATTTAATTTACTACTAAGCCAACTATTATATCTTTATTGGTTAAATAATACATCAAGAAAAAGTCATTAACATTATTTAGTATGAAATGATCAAAAATTTCAAGGTATCACTAAAAACTATTGAGTATTATATTAAATGAATTTGAGGGAAGTTCACCGAGATAAATAGCTTAGTGGGTAAAGGAAATTGTGTTTCAAGCCTGATGGCCTGATTTCAATCCTCTGACACTATCTACATGAAGAAAAGAGAATACAAATTCCACATAAATTGTCCTCAGACCTCCACATATATTCAGTAGCATTTACACACCCTACATCATGTACATTGCAAACACACACACACACACACACACACACACACACACACACACACACACACACAAATTAAATGATTATTTTAAACTTTAAAAGAAAACAGATAAAAATCACATCACTCATTTATTATTATATATTAGTTATTTTTGTTGCCATGATGAAACTTAGTGACCAAAAGTAACGTTTGGAAAAAGTATTTATTTTAGCTATGAGTCTATAGAGAGCCTATATAATGTATGGGTGGCATGGCAATAGGTGGTTAGAGCAGGAAGCTGAGAGATTGTAGGCATTTCAACCAGATACAGATAGCACAGAGAGTAAACTGTAGGTAGGGAGGCTATAAGTTCTCAAAGTCCATTCCTCTTGCAAAGCTTCACCCCCTAAACAGTCCATAACCTCCTCTAACAACCTAGGGGGTCAGTGTTCATACATGAGCCCATGTGGGACATATTCATTCAAACCATAACAACTACAAAAGATCATTTATGAAAAAAGTATTGTATGTAAACAACTTGATAAAAAAAAAAGCAAAACTAAGTGTTGTGTAGGTTGCCTTCTGCAATCACAAACTCTTAAATAGCAGATCGGTTACCTACCTTAAGTATAAAACTCTGTGTTTTTTTAAATCAGCATCTTATATAATGCTCAGTATATCTGAATCTACAAAAGTGTCATAAGAATTCAATACACTAATAAAACTCTGGAGTCCTGGGTCTCTGCAAGCACTTTATACTAGATATGTTAGCACAGTTGTGTGAATGGATACACTGAGAATTTCATTTAAGTTATAGGAAGTTAGTGATTATACTTTTAAAACAATGAATGTGACCAGAAACAAAGGAAATGTTCAACCTAGTCTGCACTAATATATCAACAATTTTGCTGGAAAGATTTCCATCATATAAATGACACTTTCCAATCAGACTGAATTCTTTAGTTGCTACTAAACACATCATTGCATATTTTAAAAAGTATTATTGGCTAAAAGCTTTTATTCTTAGCATTGGTATTTGTCTAAGCATAGTTTTATATGCTGTATATTCCTTATTGGAAAAGTAGAATCTGGTATTTATTTATTTAAGGCAAGGATAAAAATCCAACAACCTCATTTAATCAGTGGTCTAGGTTTATGAATGCTTCTGTAATTAAACACCGGGGGACATTGTCACTGGGTGGGCAGAAGAAGTTATTTTGTTTCTTTGAGAAATGACAGATTAGTGGCTCATAAGTAGATGCAATTTGTGTCCACAGGTGACAGTGGTAATATATAGAGACAGTTTTTGTTACGATTGAGAAAGGGAGTTTTTGCTGCTGGTATCTTGAGGGGAGACATCAGGTGTGTTGCTCTACATATTTCAATACACAGGGCAATAACCACACAAAAAGATATGTCCTGTGCAGAATACTGACAGGGGCAAAGGTGAGGAATGTGAATTAGGTCTTTATCTTTGGTTCAAATACCTAGAATTATAAGGTAAATATCTTCAATGCAACGGCATTTTCCTTATGGTGTAATCTTCTTCATCTCAAGTACTTAATATCAGAAAACTCTCTGAATGATATCTGAAGTTCATGGCAAAGGCAAAGCACTGAGACAGAGTGATTCTTTGCTTATAGGTTAATACTTACGCAACCTTTTTAAAAATGACTTAACAATATTTTAGCTGATCTGACACACAGAAAGTTGTATGCCTCTAAGCCAAGATGTATGCCATTTGCCCTTACACACTGTATACGTGTGTTGATGTCACTTACTATGCTCTAAAAATATGTGCCACTACTATGTGTCAACTGAAGGTAACGTATTAAAATAAGAATGGGCACACACTTGAGATGCTTTATTTATAACTACCTAATGATAGGCTCTTGTACATTGCATTTTTGACAGTGAAAGAAAAGGATCTAACATGTTTGGTTTCTAGTTTAATTTTTGAGAAAGTATTTCTCCTTAGTGTTTCACTCTTATGCAAAAGTAGCAACCATAATAAGCAAAGGAAAAACAGCTCATTGAAAAATTATGATTTGGGAAATATGTTTTTGTTTTTAATAGTAATTTAATTTAATTTTTATTATTTTTACTGGTATATATTTCTTATAACACAGGAATGGATTTCATAAGGACACGTTCAAACATTTTCTACTTTTATCATACTTCCCCCTAATACTTTCTTATTTTTACTCTTTCCCTTCTAGCAGGTCTCCTTTATTCTTCCCCTTATTTAACAAAGACAGTTCATGGTAAATTTACACATATTGGATTTTATTTGTCTACATGAAATCTAGGGTTCATAAATGAACAAAAATGTGTGATATTTGTCTGTCTGAATCCAGCTTACATCATTTAACATGACAGTCTCCACTTGCATCCCATTTCTTTGCCAAGTATATAACTTTCTATGGATGAAAAAACTTCATTATTTATCTAATTAGATATATCATTTTCTTTATCCATTTATCTATTGATAGATACCTATCCTATGCCATAACTTGCTATTAAATTTTGCTGCAATAATCATAGATGTTCTTATATCTATGTGATATAGTGACTTAAAGCCTTTCATGTAAACACCCAGGAAATGCCTGACTGGTTCATACAGGAGATATCTTTTTAACTTTTTAGGCCCATCCATATCAATTGTATTTCCATAATAGGCAAACTAATTTAAATTCTTAATGGCAGTGTATAAGAAGTCCCTCTTACTTCACCATCAATTGATTTTATTACTCAATAATGAAAGATTTTTGTAATACATATAATATGTACCTATTATATATGTATATGTACAATATACAAATATATGTATATATCACAAAATTATGTATATCCCAAATATTATATATATATATATATATATATATATATATCATATATTATGGAAAGAGGCAAGAGGTGAATTGAAAAGAACTCTTCAAGAGTGTGTTTGCCCTTTATTTTGATGCTGTTCATGTTGTATCTTCAATCCTATAAGTAAAGGCCTTAATGAATCAGCAGAACTATCATAGAATCATTTCACTCTAGAAGCAAAGTTAATTGGTCTTGGATGTGATGCTATATATTACCAACATTAAAAGTGTAGAATCAGGAAGATTTCAAGCAGAAGATGGAATAAGCTATCATGAAAATATCCCAGACTATTCTGACTCAGAAGTCCTTAGTCTGGCTTTACAACATTATTTTAAGAATAATGAATTCTAAGAACTATGCAAACACATTTTAAAAATATTCTGTTAGATAACTACAAAATTCAAGAAATATATAATTATTAATTATTTTGGGTTGGCTTTATTACTATTTTATAGCATCAGACTGAGAAATTAGAAAAGGTAATCTGGGTTTGAATGTTGACCCTTAGTAGCCCTCAATGACCTTTACCACAAGAACCTTCACCTTGCCAGATTGCTTGCTTCCAGATTTGCTTTGTGATAGTGGTGGTGGTGATGGTTGTGGTGAAGGATGTTGGAGTTTAACAATAATACAACTCTTACTTAAGATGAATTGCTTTTTGCATACAATGCTCTTGCATACTTAGTGGATAACATTGCCAAGCAAGCGTGCTTTTCCAGGCACTGGGAAACAAAAAACATCGATAGATACAGGTTATTGTAATGATTGTTTTATTCCAGGTTGTTAGACCCAAACTTCTGAATCTCTGAGATATGCCTCTTATAACATCTAATGGACTTACAAAGTTTTAATATCAAGACATTTTCAAAAATAACATATTGTGATATTAAAAGACTGCAAAAAATGTAGCAGATATTTTTCCTCTGGTTGTTAGAAAAACAGAGGCTTGTAGAGGTCAGTGGTTGTCAGTCTGTAGGCTGACATTTACCATAGGAGGGGGTGGAGCTGGGGAGATGATTTTACATTTAATGTCAGCCCCTTGCTCTTGCAGAGAACCCAAGTTCAGTTCCTAGCACCCACATTGGTAGGCTCATAATGACCTGTAATTCCAGCTCCAGCAAGATACAACTGCTCTGACTTTCCCAAGCACCTGCATTCACATTCACATTCACATCACACACACACACACACACACACACACACACACACACACACACACACACAGAGAGAGAGAGAGAGAGAGAGAGAGAGAAACACACACACAATTCAGAATAAAATGATGAACTGTTAAAAAATGCATAGCACTTGCCAAACGCATCCCACATCACTGAAGAACACCAGTGTTATTCTTCTGCAGCCCAAGGGTAATGATTGCCTCCTTAGATGCTTTTCATCAATAAATAAGCCACACATTAAGAGTACTTAGTGTGGCCTCAGCTTCTGGGTATCTTGAATCATAGGTCTATTTCATCAGCCCTATGAATTTTAAGATTATTTTTAGAGTCACCATGTGATATCAGGAAGAAAGGACACACATGTCTGGCATCCTTGATAAGTCCCTATAAAATATATAGATGAAGAGTTATGGTTGATAGTTAAGACAGAGCTAGCAAATAAGAAATCTTAGTCATTTCCAGCAGCATTGTACCTAATATAAGTCCCTATGTGTTATTTTGGGCACCCACATGGCAGCAGGCCTCTGGTGGTTGGCAGAAAGATTTATCCTTACAAAATGGTGTCAGAATGTCGTTTTACAAACTTCTACATATAAACTTCAAGAAAGCTTAAATGGGGATTTTAGAAACAAAAGAACAGAAACAAGCACGACTTCTTTGTAGAAGCATTTTCTCGGGTGCTCTCTGTTTTGCTAGAGACTGCAGAGACTCAAGCAGATCCTTCAAGAGAGGTTTCCTGACTCAGCATAAGCAGAAAAAAAACTGTTTAAAAGTTAAAAAAGAACAAGAAGGAATAGAGTAGCTGGGTGTGGTGGCACATGCCTTTAATCCCAGCACTTGAGAGGTAGAGGCAAGCAGATCTGTGACTTCAAGGCCAGCCTGGTGTACTGAGTAAGTTCAAGGACAGCCAAAGCTACACAGAGAAATCCTTTCTCATAAAAGGAAAAAATAAAACCGGGCATTGGTGGCACATGCTTTAATTCCAGCACTGTGGAGGCAGAGGCAGGTGGATCTCTGTGAGTTTGAGGCCAGCCTGGTCTCCAGAGCAATTGCCAGGATAGGCTCCAAAGCTACACAGAGAAACCCTCTCTTGAAAAACCAAAAAAAAAAAAAAAAGGAAAAAATAAAAGTAAAAGAAATAAAGTAATGAAAAAGCCATGTAGAGATGGAAAATATACAAAGAGTATGGTCATTATATGCTATATTGTTGTCTTTAAATTGTTTGATTGCCAAAGAAAGAGCTACAGCTGCTAAAAGACATTTGATTATAAATGCCGCTGAATTAATCCAACTTATACATTTTAAAAATGCTTTGACTTCTAAATTTAAATATAAGGACAGGCTACTTGGGAAACGAATTTCTGCTTTTGTTTACACAGAAAATGAAAAGCTGTGGATTCCTTCCACACTAATATGGTTTGATCAAGCAATAACCCCTAAAGCAGTGGCCCAACTGATCCTACACCCAAAACAGCTGAGATAATGCAGTCATAGATGACTACAGCTGGTTTCTGTGTTTTATCATGATCCCCATGGTATGAACATCACTCCCAACTAGCAGGAAGCAGTTTGGAATGAGTGACGTCCAAATTCCCAAATATTGTCTATAAATGTTTGTTTTCATTTAAATGGTGTTGGTTATAAGTGGTAATGATCACAGTCAATCTCTTTTTAAAGGAAAAAAGAGGAACAGGATAGGGAGATGAATACTTTGCATTGGTATAGATTTTCATTTATTGATACAAATTTAAGGTCAATTTTGTGATCTGCATAGTTAAATACAGATTATATAGTCAGGTGTAATAGTCAAAAATTATAATTAGGTTAGTTAGGTTTTCTAGATATACAGAGAAGTATTTGAGATAGATATTCTTCAAACCCTTCAAAGACCTACAGGATATATGGCATTTAAATGGTTTAGGGTTTTTCTTGACTTGAGACACAACTGCTCCTGGCACACTAATTATGTCAGAAAGGAGGATGGGCGGATGGGCGTCAAAGAATTTCTTTATGGAGTTTTCTTTCAACACGGCAAGATTAGCCATTTGGGCAAGAAACTGCTCTTGCCTGGACTATTTGTTTGCTGTATAAACTAGACATGCAGGACCCACAAGAAGTGACTGCTGAACTTACAAAACAAGATGAACAGTCCTGAAGGGTTGTAGATCTGCCTTCTTGAACTTGAACCTTAAATTTTCCCTTTGTAATAACTCAGTTGTTGACTATACCAAACAACTTGGAAAATGGTAATTTGCCTAGTCTTTGTTCACTGATAAACAACTTCACAAAAATTTTTAGGGACTTTGTTCTCTCCTGTTTGTTTGTTTGTTTGTTTTCTTCCATATCTCCTCTGGTTAAGAGGATCACGATTAAAAACAATACTATTTAAGTTGGGGGAAAAAAGAGGCTTTGATGCCATCTAGCAACACTGAGTGTCTTAATTACTTTTCTGTTGCTGTAATAAAGCACCATGGCCAAGGCAATTCAGAGAAGAAAGGGTTTATTTGGGGCTTATGGTTCCAGTGGTGTAGGAGTCCATTACAATCATGAAGTGGAAACCTTGCAGCAAGCACCAAGCACCAAGCACCAAACACCAAACACCAAGCATTTTAACAGGAACAGCTAAGAGCTCACATCTCAAACCCCAGATATGAAACAGAGAGGGCAAACTGCACAAGACTTTAAGCTCTCCAAAACAGACCCCAGTGACATACTTTCCCCAGCAAGGCCACACCTCCTAAACTTCCCTATATAGGGCTACCAACTTGGAATCAAACATTCAAATGCTAGTGACTATAGGGGGAATTTCATTCAAACTACCACAGTGTAAAGGATCTTTTTTAATGTTTGTCACTGGGTAACTCAGGCATTAAATATTTCCTAGTCTCTGTCCAGTCCAATGTGTTCTATAAATGGCAAACCTAACATAGAGTTTTCCTCCAGGACAATGAGAACAGAAGAGGGCAGCTGGCTCCTACTGTGGTTTGTGGTCTGCAAAGATCTGCTGGCACAGCTGGGCATCTCCTGGACCTGATGAGGCGTTTCTGTATAGTGTATGTCTTTGGAACTCCCATGTTGTATGAACAAGGCTCATGCCTTCCCAGACAGCAAGTGTGGGTTATACTGTCACCAAAGTAACAAGGATCTCCAACTCTTTCCTCTAGTTTGAACTACAGGTGCTTCTTGATGCCCCACACACTTTAAAGGATATAAGCAAAAAAAATTAAATCATGCCTTTGTTTTGATTCTCCCTACATTTCTCTGTTCTCCATTAAAAAAAAATTCCCTTACTAGAATAAGAAAAACCAAACTTAATCAAAGTTATGTCTTTGAAAGAATAAAATTAGTCTTGGGATCTGCCTTTGATATGTACCTAAAATCTTCATGCACTATGCAATTAGAAACAATTCCACAGCTATTTGAAGAAAATTCTGTTGCCTTATGAGTCATCACAAAATAAATAACAAAAAATATGCTAAGTTCTAAAAGGAAAAATAATGAGGTCTATACCATGTAGGCCTACTCTTTATCTCATTCCAGCAGTAAAGAGAAAGAAAAGTGCTTACAATAAATTATGAGGCACTTTGGATGAGCATTCTGATGTATGAGGCATGGCTGGAAAATCAGAAGACAGGTCTCCATAAGTCTCACTTGAAAACCCAGCCCCTTACTTTATAGTCTTATCATATCCAGCATTATGCAAATATTGCCATTGGAGCAGAACCACATTATAATATGAGTCATCATTGCATTACATGCATTTAGATATAATTCAGTTCAAATTGTGCCAAGACATGACAATTAATAGATACAGCATGCATGCCATTACAGAGTTAGCACATAGAAAATAAGTATGCAAATAAATGACTTAGGAAGGAGACAGTCTATCAAAGCTACAGTTAAGAAAGAGCTCTTCTCTCTCCTTTGTCTTCACAGGTAAGTGGTAAAAGAGATAAAAAAAAATAAAGGCAGGAAATTTAAAGAGCCAAAGAAGTCTTTACTTTTAAAAATATATTTTGTGGCTATATGGGTGAAATAGGGGACTCCAGCTGCTGCAAACTGGTGGAGATATTATCAAACAGATCCATCATAGGTGAAGGAAATGGAGCGCTCCCCTCCCCCAGCTGTCAGGAAGCTGATAGATCACTGCCAAATGCCTATCAATCACGCAGCACCTCTCTCACGGAGAATAGTAATCATAAGGATTTGTCTGACGTCTGTGTTGATTTCCTATCATTTGCTTTCCACTCCACCTCAAGTTCTGCATTTCCTGTCTCTAAATTACTTCATTTTTCTCAGTATTATTTTCTAAAGGACAGTGACTTGAGGAGGTCTTCACCCTGGAGCAACGATCTATTTCTATTTGTGTGTGATGTGTGTGTGTGTGTGTGTGTGTGTGTGTGTGTGTGTGTGTGTGTGTGTGTGTGTGTGTCTCCTTTCATCATATGTTTTCTTCCCATCATGCCTTTTTTCCCTCATCGAAACCTTTTGCTGAAAGCTTGTCATTCCTGAACAGATCAACAAGCAGGTCGTGAATAGGAGCTGGAGCCAGGCGATCAAAAGGAGCTTTAGAAGTTACTGAAAGAATTGGGATAAAAGCAAGGACAAGGGAGTTTGAATGAAAGCCCATTTGAGAGAACTCTTGTAATGAACTCATCCTGCTTAAGGGGCAGAATAATAGAACCAACTCCAGTGTCCAAGAGCAAAAAGCACTGACCCTGCTGGGGTGATGGAGGTGGAGGTGAAGAGAGACACCTGGCATCTGGATTTGACAGTGAGAGGAAGTGAAAGGCCGCTGCCTCTTGTATTACATCCACCAAATAATTTAACTCTGAAATATCAGAGCAGTCTGAGTTCAAGAGAGAGCTGTGGGTGTTCAAGGTGATGGTCCACAAAGAAGCCCTATGACTCAAAAGAACTTTTTTTTTTTTTTGAGCCTGAGGGCACTTATATACCAACTCTGACTCTGTCAGTCCATGCTATCAGAAGGGCATCTTTTCTCCCAGTGACTTTCTAATAAGGATCTTATATGAAAAGACAGAAGCAAGTGGAAATCAGTGTAGCATTGTGTGACAACTTTCCTCTCTTTCTTCTAGATTAATATCACTGTAGTCAACACTTGGTTTACCTGGCACCAAGAACTCTTTAGAATTCTAGAATCTGCTCAGCTGCATAAGTTATGTGTGACCAATCAATAACATCCATTCTTCCTTGAGAGCAGGGCACATCTGTTTGGTTCCATGAAGACCACTCTCTGAAGGATGTTGTAATCCACTATTCATCCACCAAGTCCAATAGCCTGAAGTATCTATCCCAGTTTATGTCTCCTCCCGCCTCCTCTCAAGTCTCTCAATCACCACCCTTATCTCCTCTTTCCTGTGCAACTGCATGATGCTCTTGTCTCCGGGTTGTACTTTTCTTCTTAGAGGCCTCATGTTAATATTGAGGCTTCCACTACACTTCATCTGATTGGAATCTAAAATATTACCATCAGCTGCTTCAAGCTGATATCTGAAGGCACCTCGATGTTAGGTACCTGAGCTGAAGCTTACCTTTTGCTCCCCTCTCCTTTCAAATTGTGAGCCTTCAGTTAACAGGGCCACAGTCTATCTCTGGTCCTAATTTCATAGGTGTGGAATTATTTCTGCTTCCTTCTTCTCTGTCATATCACATCAAATGTTATTTAATATTTTTCTTCCTATCACCAACCTCTGCTTTTCATCATCCCTTTTAGTATTGATGAGGCCCTTCACATTTTTTTCTAACAGCACTACAGGGCTTTTCCAGATGGCATTCTAGCCTGTGGCACAGCAGCATCCTCAAAGTCACAGCTACTGTATCCATCTTTTGTAAGAAAAAGACATGCATGAGGTTGAACATATAATCCACTTGTTTCAATATTTCTCATTCTTTTTAATCTATTAAACCAATAACTCAATCAAGTATCAGTCTGCTGGTGCCATTAGCCTGAGACCTCAGCATTATACTCTTGACTTGATTTGAACTTTATTCTTTTATTAGTTATTTATATTGAGGTTTAAATATATGAGTACTATATTCACCATCTTTTCTTTCTCCCATCTCTCCTCTTCAGCTTCTCTAATGATACTCCTAGATATTCCCTGTAAATTCATGAACACTTCTATATTTATTTTTTGTATACACACACAGACACACACACACACACACACACACACACACACACACACACACACACACACACACTCATACGCCTCACTGTGTCCATTCAGCATTTTATTTATTTGCATGTACTTAAGGCCCTTTGGAACTTCTTTCTTTATCCAGGCTCCAGTCTCGAAGATCCTAGAGATGGTTGTTCATTTTCTGTGAATCATTTGTTACATTCTTCCACAAGTCCTGCTTACTATACAAAATCCTTTTCAGAAGTTCTCTTCCTTGTGAAACGCCTCCCCTTCCTTTAACTGTTTCCAACTAATGCACACATTTTTATTCTTTGGACATTTTTGTTTGTTTGCATTTCATCATGATGTTAATATGTTAACACAGTGTCTCCTCATTCCTTTGTATCTCTACTACATAACAAAATGTCTGCACAAAAATTTCAATGGACAATTATTTAGTGAGTGACTAAATACACCAAGAACCTTTCACCTCTTACCTGACATTGTTAGCAAGGCTCATTGCTGATATAATCTTGAAAGTGGAAGAAACTTACTATTCCAAATGATTTTAAAGGTGGGGAATACAGTGATGAGGCATTTAAAATCGGAATTCATATCTCATTTCCATTTATATGCTGGTAGCATTTTTTACTTATGTTTGCTTCAAGAAATAAAAACTGATATTTTTCTATGATGCATAAATGATATACAACAAGAGTTTCACAAAGATGGGTGAGTTTTGTTTTGTTTTGTTTTTAGAGACTGGATCTCACTGTGTTGCTCAGACCAGCTTCAAACTCATGATCCGCCTGCTGCTATCACCCAACTGCTGTGATTATTGGTATGTATTACTCTGCCTGGCATTTGAAAGTAAAGTTGTGAAGGTTAAAAAGTGATCAAAGAGAACTTTGGAATGCAAAGAATTGGTGAACATGTATCACAGAATGGAAACATGTTTTCAAACACACCAGTGCCTGACCTTGAGTTAGGTGGACTTTACTAGGAACCTCAATGCTTTCTTTCTACTGCCTCTTATTATAATGTCTTCTTTTGAGGGCTTCAAGTGAACATGTTTTCACCCATGCTTAAAAGCCTTTTAAGGACTAAAGGACTAAAATTACTTTTAAGGATTAAACACCTTACACAACATAACCCACTTTTTGAGTTTACAGGGGCTTTAAGGTTGGATTATATTCAATTTTATCACTGCTCATCGCTAGTGAAATAGGTTAATTGGGTCTCAAACAACATATAAGATTTTTCTTCCTCCACTTCATTTCACTGTGAAATTAGCAATTATTTTTTCCTTCAAGATAATAACAGAGCCATGAAAAAACCCAGAAAGGATGGCAAAAAGTACATAAGGTAAGAATTTCTTTATTGATTCTTTCTTGTCCAGGAAGCCGCTGGAATCGAATATTCTACTGTTTTCCAAACAATGGGAGCAGTGTACATACTCAAATAAGACAGATTAGTTCTCTAATATTGGTAAAAAATTTTTTTCTTAATTTTCTTTTATTGTTATTAGGCAATCTGAACTATCTGGATGTCATTGTCTGAATCTGTGATCAGGACTGACCAACACTTCCTGAAGCCTAGAGTAGGTTTCAGTTTATCTGTCAGCTTGACTGGGCTAACCAATCCCCAGATACTTGGTTGCATATTATTCTTGGGTAGTCTGTAATTATGTTACTGGTCAAGATGAAGAAGTGAATTGGTGAATTGCCTAAGGCAGATTGCCCTCTATTTTATAAATGAGCCTTATCCAATTTGTCTACAATCTCAATGGAATTGAAGAGTGAAAAACACAGAGTTCTCTGTCTCTGAACCTTACATGAGTTAGCCTTCTTTTTTTTTTTTTTTGCCTTCCAATTTGGACTTTGGCCAGCATTTACACTTTGACTTTTTTGGTCTTCAAGCCTTAGGAGTAGTTCAGTGAAGTTCTAGTTTGCTCTCTATAGATGGTGAGGCTTCTTAGATTCCATAGCCATATGACTATGCTTCCTGGTAGCAAGTATTTACAAAAGTAAGGATACTTGTGAAATACATCTTGTGTGTACCATAGCTGTTGTTTTTAGTTTTTTCAGCCAAATGCAGACACTAAAATGAAAGACATACTCACATGTACTTTTCTTATTATAATTCCTCCTGTACAAAAGCAAGTTCCCTTTGGGCAGCTATCTTGGCCTCAGTTTAATGGTTTATTAAACACAGTAGTGGCCATTCAATCACTTCAATGACTTGACAATGATCTTGTCTCCTCCAGGCCTTCAACCACTTTCAGGGAGTTTAGGATTCAAGCAGGGGAGACTACTTATCAAGTAGTCATACCACACAAAAGAAGTCAGCCATCCTAAGAAATCCCCATATGGACACTCTACCTGCAGGTGGCTCAACCTTAGTTAATATGGCTTATCACCCATAAGAAAGCCCATACAACCAGCACTGTAGCAAAAAGTCATATGGCCACATACCACACAGGCACCATTCTCCTGTGGATGCACTAAGAACAGATGGTTGAGATGCAGTTTCATGGCTTGCTACACAAAATCAGCTCCATCTAATTGTTTCTACCTAACTTATTTTTGTTTCTGTCACATTCTCATCAACAACAGACCAAAGGAATAATTCTATCAAATTCCAAGTTAGTAAAACAATGATTTTAAATGAGATTACTTGAAGATCTTGTCTGAGATGTTACTTATAAAGGTGTGGGGGACCCCAAAGAAGCTTTTGTGAAGTTCCAGTGCATAATTGATGAATATCTCATGGATTCTGCACCATGGAGTCTCCTATAGTCTTCTTATTGAAGGACATAACTAATACTGTTCAACAAGATAGGTCCCAATAATACCAACTCTTGGTTTGGATGGACATGGTGACACATACTTTTAATTTCCATACTTGGGAGGCAGAAGCAGGCTGATTTCTATGAGTTTGAAACTATCCTGGTCTACATAATAAGTTGCAGTTTAGCCAGGGCTACATAGTGAGACCCTTCTTTACAAATCAGAAATAAATGACATGAAATATAAACCTTAGAAATGTTGATATATTAGTTACTATATTTATTCTGTCTCAAAACTAAGATATACTATAACCTAATAATGTATATACATCAAATATATGTTTTAAAAGATTTTGTTTGTTTTAATTACATGTGTATGCATATGTATTTATGTGTTTGCATATGAATGTGTGTGTATCTACCCATGGAGGCCACAGTCAACAGGTCCTCTGGAGTTCCAGGTGTTGGGAACTATAAATTACAGGTGCTGGGATCTGAAATTGGGTCCTCTGTAGAGAAGCAAGCACTCTTAAATGCTGAGCCCTCTCTCCAGCATAATATCATATAAATTTTCTATATTTTCCTCCATTTCTTATTCTCTTGCACAGTTCTTTGTTTCAGGGAATAATCAGGATAAGGAACTGTCTTGTCTATGTGACTTTCCATCCTTGTGTTTATGAAGAGTCTCCTACCTGGAAAATCACTTATGGTGCCATGTATTTCCTACTGAAACTAAATCTCTGTGATACTAACGGTTAAGTTACTGATCTGAATCTAGTGTACTCATGTAAGAGTGATTTGAGTGCTAAAAAAAACTCCTACAAATGGAACAGCAAGACAACTTAATGGGTAAAGGCTCTTACTTTTTAGGCCTGGCAACCTGAGTTTGATCAACAGAACCTGCACAGAGAGAGATGAAGTAGAGAAGCACACAAATAGAGTTGTCCCTTCACATCTACAAGTGCTCCAGAGAGCAGGCATGCACCATACACATAACACACACACACATACACACACACACACACACACACACACACACACTGAAAACCCAGTATGCATTCAGTAGAATAGTGTATAAAAATAAAAAGTAATTTCAAAACTACTTTTTTCCCATGGATCAGTCTACCTAGGTCCAACTCAAATCTTGGAAGCTTACTGAGGGTAAGAAAATCAGACTTGAGAAATTTACCCTAGGAAGTCAGAACTAGGGCACAAGAGGTCAGAGAATATATTTATTCACTAAATATTATGCTTTCTCTCAAGGAATCCCAGTTGATTCTTTTCTTCATCACTGTGTTCTAAAGAAACCCCTACCCTGGTACCCCCAGAACTCAGTGGTTGGAGAGTCTTGTCTTTAAGTTTCAAACTCTCTTGGCTATTTTCACTTACTGATTTCTCCTAATTATTATCTCTTAGCAACAAAATGGTCAGAGAAACATAAAGCAAGATCAAAAGATACATATTCAATGCAAAACAGCTCATCCAATTAGCCTCAAGCAACAAATAGTGCAGAACAGTCTCTATTGTATAGTAAAGGATGTTTCTGGGAGCCTGATGTTGTTAGATGAAAATCTGCTTAAGGCTATGCTAAAAAAAAACAACACCCAGCAAGCCGATAACAAAAGCAGAACAGACATTCATTTTATGTTCTTCTCAGCTGCTCACACTCTTTGTCCATGAGGAGAAAAATCTAATATTATGCCAAGATGCTCAAAGGAGATTAACAACTTTTCATTAGATACTAACTCCTTCTATGATATTATTTTACCCCTTAAACACCAATTTTTCAATAATACAAAGGAGCTGAGCAGGATAAAGTTATTGTAGAGAAAACAGTATGTTTATTCTAGTATGACCCTTTGCAAATTGCTCACTAGTGAACTCTCTCACATTTCACGAAAATAGGGAAATGGAATTAACTCTATTACATTATTCCAAAGTCTATAGTGCTAGTGTGCATCTGTGCCAAAAATCTCTTTAAAGGTTCTCACAGCAATACTATTCTCATTCAATGTAAGATAAAAGGAAAGAAAAATATATGTCTGAGTCATTCCTCACTTATCCTCGCTTATCCCCATTTGAGGACCCTCAAACCTCTGCAATATGATAACCTTTGTAATTTTACCAACTCTTTTTTTTCCTGGTTTTTCCTCACTTCTTCATCTGTTAATGCTCAATTTTTGTCATAGGTCAAGAAAAAATTAGTTCATTATATAGCATACATTTGAAGACTGTTTATTTTCTATTTTTTGCTTGCCATCCTCCTAAAATCTACATTCAGCCACAGTGGGATCACAGATTTAGAGGCGGGTTGCTGCCGGGGCTGTGCCAGGTATGCTCATAGTAGAAGCCAACATTACAAACAGACCATAGGTGTGCTTGGCCATGAATACCTTGTAGCACAGAAGAGCCAGCTACGTACTAAATGCCTTCTGAAAGTTTGATTGGCATGTGAGATACTTAGTATGATGAAGGCATTTGTAGGGTTCATGGAAGATGGATTCTTTTTTTAACCTCTGATTTAGAAAAAAAAAAAAAAAGAATTGGACCACAGCTGGTGATAGTCAGTCCAGGATGAAGGAACAAGTATTGCCAACGTATCCTTTGAGAAGGTTCCAGGAACAGTGCAGCGTGATGCAAAGGACTGACTGTTACAAAGGCCTTCCAGGCCCCGTGCAGTCTGTTGGTTGCCAGGCACCATCACTGTCAATAGAAACAGTTTTGTACTCAACTACAGAACACTGGCTCTGAACTGCTCTGTAGTCACACAAGCATTGCCATTTCGAAGTGGGAGCATAGGTAACTAACGACTTTTCCTTTGATCGATAGAAAGTTTTATTCCCTTATTGACAGGTGCCTGACAGGAGATTCTTCCTAATACTTAAGGTTTGGGGATTTCCACTGACACACAAATTAATTCTTTGTTTTCATGGAAACCTATATAATGTTTCAAAGGTTTGTTTAGCATCACTTACTAAATAGTAGTTTCAAAATATCCCTATTTGAGGACACTCAAAACCCTGCAATATGATAACCTTTGCAATTTTACCGACTCTTTTTTTCCTCCCTTATTCATCTGTTAATGCTCAATTTTTGTCATAGGTCAAGAAAAAATTAGTTCATTATATAGCATACATTTGAAGACTGTTTCTTTTCTGTTTCATTAATCCTGCTAATTTATCAATTAATTCGGCTAATGACATTCACTCCCTTTGCACTGCTCCTCTGATAAGAGTTTCCTAAGGAAAGTGCTGTATTGGTTGGCTGTTATAAAATATGTTCCCAGCAGAGTTACAGCAGGTCCCTTTAATGCCACAGGCATTAGGATGAGCACTGCCTTCTGTAGAGGTAAGACTTAACTGAATAATTGAACCAAGTTACATCCTACCTTGAATGCTGAATAGTTGTGGCAGAAAAGTTGATGTTCTTTTAAAAATACAAACAAACAAACAAACAAACAAACCAGAAGCACTTTTTATTAGAACAGTCAAAACCAGAAGGGGGATTTTTCTTAGAAGTGTAGATACTGGCGGCCCAGCTGAGCAAAACCAACTACTTCTTCAATCATGACTTGCAGTCATGCCTAACCTGATGGGAACACACGTATGATGGTGGTTAGGATGGGAGAGATCAGACATCAACTAAGATACACAGTCAGCAAGCAGGATGTGTAGCTGTATACATTGGCAGTACCCATAGCCAGCTCACACTCCCTACTCTTAGAACTCAAGAGAGGTGTGTACAAGGGCAATGAGCTTCCTCATTGCTATAATAAAACTAAAAAAAGATACCCAGGAATGAAAATGACTCAATCTGAAGAAGCCCTTGGTTTAACAACTGAAAGTTACAATTTGTAAAATTTTTATGCTTTAATAGATGGCTTTTCAATAGTGGAGAGGCTACCTTAAATGCCCTTCTTCTATAATGAAAATGATGACTACCTTAAACGTCATCCTAGAGCCTGCATCCACTCGCTGATGGAAGCAGAAACAGAGATCCACAGCCAAGCACTGAGCTGAACTCTTAGAATCCAGTTTTAGAGACGGAGGAGTGATGAACACAGGTCAAGACCATGCTGGGGAAACCCACAGAAACAGCTGTCCAGAACAAATGGGAGCTCATGGACCCCAGTCTGACAGCTGGGGAACCATCATAGGACCCAACCAGGCCCCTTGAACATGGGTGTCAGTTAGGAGACCTGAGCAGTCTATGGGGCCTCTGGTAGTGGAACAGTATTTATCCCTAATATACAAATGGAATTTGGGAGCCCATTCCCCATAGAGGGATGCTCTCTCTGCCTAAGACACATGGGGGAGGGCCTAGGCCCTGCCCCAAATGATGTAACAGACTTTGGTGATTCCCCCATGGAAGGCCTCACCCTCCCTAGAGAGCAGAAGGGGTATGGAATGGGGGGTTGGTGAGGGGCATGGGAGGACGAGAGGGAGAGGGAACTGGGACTGATATGTAAAAAAAAAAGTTTCTAATTTAAATTAAAAAGGGGGGAAATAGATGGCTTTTAAGACCCATGATTAACCTATAGATTTTTTTTGTTGTTGTTGCACAGAAGAGATTAGGGCATTTGTAATGAGGGAGTCAGGGTCTGGGAGAAGTCTTGTGGGAGAGTTACTATCTCTTGAGAATCTGTAGTAATTAATCAAGGAAGGAAGGAAGAGTTTGGTATAGAAAGGAACAATTAGGGGAATTAATGACCT
Source organism: Cricetulus griseus (assembly GCF_003668045.3). Taxonomy (NCBI): domain Eukaryota; kingdom Metazoa; phylum Chordata; class Mammalia; order Rodentia; family Cricetidae; genus Cricetulus; species Cricetulus griseus. The sequence goes on from NC_048597.1 coordinate 48,454,026, forward strand.
ATCTCCTCAGGGGAAGTTTTCAAATCCCTGGGTACCTATAGTTGAAATGACTTTTAGCCTTGACATATGAAATTAGTCTCAATATAATTGATGTGTCATTAAACTTTCTGTGGTTCTGAGGGAATTCTCTTAAGTGCCAGTGACTTTAAACTTTTGGAATTCTAGAATCCATTTTTCTAGAATCCATTTCCCACTAACATAGTCAAACAACTAGTGAAAAACTGCAATGGTGCCTCACAGGCATGTCTGTGGTTTTGATATTGTGACACAATGTTGTCAGCTATGATGTTCACTTTGGAGAAAAGTGCAATGGAGTTAAAAAAAATCACAAAATAAAAAGTCCCTCCAAATATTTTAAGTAACTTTACAATTTTCTCTTGAGCCACTCTCATAGCAATCCAATATGTTCAGGCAGTAGGAGAAAGGAAGAATAGCAAAGAGGAAAAATGTGTAGAAAGATTCATTTGCAGACCAAGAAGGAGGGGAATTGCAGAACAGATATTAGAGAATCAGGTGTTTTAAAAATCTGACATGAAATTCAAAGGTCTCTAATGCTGTGTATACAATAGAATAACATGGGTGCCCATGTTCAGAAACCAAGCTGCCTCCTTTCATGCAAATCAACCTTCCCTCTCACCCTCCACATGGGAATTTTGCCACCATTTTCTTCACTATTATAATAAAACATTTAATCTGCATCAAGGAACTGAGAAAAATATGGACAAATTCCACCATAGTATTAATAGTGTTTATCTTTGGTGATTCTTGTTTAAACTACTCACAGTCATACTTGATTTCATTGGAATTACACAGCGTTTAAACTTGTATGCTCATGAACTTTGCTTTTAAAGTGACTATATTTAAGGAATGCTATAATTATAGAATAGTATATAGTCTCTCCTACCTATTTACCATTCGCTGTTAAAGGCAATCCCATAAAAATAGTAATTTAGAATAATCCATGTGAATATGGATTTAGTGTGCCATAGGTGAGGCTAGACTTAAATATCTACTTATATTCAAACCTCAGATGAAGCATTCTCAGCTGATTTTCTCTTATCATGACTCTCTGAATTCATAACTGGCTCAAAAGTAATCTTCACTGTTTGGCTATGTTCCCAAGGTACACCTGTAACCTCTGTGTAAGGATTCAGAATGGATGGAATTTAACAGGTCAGCATAGATAAAAGAAGTTCAGATCTGGGCAACAGAACATATCAGAACAACCACAGTATCTATCTACCCATAGTAAAACAAGCCCTTTCCTACCCTTGCTCCAAGATTCCCTGACTCTTAGTTTCCCAGATTCCCTCTTTTACTTTCCTTTGAAGCATTGCTCAGTCCTGAACACTCTTTTTTATTGCTATGGCCTGGTTATTACCATTTGTATAACTGTCTGATGCCCTTTGCTTTTTAAACACCACGTATCACAAACCCTCTGTGCCAAGTTACTTTTGGAAAGCATGAGCTGGGAGCAATGCCCAGAACAGTCCAGGGCAGTGCCTTTGTAAGAAAGGAGAGAAGGAAATATCCATTCCTCTTGTGCAGGGTTTATTCATTATATCATTTCTTATTTCATAAAAATATATGCATTACAGAAAAGCACTTTTTTTTCCTGGTGCCTTAGGGACTGCTATTAGAAAACCAGAGATCCTTGGGGGTAATAAAATTGTGAGATGTAATAAAATCAGACACTTAAAGAAAGCAATAGTACCACTTTTTACACTCTCATAGTTAAGAGAAATAGTAACTTTGCTTTTATAAAACACTAAAAATAATTCTCTTAACATTTATAATCTTGTGATACCTACCAAATAAATCACACAATGAAAATCCTGAAAGTGGACCCCTTGGGTAGATTTTAGACTGCATTAAGCTTGCCTACACTGTGGATCATTCCTCTGCGTGGGTCATAAAGTTGGGAGATTCGCATTCCTTGTCTATTCAGTTTAGTTATTATGTCAGCAGGATGCAGAGTCCCCTACGTTTTATTATGTTTTCATTTTATTTTATGCCATTGGGTTAACAGTCAAGTGTCTCAGCTCACAGTATCTAGGATAACTTGCAAATATAGATGCTTTTCAATAGTATTTTATGAACTGGAAGGAACTGTTTTGCTTATTATTCATCTCTTTGTAAATGGTTGAAGGTTTTGTAGGATTTGGAAAACACTTTATATGGAATTTTTTAATCTTGCTCAGACATAAAATGAGGAAGTGTAAAGTAAATGTGCCTTGAATTTAGGAACTATGGTGGCTTCCCAGGACATGCTAATACCTTCAGACTGAATGCATAACTTGAATATATTTATTTTTATAAAGCTCAGTATTGATTGGCTACCCTCCACTCCAGACAGTGCTAAAATACATTTGTATGAGCTATCAGATTTCCTTCTCATAGTAGCTCATGTAAGGCATGTTCTCTGACAACCTGCACTTTCCAGAAGAGTGAACTGTGTAGATAGAATGATCACATTGTTACTCAGCATCTTCACTACTGACTAGGGCTTCCACATTTTTACATATGTCCAGTGGGTTTCACTCTTTTACCTGCTTAGAGCTTTCGAAATGATATTCTGCTCTGTCCTCTCTGTGTTCCCCATGCTTCCTCACTTGAAAGGAAATAGGGTCCTTTTATTGAAGTTGGAGTAAAGTTTGTGAGAAACAAAATTCCAGGTGTGCTGATCCATTGACTTTTCAGGAAGTTCCTCAGGGTTACAGTCATCACCTGAGGTTTGGTCTTCCCCATCCTTTACCTACCTCAGACACACCTATAAAGAAGAATTGGAGAGTGCTCATTGGGTTTCAAACCAATAAAACTGGGACGCCCACTCAGAACTCAAATAAAACTGCAAATTCAAATTTTATTTATTTATTTTTACATTATTATCAACTCCCACACCTCATCAATTATAAGGTTTTGTATTTTTAGCATTAAGACTGGATTTATCATTCAGAACATTATGATGATTGGTGATTTTCAAAACTTTTATGTTCACTCAATTATCTTGGAGACCTCTTAAAACACAGGTTCTTGTTCAGTAACTCTTGGTGGGACTGAGACTGGTGATCAGACTGTGAATTTTTACTCCAGAGTTGTAGACACTCAACTGTTTAGTCATGGATTTATAGAACAATATTTTCTGGTATTGTAAAATGCCATTTCATATTGCATTTCTGTTTCAGAGGTACTGTTTGCATTTTTAAAAAATGAAAAAATCAGGTGTGGATTACCAGAGATTGAGTTTTTATAGAGAAGGGAAGGGCTAGGTTTACAACAGCTATTAAAAAATACCCATATATGTGTATGTGTGAATCCTATTATGCTAATTTGAATGAGAATAACCCCTCCCCCCCACACACACATGGGCTCATAAACTTGAACTCTTGGTTCCTTGTTGGTGGAACTATTTTGGAGAGGATTCAGAGTCATGGCCTTGTTGAAAGAGGTGTGGTATTGTTGGATGAGGTGTGTCACTTGGGGGTGGGTTTGAGATTTCAAAATCCCATAGGTCCAATATCTGTCTCTCAGTCTCTGTCTGTCTATCTCCCTCGTTTTCACTCTGTCTGTCTCCAACTTCCATAAGACGCAAGCTCTTAGCTGCTGTTCCAGTGCTATGCCTGCTTGTTGCTACACTCCTGCTACCATTATAGTCATGGATTTCCCTGCTGAAATGTAAGCAACCCCCAGTTTAATGCTTCCTGAGGTCATTCTGTCTCTTCACAGCAATAGAAAATAACTGTAGTAACTGTAATGGGAGCTAGATATTTTTAAAACACAAATATTGGATCAGTTTAATTGTTAAAAAAAGAGAAGAAAACATTTTCCTTCATGGAAAAAGTTAATCATGATGGTTCAATGCAAAGTAATTACTAATTATATCTAATACATGCTTCTATTTTATTGCCTTATGGTATTTAATGTTAAAATAAAGATCTATAGAAAATCTTTGAAATCACTAAAATGTCAAAAATTATACTTAAATCATTTCTATCATATATTAATATTGTCTAATAATAATTATACTAGTTTATATGTACATATAGCACAATTTGACAACACTCACCTAGCACAAATTATCTTCTTTTATTTCTACTTTCTCTTCCCCCCAATTTTTTGTCCCTACTAGTTTTTTCCTCCAACATTCGACATATTACCATACACACGTGATAACTACTTGTGTCTCTTTTATTTGTATAACATGCTCACCTCTGGTTCCATTCATTTTCTGCATTGTTCTGCTTTGTAGTTGAAAAAAAAAAACTTACTGTGTATACATTCATATTTCTTTATCCATTCATTCACTGAAGAGTAATTAGGCTCATTACATGACTTAGCTATTGTGCATTATGCTACAAAAAAGATGAGCATGCAAGTATGTATATACCAACTTTCATCCTTTTGTGTATGCACCCAGGTGTGCTGCACTTGAATCAAATGGGAGTTTCTTCCTTCTTTCTTGCCCTTCCTCTCTCCTTCCCTCCCCTCTCCCTCCTTCCCTCCTTCCCTCCCTTCCTCCCTCTTTTCCTCCTTTCTGCCCTCCCTCCCTCTGGCCTTTTCTTCCTTCCTTCCTTCCTTCCTTCCTTCCTTCCTTCCTTCCTTCCTTCCTTCCTTCCTTTAGAACATGCTGATTTCCATGGTGACTAAACTGATTAACATTCCTACCAACATGTAAGGTCCCTTTTCCCTGCATACTCATTAACCTGTTTTATCCCCCCCTTGATAATGGATGTTCTAACTGTAGTGAGATTGAATTTTAATTGTATTTTAATTCGTATTTCTAGTTTTATCTATATTCTGTTAAGTCATAAGACTATCTGTGTATTAGTCCTAAGTGAGAGGTCTCTATCAAATCCCTCCCCTCCGGGTTCAAGGAAACCCATGAAAGAGAAGCAGAAAGAGTGTAAGCTCCAGGGGGATAGAGGACACCAGGAGAACAAGGCCCTCTAAATCCACATGAGCCAAGCTCCTATGAAGTCACAAGACTGAGGCAGCATGCACAGGGCCTGCGCAGATCAGCACCCATGTCTTCTGTATATATATTATGGCTTCCAGTTTAGTATTTTTATGGGATTCCTCAGTATGCAAGTGAGTGGCTCTGATTTTTGTGCCTTCTCTTGGACATTTTCCCTTCCATTGGTTTGTCTTGTCCAACTCCAATATGTTAGTTTTTTATCATATCATGTTTTATAAAATTACATTAGAATTCCTTAGAAACTTGTTTGTTTTCAAATGAGAGGGAGTAAGGAAGTGGATCATGATTGGTGGTGGGAGTGGTGAGGAGCTGGGAGGAGAAGGAGAGGGGAAACCAAAATCAGTATGCATTATGTGAGAAAAAAATCTCGTTCTCAATGAAAGGAAAAATTTATGTAGAAAATGGCTGGCTAAAGAAGTATTACATGATGAGATGCATGTTTGTATATATATTTATATAAACTGTATGTTACTTATACCAAACTTATTCAAGATGGCTTAATTATGTATGCAATTAATATTTATTAAAATATGTAAAGGACTTGGGGAAATGGAAAATCATCTTAAGATAAAATGGAGCAAATATTGAGATTAGTATATAAAATATATGGTGTGATTTCTGCAGCTAATGGCAAAGATTTTATAAATACAGCTCTGAGCAGTCAGCACGGAGATAAAGGCATACTCATTTACATAAGTCACTAAGGCTAAAAAGACAATTTCTTTAGTTTACAAAAAGGAAGCCATACAATGTTCCATATGATGTTTTCAAGGACAATCTTACAGTAATAGTCTTATCAGGCAATTCAGATAATGTAAATTTATTCAGCCATAAATGTAGCTGCTGCTGATGGAGAGATAAAGACACATACATTTTCTCAGTGAGCTCAGAGTCCTACAGATAGACATATGTCGTTAAAGAATTTCAAAGAAGATGGATTAAAAAAGTATATAAGGAATTTTGAGGGGGCCAATTGAGGAAGAAATCATTCAGCCAGAGGAGAATGATGGGGGGGGGCACAGATTGCTTTCTGAAGCAAGAAGGAAAATTATAACTGAACAAGAATTCTGCATTGTTAGAAACACTAGACATCTCAATCTCAGTGTGTTGTGGTTTGTGTCTGATAGAGAAAAAAAGAGAAAGCTGAGGAAAGAAGAAAAGAAAGGGGAAGAGAAAAGAAATAGGGAGAAAAGGAGAGCAGTGGGGAGGACTAGAAAGTTCCCAGAGCTGTGTGGAACTCAGTCTCTGGGATGATAAAATTATGGAATGAAGATGAATCATAGCAGAAGCATTGAACGTCTGGTGTTCTCTCCTTACGGTAGGCATTTGAGCAGTGGCTCTCAGCCTTCCAATGCTGAGAACCCTTTAATCCAGTTCATCATGTTGTGGTGACCCCCAGCTACACCATTATTTTGATTGTTACTTCATAAGTGCAAGTTTGATATGGTTATGAATTGCAATGCAAATATCTGTGTATTCTGATGGTCTTAGGTGACCCTTGTGGAAGGGTTATCTGACTCCCCAAAGGGGTTATGACCTGCAGGTTGAGAACCACTGCATTAGAGAAACAAGCTTGAGGTGCTGATATAAGGGTAGCCTATAAAGGAAAACTCAAAGCATTCTAGCCCCAGGTTTTAAAGAGCAGTACATGTGTTTTGGTTCTTAGATATCTTTGATAATATGACTAATACTGTTATCTCCTGCATACAAAAAAGCTCTAGCATATATATGTATGTAAAGTGTGAATTTGTGTTCAGCAGTTTGTGACTATCAAAGAACTTTATAACTTCTCCATAAACCCTGCCTAAAGCAAACAGAGTATGTTTAGCAAATGCATCAAGCTATCTCCATAAACCAGGGAGTCATTTAGATATTCCTGCTAACTCCCTCTAATTCTATGTTCTTCAAATGACTTTGTGGTTATAGAATCCCTAGTTTCAGGTGGATGAGAGACATCATGAACCCCATTTCTGGAACCCCAGAATAAGAACAATCCACCAGGGCAATACCTAGAGTTGAGGAGTCATAAAATCTTCAATGTTGTTGACACTAACCATGTTTTATTTGTGTGCAGTATTCTCATTAATTGAACTCTGTGGCATTTTCATGGACCTTTTATCCCAATAGTACTTGCCTACTGCAATACCTAAAGCTAGAATCTGAAATAGTGAAATGTTTCTCAGTATTGAAGTTTCAGTGCACACAAAATAAGCATAGCTAAATATACAAACACTAGGACTTGCAATGAGACATTCCTGATTCTCTGAAAACAGCCAACCATGAACCTCTCAGGTCAAGAAAATGAGTTTATTCCAGAGCTGTCTCCTAGGGGTGAATAGCTTGTTTATTTTTATTTTTTAGCCAACATAATTTTTGCTTTATCTAAACTTTCTTAAAGAGTTTTTGAAAGAAACAGTAATTTCTTCCACATTTGGGAGAAAAATTTGGCAAAGGGTTTTCATCTACCACAGAACTCCGTAGAATTTAAAACCTGCAGCACACATTTAGTTTGATGTCACAGGGACGACTCTTTAGGCAGTATAATTACCAACGAAATGCAGTGAAGCCTGTCATAAGGATGACAAAATTGCAGCACAGATCCGTTAAGCCATTTGTTTACAGTGACACAGCTAGCAAGAGTTAAAGCCAAGGCTGACAGACTAACTCCAGAGACTGCACAGAGACTCAGTCTTTCACCATGCTCCTTCCCAAACATAGTCTGAAAACAGACGTACGACATCAAAATATTAGAAACAAGATAAATGTGGGTGCAACTACTGAAAGAGGACAGATAGCATTGCATTTAATAGAGTACTATTCCACCATTGAAATGTAGATTGTAAAAATAAATTTAGTGAGCTGGTAAAATATTCAAAATATATTGCCGAATTAAAAAAAACCAAATACACTCTAGTAAAAGTCATTTATCCATACGTACACAGAGAATTACAAACATACACACAAATAAAGGATATACATCCAAATGTTAATGATCCCGGTAATTACCAAGTCCTGTTTAAGTAGGTACTTTGCATTTATTTTCTCAGCACTCCTCTGATCTTTACACAGCTGCTTCCCTTTCTTTTCCAGATCTCAGTCTAAATGTCACCTTATCAAGAAGGTCTTCCCCGACCGCCTGTCTGAAATCGACACGAAGCAACTCTTTTTATCTTCTTGCATGGTGCTTATCACATCTCAATATTTATCATCATCATCACTTGTGAGTATATCATAGGTGATTTTTAGTTTTGTAGGCACATGAGCTCACTGTGAAGATTCTATCCAATATGCTGTGTCTCAATTTCCAGGACAGGACGTTGTATGGACAGCAGATAAATATTTACTGAGTAAAACTGGCAGATGAGTGATAAATGAGTAAATATCTCTATGATGCAATATTCATGTAATACTTGCGCTTTTGCAACAGCGAGCCTCCAGCACAGGAAACCAAAGGAGGCACAGCAGTTCAGTCTCTTCCCAGCCCTCATGTTTGTGTACGCCTATATTTAACTGAGCATGTGCAGTTTCTGAGCCATGGGATGCCAACATTGGAGAAACGCAGGGGCTGCTAACTGCCATCATAGGGTTAAGTTGAGTAGACTTGAGAAAGTGTAACATAAACAAGTGAAATAGTCAAAGAGATAAACAAGAGGTGACACATACTGGAGACAAACAACAAAGGTCGACTTTTCCTGAGTTTCTTTCCAATCTCATGAAGCTAAAATGGTTCATTTATTTTGAAATGTTATAAAAAGGCCCATTCAGACATCCTCTCCATTATTTCTAGGAGTCTTAGCTGGGGTCATCTTTGTGGATGGAGAGGATGTCTGAAAAGACCTTCCCCTTTAGTCAGATTAACTGTCCTAATTATCATCATGGAACCTGCATCCAGCTACTTATGGAAGCAGATGTAGTGATCCACAAGCACTGGGCTGAGCTCCTGGACTTCAGTTGAAGAGAGGGAGGAGTGATCACATGAACCGGGGGGTGGGGGGGTGGGTCAAGACAATAATGTAGAAAACCACAGAGACAGCTGACCTGAGGTAGTGGGAGTCCACGGACTATGGACTGACAGTTGGGGAACCTGCATGTGACTGAACTAGACCCTTTGAATGTGGGTGACTGGTATGTGACTTGATCTGTTGGGGGTGGGGGGCTGGTAGTGTCACCAGGACCTAATCCAGGGTCATAAACTGGCTTTTTGGAGTCTACTCGTAATAGTGGGATACCTTGTTCAGCCTTGATACAGAGGGGAGGTAATTGGTCCTGCCTCACTTGGTATGCTAGATTTATTGACTCCCCAAGGAAGGCTCTATCCTCTCTGAGGAGTAGATGGGGGTGGGAAGTGGGAGGCAGGGAGGGGAGAGAAGGGGAAAACTGTGGTTGATATGTAAAATGAAAAACAAACTTACTAAAAATAAAAGTTATAAAAAGCAATTCTAAAGGAAAAATAGTAACAGGAAAGAGTAACAAACCATTATAACTTGTCCTTGTCTCATTCACCCAGTATAAAGATATATAGTCAGCCTAGAGACAGCTGTCTTCTCCTTGGACACCAGTGATCTTCATCTCAGTTTGTTGTTTAAGGCAAACCCTGTTCTGGATGTCTTCCTGTCACTGGCTACAGCTGAGTCATTTCTTTTTGTTGGAGATGCAGCTTTCCTTTGTATATACCCTTATTTAACTCACATATTTGACAACTCTAATTTTTCCAACTTAAAGTTCTTTTTGTAATTTTTATAAGTATATATTATATATTGAGCCGACTTCTCCTTGCACTGTCTACCCTATTTCTTCACACCTGTTTTCCCACCTATTGGTCCCCCTTTGACACCCATGTAATCTTCTATACAGCAAATGAAACAGCTAATTGAGGAAAGAGAATCTAAAAATTGGTGAAAATAGTTTCCAGGCACACATCTGATAGAGAATTAAGTTCTAGACTATATAAAGAAGTCATTTTTTTTAATTTCAAGAAATCAAACAACTCAGTGAATACATGATCTAATGAAGTGGGCAGAATATTCTCAAAATATGCAACAAAAGTGACTAATAAACATAGGAAAATGCTCACTGTCACTGGTTTAAAAATGAAAACTACAACTACCTTGATATTCCATCTTGCTGCAAAAGGATCTCAATTATTAAAAAAAAATAGCAGCAACAGATGTTGGATATGTGGATAAAAGAAAATGTTAGACACTGCTGAAAGAAATGTCAATATAGAAGTTAGTATAGAAGTTACTAAAAATATCTACAATTAGATCTAATATATGACCTGTACCATTCCTGAGTATTTATCCAAAGGATGTCAAGTAGATAAATTATGTATACCTCCACACAAGTGATTATTGCAGTGATGTTTTCAACTGTTTTGACATCATAGCAATAGGCAAAACTGTGTTCCATAGGAAAATTGATGTGGAAAAAAAATTAAAGATGAAGAGTAAATTTTAACTGACTGTGGACCTTGAATGAAGGTCATCCAGCTTCAAAACCTACACCCCTTTTGCAGCTTCAATGAAAACACCTGAAACAATAGTGTCTAAGTAGCTGGGTGGTGGTGCAGCACATCTTTAATCCCAGCATTTGGGAGGCAGAAACTTGTGGATCTCTATGAGTTTGAGGTCATCATGGTCTACAGAGAGAGTTATAAGACAGCCAGGGCTATGCACAGAGAAACCCTGTCTTGAAAAACAGCAGTGACAACAAAAAACCAATCTACTGCTATGATAAAACACCAGGCAACTTATAAAATAAATTATTTAATCTGATTCCCTGTTTCAGAAGTTTAGCATTCATGATGGCATAGTAAAGGAACAACCTAGAGATCATATCTTAACCTACAACCATAGGAAGAGAAAGAACTCTGGGAATCCTCATGGGTCTTCCAAACTTCAAAGTAACACATCTCCTCTAACAAGGCCACAGACTCCTACTCATTCCCAAACAGATCTACTAATTGGAGACCAAGTATTCAAATATATAAGGGGATATTCTCATTCAGACAATCACAGTCCATGATCTACCCATAAGCTCATGGCCATAGTATAACACTAAATGCATTTAACCCAACTTCAAAAATTTCCCCAGACTTACACAGTCTCAACACAGTTTAAAATCCATAGTTCAAAGTCTATTCCTAGACTAAAGGTAATCTCTTAATTATAAACCCTTTCAAGTAAAAAGGCAAATCATGTACTTCCAACATACAATGGTAGGTGAGGAATCAGTGGATTAAAGCAAGACACACATTAGGGAAAACTCTAAATCATGTAGCTCTGTGTCTGATGTCAGAGGTCTTATTATGGCCACACCTTGATGGCATTGCTGCCTTCCACATACCTTTCCCTCTTGGACTGGTTTCATTCCATGTTTTCAGCTCTCCTTGTCAGATGTCTCATGACTCTGGCATTTTTAACATCTTGGAGTCTCTAACACAGTCAAGCCTCATACAATTGCCTCTCAGTGCCTCTATGAAAGGACCCTTTTGCCATATATGAGGCCTTGGTGGCTCTCCTAAACCATGGGGACAGGGTGCTAGATTGTACAACCTGTTTACTCATGTATCCTTTATGATTCTAAAACCCAGAACTACATGGATGATATTGCCAGGTTTGTTTAACAATTTTGGGTGAATCTTAGCACCTTTGAATCATATTCATAGCACCTTTGATTTTGTTGTTGTCTTTTAGGGACAGAAAATTCCATGGACCTTTCCTTTTTACAAGTGGGAAGTTACCTAGGTGGGGTCTTGTCCTGTGGGTACCTCTCTGTTTCAGATCTGTTCTCTCTTTAATCTTATCATCCCTTTCAGCAAAACTTTGGCTCTAACATTAAATTTCCTGACATTCTTTTTGATTTTTAACTGTGTGATTTGGACTTCTTTTTATCCCACATGCTCTTTTGTCATTGTAGACCTGTATAAGAATGACTGCTAACAACCATCCTACAGAGTCAACATTAGGCTATCTTGAAATTTTCTCTACCAAGGAAATCATCCCATTACTCTCAAATTTAGTCACAGGCAGATTCCTAGGACAAGGGCAAAAAGCAGCCACATACTTTGCCAAAATACCACACAATTGTGGTCTCTAACCCAGTTGCTAATATTGGTGCCCTCTGAGACCTCTTGATTTGAGCCTCCACAGTTCACATTACTCTTAGTCCTACTGTTTTAAAAGCTCATAATAGCATTGTATATTAAGTCCCACTTAGAGTATTCAAAGTCTAAAAGTCTTCTACAAGACTCTTAAAAGACAGTATGTTCTACCCTTTCACTTAAATAGCCTACTGCCTGGTACCAACTTGTATATTATTTATTTTTCTATTTTTCTATTGCTGTTCTAAAACACTATAACCAAGGTGACTTATAAAATAAAGCTTTTAATTTGGCTTACAGTTTCATAGGGTCAGAGTGCATGGTGGTGGAGTAAAGGAACTGACATCTTCATTCATTTATTCCAGAACTGACATCTTCATTCATTTATTCCCTTATTCTCTTAGATTATGGTTTTGTCAAAATTGTGAAAATTGAACCCAGGGCCTTGTACATAGGCAAGCACTCTAAATCCATTAACTTATGTTTTTTGTTTAAAACAAACTATTGTTCTCTGTTTTATTTTAAGGCTGTATTTATAATAAGTCATATATAGTTAAACATTAGAGGGGGAAAATCTTCTTTATTAGTATATCGATTGGCTCATCTTGCCAGTCCAGTCTCTCTTGTAGCTTGAAGAGCTCACATCTTGGTAGGATTGTTGAATATTTTTCTTTCCAAGTAGCATAAATTGAACCTTCTCATACTATATTAGCTAGCTGCTAGGTCTATAACATCTTTATTTCTCTACATGCTATGATTCAAGTATGTGGTGTTTTCAGTAAAAGAGTCATCAAGTTCTAGAGGGCAACCATAAGGAATGGCCATAGCCTGTAAAGATTGGGTGGTCTATGGCACAATAATGCATGTGAATCTTACAAAAACATACTATATGAATGTGTGAAATTGTCGATAAGGACAGGTAGCAAAGAAAAATATTTTTAAAAATCACTATCTACTTTAATGTTTTGTTAATATAATAGATATAAATTGAGTTTATACAACTCATCTTTTGAATGGAGCCCACAATCTTTGCCTTTGGTACTGTGAAATATTATTATATATGCTCAAATGGCTGCATTCATTGGATTCCAGATGAAATAAGCTGTGGTTTGCAAAAATCCTTTAGAGAAATGCAAGAAAATAGTTTTGAAATGGAATGCTGTATGTTTTCCTCATCACTAATGCACAATCAGGTAAAAAAAATAAGTTTATTTACTAATTAGTTATGAAAATGCAGCTTTGGAGAAAGGTCTTTCCCACTATTTTATGAGGTGGACCTACTAGGCATAAGATCAACAAATATAAGGGTTTTTGTATGTCTAGATAAGTCAATATATGTTAGCATATGTTAGCATGTGTTAACAATTATGACAACAGAGATCATGAATTTGAAAGAGAAAAAGTAGGAATTGGAGGGAGAAAATGAATGATGTAATTATAATCTCACAAATAAGATAAAATAAACCCATTTTCTTGTCTAGGAAGAACAATGGACACCTTATCACTGTCCATCTCTGTATAAATTTGTGAAATACATAATAACTAAGTTGAGTGGAGAAAGATACTCAAAAGTTATAAAACTTTATTCATTGAAACTTTCTCCATTTGAACAGAAGTCCTACTATATCCATATCTTCACAGAACAACAACAACAACAACAAAAAACTGTTGTATCTCATGAAAATGTCTGCATGCTGTGAAGATTTCTGAGTTGTTCAAGACACATGATATACCATTATGTTTGGTTTTGAGTGATACAGCCTTTGGGAACTTATACAACATGTAGACTTTGTTTCAAATCATGAAGCGCTTGCTTACATTAAATCATTTAGGAAAAATTAGACTAAATTTGTTTCCTTAGCATTTAAGAATTTTAAATTCTTTAAAATATAAACAACTTTGGAAATATTTACAGAATGATTTTACCACCCACCATATTTATAAAAGTAAATCACAGTTGAGCACACGTTTCTAGCCATGAGCGGTTTAAAAGAACAAGATGAAAATGCAAGATACGGGAAAACATTCTTCAGTACATTTTAATATTGCCGAGAAAATGGGGATAAGATCCAATTTTATTTAATTGGATATATGAAACTGTTTATGGCAGTCACTGACCTGTGTATGAATAAATTTTGTCATACATATATATCTAATGAACAAAACACAGTTGGGTTTAGAATTAGACTGATAAGAAACAATCACTCTATACCTCTAAAGTTATTGCTTTCTTTTGAAAAAACTCTACCCTCTAATCATGCTGATTAGAGAACCAACTGGCTTTTGATCTATTACTGACAAATCAGACAACTGTATCTAGATGGATGCAAAAAACTGAGATTTGGAAGAAAGATGGGTTAAGAAAGAATTCCTTCCCTCCTGGCTTCATTTCAGGGTCTCTTAACTTCCCAGTGACCTCTGAGTCAGTTTGATTTTTCCCACTCTATTATAGGTTGTAAGACATATGCAAACTCATCTTCATATCTAAAATCATCTCTAGACTATCACCATTAAATGAAGTTTTAACAAAAAGAAAATAAGGGGTCGCGTATTAATATTTTCTTTTTCCCCCAACACTAAGGTGAGGCCATATTTGAGGATATGTATTTGCCTTCTCTTCTCATTCCATTTCTGTATACCACTTTTCCTTTCCCCTTTACAGCTTCTTTATCCCATTGGTGTCTGTATTCATTTCTTATACTCTGTCCTTCTTAGTTAAGAGTTCTCCTTCCTTTCTAGTATTTTCCACCTCTTTTCTTTCTTCCCCCTTTTAACACCCTCCCAACCCTTGTCTTTGATGTCGGCCAACTTAACTGCTAGAAGCTCAGCATAAATTACTTTTCTTCAGATCACCTTTGTTTGTTGTCCTATTTCAGTTGAAGGAACAATGAAACAATGGAAGAGCACTTTGTACACTAGGTTCCAATTTTATTCTGACCTCAGTTTCCAACTACTATTCACAATAGACTTTATAAAGTAGGACAGTGCAATAAACAGAGAAAAGAAAAGAATTGGCTGGCTATATTTGGTGGCATTTAAAAAAAATAATGAAAACCAGGAAATGCTTACAATTACTAACTAGAGAAGACAGTAAGATCATGGAATTAGATCTATGATTATACCTGAGTTCATTGATTTTTTTCATGGTAAACAATCTGCACTCTTACAGTAAGGGATATATAGGTATAAAGAAAAAGTGGACATTGAAATCTGAATGTGTATCTTTATTTCCATACTGTGACATTTCATAGCCTTTTGCAGGCAGGATTCTTCTACAGTTCTCAACCATGAAACAAGAGCTATTTTTTTTTCTTCAGGAGTTTACAGCATGCATTTTGGCATTCAACTATATTGATCCAAAGTTTCTAAATTTTTGTTTACAAGAAAGAAAAATCAGGACCAAAATGGTAAAGTTCAAACATTGGTCACACACATCTGGAATTCAGACTTGTACAAAAATGTGTAAACCTAGCATGAATCTCAGCTACTTATGTATGAGGTAGGGTCAACTGTACCATTCAGAGTGTAGTTTGATATGGAGAGTTGAGGGTATCTAAGATACGTTCCTCTAAAGCATTGTCAATATGGCATGCCCAAACATGTCACCTGCCAAATGTCTTTGGAAAGAGAGATTGGTTCCTGATCCAATGGGTGACAGAAAACAGCTTCATGGGTTATTTTGTTTGTGTATGTTTGTTTAATATCTTAGCCAGAGTCAGGAATCCACACCTGGTAATTACAGATAGGAGTAGAAATTTTGTCCCATAAGGGGTTAATAATATAGCTAGGGGAATGAGGTAAATTTTCCTATATGCACATTTTATGTACATGGTATTTGTCTGGTTCCTAAATTGCTTTTTTTTTTTTTGCTCAAGTATTTAAAGCAGTTTTCAAAATAGGAATCTAGTTAGAATAGGAATACTGGTTTGATCCTAGTCATTTATTTCCATCAGTTTCTCAGATGTCTAGATTTATTAAGTGTGATTTACTTTTGGCCAGAACCTCAAATGGTATAGTATCTATCACCAAAATGTATAGAGCTTTATTGTTTAATTTGGCACATGAAAGGTCTTATTTGGACATTGAACAAATTAGGTTTGTATGTTAAGTTACATGGTGGCTCATCATGTTTGAAAATTTCTCTGTGGTTAACTTCATCTGGTGGCATGTGCATTTCCCAGCACTTTGCATTGGTGAGTGTCACTTTAGTCAAACACTAAGACCCTACTGACTCCCTTTTCTCATGGAGTAAGGATGTGGAGTCAAGTGAAGGAATGCCCAACATGTGGGAAGGAAGGCAGCGGAAGAGAAGATAGCACATATCCAAAGTCATACTATCAGGTTACAGTTACAAGTTTTAAATCATTTCCAAGACGTGCAAACTCACAGGTACAAAAAAACTCACAGTTAAAAATAAAAGCTGAGAAAGAAAATTCCTTTTAAATATACCTTCTCTTTCAGTGGAAATAAGTGTCTATATCTATAGAAACAAAACACTGAGCCAGCAAATGGTTTCTTTTGCCTTCCTTCCCTTTTCTTTTCTTCTTCATTTTTTTTTGTATTTTTTGTATTTGTAGATTTTTCTTACAGAAAGTTTGGCTCATGAGGCAACAGTTAGTATGAATTTTTTTAAACTTTCTTTTGTCATGACGGAGATGTGGTTTTTTTTTTAAATGGAACATTACAATTTTTTATTTTACTCATGAAAATTTATTTAATTATAAGCAACATACACTCTAAAACATTTTTTTAAAAATTACCTTCATACATCGCTCTGACAACTCTGATTTTCTAGTCTTCACTGCTATATATTATGTTTTCAAAGTCTTAGTTTTATCCCACTGTCTCAGGTGGGCTAACCAAGGTGACTCCAGCTTGGGGGTAGTCATCAAGGTGACTTCAGTTTGGGGTAGTCACCAAGGTGACTCCACTTTGGGGTATTTCTCATTTCTGTTTGAATCTCTGGTGCAGTTGACTGTCATCATTTTCTCATTTTTCCAAATAACATATCAGGAAGGTTTCTACATTTCTGAGTGAGGACAAAATTGTTGAAAGATCATAAGGCATGGCAAAAAAAAGAGCATGTTACTGATTGAATGGATCGAAAGTTCAATTCCCCTTTAAGACCCAGCTTTATTTCTTCTGTGGAAACAATGAAGAGCTATAGAGAATGTGACTAGTTTCACATAGGTACATAGAAGTAGAATTCAAATACCCATGCTTCTGACTCCAACAACCATTCATTTTCTTCCCTCAATGGTATTCCTGAAATTGTAGAGCTGTTTCTCCCTTTACTCTTAGTGTATAAAGACATACCCTTCTCAATCTGAAGATCAAGTGTACATAGATACTTCCCACCCCAATCCGAACACCAATTGTATATAGACATCCCTCATCTCAATCAACAGGTCAGAGGTAAACTCCACTTGTTCATATTATTCAGCCTCCGAGCAGAAGTTCTCATGTCTATGAATCAATATTTGCATTGTGGTAGTTATTGGTATTACATGATGTAATGAAAAAATAAGTTATTAAAAGGGCATTATCCTTGGCGCACGCCTTTAATCCCAACACTAGGGAGGCACAGGCAGGTGGATCTCTGTGATTCGAGACCAGCCTGGTCTACAAGAGATAGTTCCAAGACAGTCTCCAAAAGCCACAGAGAAACCTGTCTTGAAAAACCAAAAAAAAAAGGCCTAAAGGGCATTATCCTTGCCATTATTTTATCTTTTCTGTCACTAGAATCATTTGACACTTTTCCCATTGTTTTATATAGAAACACAAGAAAGAAACAGACAACATGCTTTTTCAACTAAGATAAAAATGTAAGAGACAACATAACACAGAGGGAGATCTTTACTTCTCACTTTCCTATGATTTCTGTAAAGAAAAAGAACATTAAAACAACATGTCACTAATATTTCTACTTGATGCCATTCATATGTCATCAGAGTTAACTAAAAACCTTTGAGTAATATAACAACATCCTGGGTATTTGTCAAAAATAAATGTTCAGGCTATTGAAAAATGTGGCCAGAAATAGATTGGATTTGGTAGGTTCATTGATTACATGCTATAGCAAAAGCTGGTAAAGCCATGTCACTATACTTGTGTTGATCCACACTATTCTGAAAAATATAAGGAAATGTGAATTAATGGATCTTAATATTTGGCAGCAAGGAATGTTGATGAAAACAGATCTTGCACTATGCATGAGGACTGTTAGCTAACACGATTAGCATGCAGTATAATTAGACACAATGAACTTACTTTTACATGCATAGCAGCCTATGCTAAATCTCTTTGTAAATCATGCACACACGAGTGGTATTGCAGTGCACTTCATAGAACACCTTCAGGCTGAAGAAGACAAATATGAGGGGTTCTGATTAAATATTTGCACAGAAAATACCCTCTGATAATATACTGCCAATTCTCTTCCTTGGGTAAATAGCATCCTCCTCTCCCAAGGTAAGTAGGTAGGTTTTTGCTATATTAGATTTTATTTACCATAAAAGAGCTCTGGTCACAAAACACACAGCAGTATGTGAAGGGTTTGGCCCAGATTGCTCCAAAGCATTGTCAGTGTGACCTTTGGCAAGGACTCAGTAGAAAAGGAATTTCCCTAAAGGAAACCAGCATCCCTTTTCCTTTAATCCTGTTAGCAAGATGTGCTTTTGGTGGGACAGAGACCGCTTTCAGCATCCTTAACACAAGCTACATCATTTTCCATGCTCATTGGAAAGATGAATGTCAGGTGGGTATGTGCACAGTAGTGAACAAAATGTTTCCATGGAAGTGCTACTTATCTTACCTGAATGACCTTGTGATGTGTTCAACCCTTCTGGGATATGTCATCTATTTCTGAAGATCAGCTAACAGGAACTAAAACCTTAGAAAGTGCACTGAACTATTTTGTGTTCCTCTGGAGAGTGAATAGAGGGACTGTGCTACTAATCCTACTTTCAGTATTTATTGTATTCTAGATGCCAATTCCAGAAACACCAACCCAATACTTTCTATAGCAGAGTCTAAACATAAAGACCACAAGCTTTCCCAAGCATACAGGGAGCATGTTCAGTAGTTTCAAGGACAATATTTTAAGGAGACAAATGCTCTGGGTAATTGTGCTGAAAACTGCTTTCTAGCCCATTTCATGGCTGCTCTACCTAGCTAACTTTCTCTCTTCTCTCACTTCATATATCTGCCAATGCTTTCCCTTTATCCATCATCACCTTTCTCCCTTACATGTTCCCTGGAATCCTTTGTAAGGCCATTCAACTGATTAAGAGTCTTAGTAGCTGGTGGAGGACTGAGAATAACAGTGTGAAGCTTGTAAGCACATTACTGGAAAGTTTAATTTGATTGAATCTCAACTAGACTTGTACAGCTGTTGGCAGCAATTTTTTTAACTTCTTACTTGTCATTTAAACTAGAACTCAGGTTCTCAATAAATGGTTGAAATAAATAAACTCTCAATAGAAAACCATAGACTAAAAGGGTGTCATATTTAAATATAATGGCCCTAGAGACACAGGAATGAGTCCTGTGATTTTTCTTCAGTTAGTAAGTTAGAATATAATTTGAAAGAGACATCTTTAGTAATAACATTGGGACTCAAAAGTAATTTATACTTAGTCGTACACGTTATTCTTGCTGTCCTTTTAAAGAACTTTCTGAATATAAATGTAATGAATTACACAAGGTTTTATTTATAGTTTAGAGGTCCTTCCAGTATTAACTACAAACTATCACATGAAATTGTAAATATGTATTTGGAAATATATTATACTTGTATCTCTGCTTGCTTTCCCTCTTCTTTCATGGTCTCTCACTCTCTCTAAATTCTTCAAATCCACTACTTCTTAAAATTCAGTCTTGTGTTGAATGTGTGTTACTCATTACTTGACACCCATTTAGGATTATCTGATGTACATTCCCTGTGTCCATTTAAACAGCTATACCATCCTTACTCTTAAACTTTACAGATTTCTAATAATTCCAACTTGACTTCAAGGACCAGTTCCAGAAGTAAGCCAAGCAGTGCAAGCTGTATGTGTTCAGAGACAAACAGGAAACACACTCCTAAACATTGAATTAAATGCAGCACAATTTAAACCTTTCCCTGACTTCTGAGAAATGGATGTTCATTCTTTCCCCAAAGGGATTAAAATATCAGAATATGAATAGCCTGGTGCTGCAGCTGCCATATCACAATCTTAAGTGGTATATTTATGAGGAATACTCTTGGAATAATATTCAATAGGAAAGCAAATAACACCAATAAAGGTGGCACCTTCCTATTGAACACAGTCCATTCACTGTATTCCTCACTAGTAGGAGCCGATAAACTTCCTAATTTTCCAATACAAAAAAAGAGTGTTAACTGGCTCTAAATCAACATTCTTTGGGGGTCTTTGAAGGTAAGCATCTTTAACCAAGTAGCACATGCCATTTCTCACAGGGTACTCTCAGCTGTTGAATGCCTCAACCAGAACTACTTAGAAAGAAGGATCAGGATGATGAGAAGTAATGAATCAGCTTATCTTTACCTCTATACTAACCACACAATGGGCTACTTAAAGTATGGCATGGTTGTTCATCTTTCTTTTAGGAAGGAAGGACTCTCAAGACCTTAACACAAATAAAGGATACAATATTCCAGCATGTGATATGCTTCTTACAAATGAAAACCCTTCACATTTCTTCAGGATATTATTTGTATGTCTCTGCAAATGTCCCTTAACTGTTTTCTTTCCTGTGTTTTATATTGCACACCTCCTACAGTCATTTAGGCCTTTCATTACTTTTTAACTCTTTTATTACATCCTATCTAATATCTATTGTTTTGTTAAGCAACATGACCAAAACCATCTTGGGTAGGACAGGGTTTAATTTCATCTTACAGCCTGTAGTCCATCATGAAGGGAAGTTGGGGCAGGAACTGAAGGCAGAAACCTGGAGTCAAGAACTGAAGCAGGGGCCATGAAGAAACATTGCTGACCAGCTTTCTCAGCCTGATTTCTGATAAAGTCCATAATTACCTACCCAGGAGTGGTACTACCCACATTGGGGTTGGCTTCTCCCACATCAAACATCAATCAAGAAAAATGTCTGACAGACTTGCCTACAGGCCAATATGATGAATACATTTTCTCAGTTGAGTTTCCTTCTTCACAGACAACCCAAACTTGTATCAAGTGGAACTAACCAGAGCATTCCAAAACAAATTTAACAAACTATTGATGTTTTAGTATGGGTCAATGAATGGCTTCTTGGTCTATGTTGGCCTTAGGTTATTATATATCTTCCAAATTCCAGCTTTCAAATTACCCTATAGTATTTGCCTACAAAAAAATCTGAACTATTTTATCCATCTGCTGTCTCTTCATCCATAGCATTGGCTCTGCCCAATTCTTGATGCTGTAAAAGCAATGTGAAAGCACTGTTTGACAAAATAGAATGAGTCCTTAGCAGTAGAGATGGTTAGATCACTAAACCAGAGTTGGTGATATATCTGAATCACCTTTTCTGAATGAGGCCCAGATATTTTCATAACAGAAATCTTTAGAAAGGAGATCTGAAAAGTTTCCCTGTCTGGTCAGCTACAAGCAGTGAAGAAGATAAATTCAAATGCTGGCTCAATGGCACAACCTATGAGAACATCGGTTCTCAGCCTATGATAGGCATTGACCCTTCTGGAAAACCTCTATCTCCAAAACTATTTATATTATGATTCATAACATTTGAAAAATTATAGTTCTGAAGTATCAACAAAAATGCTTTCATGGTTGGTGTCACCACAGCATGAGGAACTATATACTACATGGCTGCAGCAGTTAGGAGGGTTGAGAATGACTGAATAGCTAGCTCAAACTCAGTGAGACTGCTTCCTTACTGAAATTCAGGAAACCATACCTACCTATTAATTAAGTACATGTTTTTAAAAAAACATAGTTAAAATTATCTTAGAGGTCCAACATATACTTTGATTAGCATAGTCAAAAACCTATTTTTCTTGGAATTTATGTTTTACTTACAAGAGCATTGTTAAATGAATTCAAAGCATGTTTCTAGAAAATGATGAACTTCAACACATGGTATCCAAGGTAAGCTCTCTGCCCAATTAGGGCATTCTTATCTTTTTTAATTCTCTTATAAATTGTTCCTGTTTCTTAGAGGTTTTGGAAATTGTTGGTGGGATGACTAAGCTTTGAAATGAGCTAAAACATAGTCCAAGCAGGCCAGAACACTACCCAGAATAAAATGCTGGGGCTAATTGGAATAGTTTTGTTTCATGGTAAATAAGAAAGAATCAGTATTTGTTTCAAATGTAAGTGTCTCAGGTTTTCATACCTATCATATCTATACGACACTATTTCACATAAGATGACCTGGGCTTCTTGCTCTTATAAACATTCTGCCCCTTCCCCTCTTTTTCCAGCTACTTTCCATGAGCTTGAGGTATGGGAGTTGAATCATGGGTATAGCAATTAGGTTTGGGTGCCATGCAGCAGCTTATTCTCTGTATTTTGATGAGTGTGGGAATCTCTGTGATATTCTGTAATTGCTATGAAAATAAGTTTCTTTGTTGAGTAGTGAAAGCTACACTTAACTGTGGGTATAGGGGTAAGTATTTAGAAAACAGAAATCAATTTGGTTTAGGAAACTAGCATTATGAAGTTCTGCTCAAGGGACTATGGCCTCTCTAGGGGAGGTAGTTGGCAAAGTTTACAGCATCAGGGATGAATTACCTCTTATTGAGAAGGACTTATGTCTAATTAGGAAGTATTGGTTACCTCCAAGGTAAATGTGCCACCATTGCACCATTGGGGATATCTTGATAGTCTGGTATTATTGTGGTTCACAGGCTTTACAGATTGTAGGACTATTTATTGATTGCTTTTCTGCCTTTTGCAGCTTGCATAATACCTCCAGTATCATGAGCCCTAATTTTCAGGTAGGAGACTTCTAGATAAATATTACATTGTGGGAGATGGTAGTAGAGCAAGTTGGAGAAAAGAGAGAGAAATAACACTAAGGGTATTTTAGAAGACCATAGAGAAATATATCATTTCATAAACTGACTTAAAAATAAGTGTGTGTGTGTGTGTGTGTGTGTGTGTGTGTGTGTGTGTGTGTACATGAGCAGCTAGATAGATAGACAGAATTGAAATAGATTTATGCCAAAAGGGTGCTAATGCTCACCCCAACAGCCATAGATTATTTAGCAAAAACACTAACCTTGAGTGTTTGGTCAGATGAGTCCTAGAGACTCCCAAAATAATATAGGCTATTGTCATTGCCCTTGATTTCCTCTCAGAACTTGAAGATAAGATTTTATTACTGAGGGCTAGCATTTTTTAAAGAAACTATTTCAACACAGCCTTGATTTTTCTTTTTTAAAACTGTTCATTTTGAAAAACCATCAGCATACTGTATTTCAAAATATATCCCTCCCCTTCTCACTGCTTTCATTTCCCTTGTACTCTCTGGTACACAAATATGTAACTCACTATAAACTAAAACTAGCCTTTTCTGTCCAGAGGCCAGAATCATTGTTTAGCAAAGGAAAATCAGACCATAAAACCCCTTTAACTACCAAGTCTGAACATCATCCAAGACCTATACAATGTGTTTAGTATGAAAACTAAGTTCTTAACATCATCCACAAAATCCTTGTATGATCTTGTTTGTCTCTGATTGACTCTCAAACCTCATATTCTGAAAATCCATCCCTTCCCATCAGCCCCAAGACATTACACACTGGCCATTTTATGGGACTGCTCTCCCTCCCCCACTCTCTCTCTGAGTGTTGGTGGAGTAGATCCCTTTGCCACAAAGGTTTTCCATCCAATGTCTTTAAATTCACACCTCTTGATCTTTCTTAGTTCAGACTATTTCAGACTCTTGCTTATCCATAATCATTCCCATATTGCCCTGCCTTTGTTCTTTTATCATTTGAAAGCAGGAGATGGGTGCCTCTTCCTCATCTTGTTCCTAAGATGATTGAACAGGGAACTTGTTGCCATTGTTCTTCACTGCATTCTTAGGAGAAAAAAGAAGGCACTCAACAGAAATTTCTGAGCTAATACATAAAATCTATGAAATTAATAATTTTCTGGGCATACCTATATTTATTGCTAAAAATTGGCTGCATTCTCAATAATGGTGTAAGAGCACTCTTGACCTACTGTTAATGGTTCTGAGGCAATATAGCCATATGGAAAGCACTTAGACTATATATTACCAATGTGAATTTTCCATTTGGTCTATATGACAAACTTGAGGGAGTGGTGTTTTTAGGTTAATAACCACTTATATCTTAGAGAACAAAAACTCAGAGAAATTAAATTTGTTACTGAAGAACTCATCTTCTAGTGGCTGAGGGATGTTTCCAATCTAAACAGTGCTTCAGTCAGTGCATTTAATCTGATATGCTTCATTCTCTGCTTACTTTCTGATATCAGCCAGTCATATACATGCAAGTAGAAGTGAAGTCACATTAACACTAATAACATTAATCATTAAGAGAGCAGTCACAGAGTTCATTTGGATCTAAGGCATTGTCTGTGCTAATTTTTCAAATCAGTGAAGAGATGTCAGTCTTTTGCTGTACAGAAGAGAAATCTCAGCTCCAAAGAAGTCAGGTGGGATTTGAACCTAACTTGGTCTGACTTGGAGTTGAACTGTTTAATGACTGTGGGATAGTATTTCCCTCACCCAGTGATTGATGGGATCACATGCCAAGTCACAGATGACAGAAACCAGTAGTCTGGGTCTCTGCTACAAGCTGGGTGCAGTCCTCCAGAATGGCCAGTACATTCATCTTGGTCAAATGACAGATGTATTGTATCTTTAACTATGGAAACCAGGAATCACTGTTCTGGCTGATCACCAACTCTCTGTCAGGACAGGAAAAACAACCAGAAGCCTAGGCTTTCATTATTACATTAGCAGCACCTCCTTCATTTATTTTATAAGCAATAAACTGTGCTTGTCTGGTGTTTCATTTAGGAAGTTTCAGATGAGATTGAAGATAACGCATCCTATAATTACTCATTCTTCCCTGTTCTAAAGGCTCAGGCAGACTGATTTCAGGGTGAAATTTGCACTCTCTTGATTGATGAGACTAATAAAGGGCCTTTATTGTGATATGAATAGCCTTAAAAATGTCCTAGAGTGTCAATATTGGTGTTTGATAGCCTTACACAAGCAAGGTCTTTGTCTTGAGGAGCACTAAAGCTTAATGAGTTATGGTTTTGCAAAAGTTTGTCATTGAATTTGGCTACTGATTTGTGGGGTTACA
Organism: Cricetulus griseus; assembly: GCF_003668045.3. Classification (NCBI taxonomy): domain Eukaryota; kingdom Metazoa; phylum Chordata; class Mammalia; order Rodentia; family Cricetidae; genus Cricetulus; species Cricetulus griseus. The sequence goes on from NC_048597.1 coordinate 48,479,412, forward strand.
TGATGGCAAGAACCACATTAATGACACGGATGGAGAAAACTATTTTAAAACTACCCATTTATTTCACACATCCAATCTATCAATTTTGTACCTCTGGACACAAAGCTTGGGGCAAGGCAATAGGGCATGGGAAGAACAATTTATAGTCTCTGGTCCAAGCAGACTTACAAACATTTCTTCACCCTCACTTTGGTTGTAGCAGAATAGTATAGATTCTTCTTAGAAGGTGAGAGTGTGGTTTCAAGTAAGAAAGACCCTGGTTTAGACTGTGATTATTGAATTAAGCCTATCACTGTTAAGCATTGAAAATATTATAAAGCACCTTGGAAATTGAAAATATTATAGCACCTAAGAAACACAATTGTTGGAGATCTTTGATTCTCTTAAACTTGTGTCCTTGCAGTTTCAAATGTTGCTTCAAAGTCAGGGATGGTGATGCCTCCGGAAATTCCTTATTGTACAGGGTTGTTTTGGCTATCCTGGGTTTTTTGTTTTGGAATCCGTCTACCTCAAGATCCAGCAATTCCTCTCTTGGGTATATACCCAAAGAATGCACACTCA